>NC_048902.1:6686576-7006399 GCF_011077185.1 Oxyura jamaicensis
GGCTCGAACAGCATCAGAGGATGCCCTCCATGTTAAGCATCGCAGAACCCCCCGCTCTGCGGCCACGCAGGCACATTTCAGACAATACCTCTTTCAGACAAGTGCACTTCGACATAGGAAAAAGGTGCCTAGCCAGGTACCAGAAAACCTCCCGGTCTGCTTGGACTTCCCTAGGCACTCCCGTGCGGTTCAGTGTAATGAACACCTTGTCCATTACGTGATTCTAAAATGAACTAACAGCTGCCATGAGCAGGGTGCTGAAGAACATCCCTCGTGCAGAAGAGGCCATGTTACGTGCAGCCCTAATGCATGGCTATTGCCTCCTGCGCAGAAGGTGCTGAAGCTGTGCGCTCGGGATGGCAGCACGGCCTCACCAAGCAGGTCAAATCAATATTTGTACTGAGAGCAGTACAAGCTTTTCAATGTGGTGTTTAGTCGTGTGCAAGCAGCTGATACAGCACCTTTTGCCAACATATATACTGTCCTGCTACCACTGCTATCAACATAACTCACTGGTCTTGGTACCTCATGAAATTCATAGGGAAACTGTGGACACATCCATCCTCTGCTGTCCCATCACCACTACTGGACTGCTGTCACAAATAGTGCCTGCTCATAAACTGTTTTGAAACATACCATGTCATAATTGCTCTAGGATGTCATCCACAAATTGGACTACATGTTGCGCTGCTAATATTTCTTCTTCTAGCGTAAGGATAGTCTTGGGTCAGTTGACTTGGAGGTCCCAAAGTTCCAGTTACAAGTGTCTAAAAAAGAACAAGAAACGAACATGGTATTTCTGATTATTTGTTGGCCGCATATATTATAAAGGGATGTGCAGAGACTGCAGAACATAGAGTAGCATTAGAAACAATTCTGCATTTATTTACAGAGAACAAATAAATTTGAGGAGGTCAGACCTCGACTTCCAGATCTGCCCACTGAGTAAGCCAGTGTTGCTCTTGCAGATTAAGCATTCAGTTATTGCAGGCCAGGAAACACAGCATATGAGCACAAAAGTATTTCTGCCAGTGATGAAGGCATCTCTGCCTGACAGAAGCACCTTCTCAATCGCATGACTGGGAGGGGAAGTGGGGGAAGACAGAGGAGGGAGGCAGGAATATATTTTGCTCCCCTTGCCTTGGTTTGAGACTTTGGGGGAGGGTCCCATCTTTACACTACAACATGTGCTAACTTGGACAGGTTCACAGTCTTTTTGGCATGGTTTCACCGGAATCTGCAGAGGGCACTGAGGTGGTCCTTCCATGATGCAAGTTGAATGGATTAGAGTTGCAGTTGCATGCAAACTCTCTTCCTTCGCTTTCCACTAATTGGCAACCTCCAAATAGAGACAAGAATTATGTGAGCTGTGGAAACTGAAATGCCTGTTATCCTTAGAGAAAGCTTATCCTGCACTCTTCAGATCAGGGTTTAAGCAGGCTGACCAGGCAGTGTGTGTTGGGAAACTTGCCCGGCTAATAAATAGAGGACTTCATTCCTCAAAGCTGCCAGACCACTGCCTTTCACCAGCGCTGGGAACAATCGAGCTACTTGCCACAGTAAGGATTATTCACGTGAGTGTTTTGCAGAAGTGTTCTTAGTATTCCAGATACTTTAAATTATGAAAGAATATGATTTTTTTCTTTCTTTGATGTGTTAAAGCCTGCTGAGGTTTAATACACCTACCGTATAACATAATTGTCATTTAGTGCATCTTCCCCCATTTTCTAAAGATAAACAATTTTCCAATTGACTTTTTTTTGTTGTTGTTTTACAAGAGAAAGAAGGTTGTGAAACACTGAAGCTACAATAGGATATCATATAGTAAAGACTTGTTTTTAAAAATAAAGGGGAAAATAATCAGAGGAGTAAACAAGCATCTACAGCATCTGAATCAGTGAGAAGAAAAAGTGAGTTTGCATTCTTTAACATCTCTTTCAAGTCATTAATGGTAAGAAACAGCTAAAGCAGGACAGATCTTTAGTATGCTTGTAGAGGCAACAATCTAAGTTTTTACAGCACCTGCACAGCAAAGAGACAGAACAGCTTTGCTCTTCCATAAAAACAGAGAATGCCTGAAAAACCTGCAAGCACCATCAGGAAATGGTGCAGTCACAGTTCGCTCAAGCTCTATGCAACAGAGGAAAACCATGAAGAGTTTTGTTACACTCCCTGTCATTGAAGCAGCTCTGCTGAGATACTTCCTGGGCACAGGTCTTCCTCAATTTCTCGTCTTTTATTTCTAGCTTTCAAGTCATACCAAAACACGGTTCATTAACTCTGATCACTAAGCTTGTTTTAACAAGTAAGATGGCATTACTGGCAAAGATAGGTATGCTGAATAACTTGACAAAAAATGGTTTGGTTAGATTAAGAAGTGCTCTAGAAATTGCTGTAGATGTTATCTCTAACAGTGGCCCAGAAATGATCATATGAGAAGTAACAGGAATAGAACAAAAAGGGTAAATACTCCCAACATTTCCTGTTAATCTTGTTCATTTTATATAGATACAAAGGTTTTAGTAACTAAACAATTTAAATAATTTTAACAATCACACGATTCTTGTGTGACTCTGGAGTAGACAAGATATTAAGATCACACAGGATGACAAAGCAGCAGAAAAAAGTATCGTGCATACACCCAAACACCATGGAAAGCTTGGTCCAATGCAGGACAGGCACAAGGTACAGCGTGCACACACAAGGAGGAAAATGGTAGTTTGCAGTGGAATAGTATACCACCGCTTCGCCTTACTGTTTGTGGTTCATTCACCTACAAGCACATTTTGAATTTGAGGTAGTTAGTAATGGCCTAATTACATAATTAATACAGCTATTAAAATGTCTTACTTGAAAAAGAATGCCAAAGTACATTCCAAACCCAGGAAGTCCACAGTAGCCTCTATTCCCTTCTGTGGAACTGGACTACAGTGACCTCTGGCCCCAACATGTCCAAGAGGATTGTTAAACCTTCCTAGGAAGCTTTATTAGCTCCAATTTAGCAGTTGTGGAGAGCATATTGATGCAGAGCTGAATAAACACAAGGGCAACATTTAGGTAGTACCACACAAAAATAAATAGCCAAGTATTTTGGTGTATTTTCTGTCTTACGTGTTCCCTTGTGACATTCCCCACCAAATCCTTCCAGTTGCAGCTCCACCTAGGCAGCAAGTTGCCAGGGCTAAGGCACATTTGCTTCCACCAAACACATTCCCATCTGTGGCTCTGACAGCTTTGCAGGAAAAGAGGAAAGCACAAAAGGTCAAAAGTGGAAGAAAGAGTGGTGTACATTCCACAGTGCACATTTCAGACTCACCAAGTAGTAGGACATCTACTGGGTCTTGAGTGGAGTCATCTCATCTGGGGCCACCCAGTACAATTCAGATGCATTCATTTTTATTAATCTTGAATTTTAAAAATCTTGAAAAAAATAATTTAGATCATAAGTATCTATTCTTTGTAACCGTATTCTGTGGCACATCTATTAGGGATTCATGGAACTTTGGTTAATTAAATACTACAGCAGGACAAGGAATGGCTTCCACTTGAAACACACACAGCCAGTAATACATTAAAGCAACTTTTGGAAATTATGCACTCCATTAGGCTTAAGCAAAAAGGAAGTAGACTAGCAGACTACACGTATATAACCTGAACTAATTACTGAAGCTGAGTATTTGGCAGTAATTAAATACTACTTAAATGCAGTTCTGTCCTATTCTAGATGTAAACAAAATAGGAAATAATAAGAGATAAGACAACTGTGCTGGA
Source organism: Oxyura jamaicensis (assembly GCF_011077185.1). NCBI lineage: Eukaryota > Metazoa > Chordata > Aves > Anseriformes > Anatidae > Oxyura > Oxyura jamaicensis. Next base: position 6,690,348 of record NC_048902.1, read on the forward strand.
GGCACTGTGACTATGAGTACTGGATGCAGGTTTCACTGGACCCTTTCCCACAGTCTCTCTCTAAGCAAAGTAGAAAGATCCAACAGTTCATCTGGAACTTCCACTCACACAATTGTTTAAAGATTAAGGAGCATTTTCTTTTAGCTAGCACAGCACAGTTTCAGTGCAATCTTCTTCCTGTTGCAAACTCATCTAAACTATGAGCTGCTTTTCATTGTTTCTATGTCTCTATTCTCACTTTCTTCCCCAGCCATTTTGATTCACTCCTTACTAAATTTTCCTTTCTGAAAAACGGAACCGGAGAAGCATGCAACATATGAAGTAATTTAGCCTTTGCACTCATCTGTACAGCACTATGTCCACAATCACCATGCCCTCAGTGTAAAGAGTGCGCAGCAATAGCACAAGCCAGTTCATAAGAATTCAATACTTCATGAATGAATTAAGGCAAAAGGCCAAAAGATATCTGTCTTTCTCAGTATGCTGTCTTTGCTGTTCTCGTGAAGTTGGTTAAAAAAATTACAGCCTATTTTTCTTTAGCAAGATGAACAGCATTCTCACATTGCATACACTTGCAGACAACCTCTTCTTCCCACAAAGGTAATCTAATTGAATTAGGGGAGCAGTCCAGGCAACCCATATTCTCTCGAGACTTGAATGAAAACCTGGAAGACCAAAATCAGATCCAAAGATTCATTTTTCATCTCAAGACAATGGAAGTTTTTAAACAAAGATCAGTACATTAAATGCTTTCTGAAATCTTGGATCATTCCTTGTCCAAAACAGGGGGTGTTTTTCTTGTTTGTTTTTTTTAAAACTCTTGCTTCAGTGCCTTGTTCTTAACTGTGTTTTTACTGAGCAGCTGTTCCCTCAAATGCAGCGTTTACTAGTCTGATGTAAAGGATGAATTACATAACTCGTACTTTTTATGCAGAAAGTGTGCTTCCCTAAAAACAATAGTAGGTTACCAATAGATGGTAACTCACAATGACTTCCAACCCACTACCTCCAGAAAAATGGGGTAATTATGACAGAAAATACTTGACTTTTCCCACTATGTCACAATCCAGCCATCAAAGAAAATGGTCTGGACAGCAGGTGGGAAGGTTTCTCAGGTATCCCATCACACTGGGGAGGAGCCATGCCTGCATACCTTCTGACTTCCCTCCTTTTTCTCCAGGTCACAGAACTGTATCTTCTGGCTATCTTAGACATATAAAAACTTCCTTCCCTGAACGTGTACCAAAAAATTACGCTAACCATCAGTTTATTCAAGCAGCCCAAATACACTGCAGAAACATTAAGGCTTAGACGAGCATTAACTGTATTATGCCAGAAAGGCAGAAGTGAAAGCTACAATTTAATTTAAAATAATTATTCAGCTTTTACATTATTTGAAGCATAATTTGATTTAAACACTGTATCTAGTAAAATATTTTTATTTGAGAGAAAAATGGAAAGCTATCTACTGTGTGCAAAGGTCAACTAGCATGCCCAGCATTACTGAAAACATTCTCCCTGCTTTAACTCTTTAAGAACATAACACTCCACAATCCAATACTACTCCTAGCATAAAAGGATAAAGATTGCAAAACATTAACTCTTTCATTTGCCTTGGAGACAAACATTTGTTTTTAATAATGCGATGCCAAAGTGATGCAAAATGGCTTCATTATTGGAATGATTATTGGATTACTTTTGCACCACTTTCCCACAGAACTGATGCTACCTAGGATACACTATCAGGTCTTATTAAAAAATTGCACTTAAACATTGAGAGATAGAAACAGATCTGAATAGAAAACTCTTCACGTACTAAGAGTCTAAAAAAATTTACTGACAGGCCAGGATAAAATAACTCAAGTTTCATTTAGGTCTTTTATATATACATATATATATATATATATATATATATAACGTATATAAAGCCCGTCTTTAACAATTATAACCCCAAAAAGTTATATATAGAAGAGTGAATATGGAGCTTTAAGTATTAAGCTGAAAAAATCCTTGAAAGAGGAATTTCAGAGTGAATATATTCCAGTGTATTAAAGGAACAAAGGAATAGTAAGAAGGAAAAGATCTGTTTTTCCCCTGGGTCTAGAGATGAGTGAAGGAATGGAACAGAACTACCACAACTTACAGTTTAAATAGTGTAAAAAAGTTTTTTATAGTTACTGTAAGATTTGTCTTCATGTTCTATAGAGCACAAAAATACAAGCTAGGAGTTCTGTTGTGTTTTTTTTTGTTTGTTTGTTTGTTTGTTTTTCCCATACCTTTTTTGTGACAAAAATATATAATGTGAACATGTTTGGGTTTTGTTTGTTTTTATTTTGTTTGGTAAATCAAGCAATATTTAATCTGGAATTAAGATGTTTTTTGCACATTGCTATTTTTACTTAATATAAACTTAAATACCCTGCAAAGAAAAATGCTGAAAAATGCACATTTTTATTTTTAACTTTTAAAAACTCTTTTAAACATGCTTTAAAAGTTGTATTATAAAAAGCCCATTTTCCATTTTTTCAGTTGAATAAATAGATCAAAAAATATAGTTATTTCAATTGACCCAAGTATGGATTTCTCTAGCTAAAAAAAGTCAGTCTCACTCCACTTAGAATATGGAGAGCTCTTTGGTAGCCTTTGTACAATCAACATGGTGATTCTTACAGCACTTCAACTCCAGAAGTATACCTATAATGTTAAGTAGCCTACTCAGCAGCAGCAGTAGTAGCATCAACAGAGGCTCAGCTCTCAATGTCTTCAACTGGGACTCAACTATCCTCAATATCATTCACAGATCAACACGAAAAAGTTCGGTCCTACCATAACATTAAAAAAGGGCCTTCAGAGGAAGGTTTCTGAGTCTAGGACAAGTGTCCTGAGACCTGTGTCTGTGTACAGCTGTAAGATGCTCCCCCAAAATAAGGACTTAAACAATAGGCAAGCTGTTTCCACGTCATTTTGGCTCAATGTGCTTCTTGCTCCCTGGCTGTCTAAGCACTCTGCTATTCAGGATGAATCACAAGGAGTACCACAGTGAGTACCAGGTGGTTATGGCAATGCACAGCCATATCGCTCAATAAACCTGCAACTTCTCTCAAACCAAGACAGTCTAACAAGTCTACAAACAACAAAATAAAGAGCCTACCACAGAATAGCTTTCAAAACCTCTGTCACCTATAATTGAATGCCAGAGGGAAGAAACACGTTGACACACTCAGTACCTCTCTACAAAGAGAAGGGAGAAAATTCAAAAAAGTATGCGGTCTAATTGAAATGATTGCAAGGGTGGATTTTCTGGTATTTTATTTGCAATAATCTGTAATTTTAAATAAACTGGACAAGGTTGTTAACCAAATAACTAGGTTTGGCTCATTTGCCACAGTACATCTGAATTATGCAAATTAAATACCAAATATCAGATTGTTTCCTTCTGATTCAAAGAACAAAATGAGCGAATTTCAGCTTAGGTAAACCTGGCAACACAAGATCACAACTCCCTGTTTCTGAGTCTTTCCAAGCCTACGAATGTAGTATCAACTGACACAGGCAGGACATTTCTCCTCTTTCTTCACAGAAGTCATAACTTTTATTTAAAGTAAAGCTGTTATTTACAAACAAAAACGAGCTATGTAAAATATCCTCACAAATGTATTTAGACATACTTTATTCTGTTATTTAGAAAAATAATTGCCTTACAGGTTTCAGTCAAAATAGGAAGTTCTTTGCTATACAAACTTGGTCTGTCGTCATGTTTAAATTTTGTGACTGGGAGACTTCATGCTATCCCAATACAGTAAATTTTGAAGTTTAAAGCAAAAAAAAAAAAAAAAAAAAAAAAAACTGCCATACTTTGATTCTTATAGTACTCTTGCATTTGAGCTTGCCACTTACAGCAAGTTTTATGCTTTTTTTTTAATCTTCACTATCTTCCGTAATGCATTGGATTCTTTTGTAGATCACCTCTGCAATTCTCAACGCTACTATAGAAAATTAACTACCATTTGAAAAGAATATACATCATCAACTCAAGCAAAAGAGAATTAAAAAACACAAATATACACAGAAGTAAAATCTCAAGTGGTGATTAACATGAAAAACGATTGACTTATATAAAATGGAATATATTTTGTCCACATCCAGCGTGAACATGTTATCCTACAGGTACATTAATGAAGTGTCAACAGATCTTCTCCCAGTTTTTTGCAGCTACCACCATGTTTCATCTCTGTAGTCCTGCCATTAGTCACCCAGAGTAATCAACGCAAATTTTCAGACAGCATCATGCTTTCTCACCTTATCATGACAACAAACACTTGCCTTGACTTCAAATAGATTAAGCCAATAATTTAATGTTTACAGCACTAACTTCACACTAATTTGTCTTCAACTTATCCATGATCTTTATAATACACTGATATTTTCCTGTTACACATACCAATGGAAACTATTGCCACTCCCCCGGTCCACTGAGACTTCGTTTTATAACATAGTTACAACAACATAAAATGGTTCTTGGGAACCACAAGAACAGTGAACAATTTTCAGAGGAACAAGTAGTTGTTCACTTTGAAGTTCCTTACCAATGTACATAAATCAGTACAAACATGCAAAAACACAGTAGTTCTACTTAAGAATTTTTGGTTGTCTGAATGTAAAGCTTAACACGTAGCACAAAGACTAGCTTTTAATTCTTATTTTTTCCCCCACAGTGTTGCAAAATTTGTCTGAGGTGAAAACATTTGAAATTGGTGAGTCTGGATTGTAAGAACCAAAAAAATCTTTATTTTTTATATCCACCATTCACAATTATATTCCACTGTGAAATTCAGTCTTCCCCACTTTGTAGCCCTACCTTAAAAATTGTTAAAAAAGAATCTAACAAGACTAGAAGAAAGCTTTAAATAACCAATGTGACTTATCCAAAGTGCTACATACACGTCTGTTTCAAGGAGACAAGAGACACCAAGAAGCCTACAATGATCTTCCAGACAGCATACGCTGTATTACTTCAGGCTCACAAACAAGTCCAGGAGAACTGTTTCATACTTAGCATTAAAATGAACCCCAGAATCTTAAATTTTCTGTCAGAGATCTTGTGCTCTTTCATTTGGCATGATGGGCCTCCTGTCTGGTCAGCTTTGCACTTCAGATCCATCAAAAATAAATTGTAGACATGCTCTTTACATTCTGGGGCTCAAAGTACAACCTTCATGAAGCAGTTTACATCCCTTCTAAGTTGATCTCCTAACTACATTCCATCTTTATCATGGACTCTTAGCCCAGGATACTAGAATTAAATTTTCTTACTTATGTTTAGCTAGCACAATCAAGTCTTTAAGTTCAGTAGGAACTCCAAGCCTATTCTTAAGTACTTATTAAAAATAAATAGCTCAGCCCTATTTTTCTCCCAGATGAATGCGCTGATTACCACAGTAGGTTTTTGTTGTTGTTGTTGTTTTCTGCAGTACTTTGTTTTGTGGATGAGAGATTTTCATGAGGAGTCCAACTCCCTAAATGCTTGCCTCCAAGAAGAAAGGGATTGGGTGTTGAGAGGGGACAGAATAGACTCAAAACCACACAAAAAGTTTCCAAAACTTTTTTTTTTAAACCACATTTTTAATAGTCAAGAATGGAATATGTAAACAACTGTTTGCTTATGCTCTTAAAATCCTTTTATAAGCAAAGTTAAGTACCCGTTGGACTGCATACACTGACTTAGAGCAGCCATGGACTTGCTCAATGTTTCCTGTATCAGTCAGAACATCTGTGTGCCTCATTTAGCTATGAGCAATTAATAGAATGTATAGCTCAGACTTTAAGGGCATGCAAACCATCCAGAAAATAAATAATAATAATAATAATAATAATAATAATAATAAAAATAAACTCATTTTCAAGGGAGTTACCTATATTTAGACTTTTTAAAGATCAAGTTTTTGGAGAAGTAGGATTTGGGAAAGCATGCTGCTATCAAGGAATGAAGCTAGTCATAGGTTTTAGACGACACATGCTTAAATGCCTTGCTGAACACTAGGACCTCATAAATGTCAGCAATATGACCTTCTTTGTTCCTATGATTTTAGATATAAAAAGGTATTAATTTTTAAAAAAATTATTGAAGCTTCCTTCTGAGAAGAAGGAAAGCTTGAGTTCAGATGTCTGATTGGTATTTTTAAATACGCCCTCCATTTTTTCATTTTGGATTCAAACTCAAAAAAAACAAAGCGGTACCAAGACAGCTGTACTTTATTTCGCCTTGCTCTTTTTTCATGCCCAAATGTTATTTTGTAATACAAGGAAATAAAGCTACTTCAGTGTTGGAAAACTGAGCTGCCTTGATTTTTTGATAGGTCACATGATACCACTTCTGTTCCCCTGACAGCATCTATGGAATTATCAAGAGTTAGAAGAGGCAATGACAAAAACAACCCTCCATACATCCCTCTTGTTGATCCTAGAATAGTTTGTATCTCTCTCTCTCTCCGTATACACACACACACACGCTGTAAGCAGAATGCTCACTGCGTATTTTTGTTGGTTTAGTTTCTAGACCATCAGGAACAGCACAGAGGTTCAAAACAAGCACCTTGCTGGAAACATATGTGGAATCATTTACTGCTTTCAATATTAGCTGTGAGGAACCTTAAGCTAAGTTACAGTACTTGTTTTGCTAGTGCAAGAGATCAAAAGGACCACAAATAGTTAAATAACATCACTCTGTTCTTGTCAGACAGACTGGCTGCTCCTATTCAGAGGAGTTAGCCATACCAGGAACCATTATATTATTCATAACCATTTAACCATCATACCAGTCAGCTTTTTAAGAATCCTGGTTCTTTCCCAAATCTGTTAAGGTGATATGTAATACTACAAATACAATAGGTAAGCTTTTATACAGATGCTCCTTGATTTGTGATTGACTTGAACTCACATTATGCCCACCTTCAGAAGAAGTGCTTAAATGGTGACAAAAAGTCATTAAAGACAAATAAATAAGGACATGCATGGTTCAAGTACATTTATTTTAAAATCTAAGTGAATATTCAGAAGTTTGTCCGTGGTATTCAGTGATCTGCACTTTCTGAAGCGCTATTATTCACAAATACAGAAATTCAATAATTAGCTTTCCAGCTGTTCATTAAACTTATGGAATAGATAAATAATGAATAACAGCCAGCTATTCATCAGAATGCAATACCTGAAAACTTTTATCCCCTTATCTGACCCAAGGTTTCGCTGCTGTAGAATAGGAATAAAATTCTAGCTGAGAGCATAGCGTGTTTTACCTGTAAGGAAGCATACCTAACTAAATCACTGGCTATTGAAATAGAATGTGGCTTGCCTCAAATTTGTAAAATGATATTTAGGAAAATAATTTTGAAGTTTGTGTCTAGCACATCCATACAGCCTGAAAGCCTTTCAGAATGCCAAGTAGGTGTCAGCTGTTTGTGACACTCAAGAACAAGTTGTGTGCTTAACCTATTAAGTCTGTTGTGTGTGAATCCTCCTTGGTTAACATGGAAAAGAAGAGAAGGCTCCTACATGCACCATCTCCAATTCACAGCTTCAGTCCTGACTCAACCCTATTACACACTTGTTTTTGTTACAGATAAATTTTGTTTTAATTTTATTCTGACCTGGGTAGTACTATCTTTACTCCCAGCAAATACAATGGGTTATTCTACTGTGTATGTTGTATATTGTGTCGCTGTTTCTATAATTATGCAAGGCTATTCTTAATCTTATGATTTTAGTGCCACTGCCTTTGAACAATCTGTGATATTTCATTGTTTGGCCATTACCACTTCCCCTATCCAGCAGGTTCCTAATGCAAGCAGTTCATAAACTGCTGTGCCAGATGGGCAAAGCAAGACAGGGAGTTTTCTAGCTGCTTGTGCCTAACTATAGTAACAGGTATTCACCCCCCCCCCCGCCCCCCCCCCCCCCCCCCCGGGGGGAACCTTCTAATCACTGGAGAAAATTGTTAAAGAAATAGGGCTTCCAAAGAGAAGAAAAATCATATTTCAGTGCAGTTCAGAAAGTGACATGAAACCTATTAGTAATAATATTTTCCACAGACTGCAAAAATAAAGCTAACTAGTAATTTTTTTGCAGTTCCCCTAACAAGCATTGTAGATTACTAAATGGGTCCGTAATACTACAGGCAAAGTTGTGCATTTGCATTTGATCACTTACCAGAGTGCTTGACAATTCTAATTACGGACTAAGCGCCACACTTCTAGACCTCTAGAAGAGAGAAAAATGGAGTCTGCAAACTGCAGTATCTCCCTTAATGTTTCAGCTTCAGAAGAAGCCATTTTTGGATGGAGTAATTTGTGCACACCTCTGTAGCTTTGTTAGGAAGTATAGGCTTACTGTTCCCCTATCACCTCAGGCTTGCTCCTGGGAGAGGGAATTCCACAATCTTGTGCTGCAGGCAGAACTCTACTGCTTTTTAACTCAGAATGCGCATTCACAAGAAGCTAGGAATCATGCAGTGCTCTAAAACCCTACATCACATTCCCCCCACATCCCTTTAGAAGTAAACAGTTACCACATTCCCAGCATCTCTTCTGGATTCAGGAACAAAGAGTCTTCAACCTGCAGGCTCCAAGCAACCAACAGCTCCAGTGCCTGGACTACATGTCCTCAGACAAGTTCCAGGAGGACCAAGAGACAGCTTCTAACTCCTACAGCTTTGGTGATCAGGCAGTCTACCGTCTACAACCAAAATTAATTTGGCCACAGCAATTCATCTGGCAAAATCAACTATAGGCCACTTGCAAATATTCCATGATCACGCTATGCAGATTGGTACTGTAAACGGCTCAGCTTGATCCATCCAAATGCTCAGGAGCATCCATGAAGTATGAATATCCTGACCCTTAGTAACAAACAGTAAAATCTATACCCAGAAAACACAGTAGTCAGATGAAACGTCATGGAAACCCAGCAGTGAGCACGTTAGTATGTCCAAGGCTTTTTTCCACTCACTGCAATTTTGGAGTTGTCAAATACAGGAATCAAAGTAGGGATATGCATTATGTCCTCAGTGTTCCCCACACTGGGTATACTCGAGCTCAAGTGAAACTGGAGAAAAGGAGCAAAGAAAATAAAGCTGGGTTCCTCTTAGAGAGAGGAAGTCTTAAAGAGACTTCTCAGTGGGCATTTTACACATGCAAGCAGTTTAAATCCAGCTACCTGCACTTCTGAACTAGTCAACAAGGCAAGTGTAGGCTGCCTAGCATGTTATTAACAGGAGGACCTTATTGGAGGCTAGCCGTTGTGAGACCCACCTACTGGTGACTTAGGCATTAAGCTAACGAGGTACAATCAGTTCTTAAGTACTGCCCAGCCAGAATTACTTCCATACTGTGTATCGATTTATCAAGCTGAAGATGTCAAGGAGCTGTAACTGGTAAATTTACAGCTTGTCCAGATGAAGTTGCACTGGGGACTTGTTCTGAGGGGCTGGCATTGTGTCCGAGTTGCTATTTGTCAAGTTTACTGCTTCCCAAGTGCTCAGAGGGATGAAATGCAATTGCTGACTTGGCATGTTAACCTACTAGTGTGCTGCAACCACTTCTTACACATTTAGGATGCTCCAGCTGCAGACTTTCACAGGTAATTTTGAATCACTCTGACTTAAACAGTTTCTAACAAACTGTAGGACTATAAGCCTAAAGATTGATGGATGCTTCAATACTGAACATAAAAGCCTTCCATGTTATTTGATTCTATATTTATGCTTTAACTCATTACTGGGTTTAATTACACCATATAAGCTCAAAGATAGTTTTCTAAAGTTGTTTCTCCATATAAAGGGATCCAGTTGCTTTACCTCTCTTTTTACCCCTCTCCTCTGCTGTGTATTCTTTTATATGATGTGCTAAAATAAATATAGGACAGAACAGTAGCCATATATTAATCTGCTGAACACTCCCAGGAAGGAAAAATTATCTCCTGTGTAAGATTGCTATGCACCATTAAAGAAGCCAGAAGAGGCAGATGGAACAACATTCTGTACTGGAACCTTAGGGAGATCTCCAAGGGTAAAAATAGTGGGGTTTAGTGTTCAGAAAGGGATTTAATGAAAATACAGATAAATAAAAATGCAATTTTCTTGCATTTGGTACTCACAATAAGCTACTCATTCTGCCTTTTTTTTTCCAACTTTTTACTTTTATTGCTTTTCACAGATAAAAGTAACTGTAAACATATCACGTGCATCCATCTCACCTATAGTTCTCAGCTGTGCTAAGAAAATGGAGGAAAGCATACTCCAGTCAATGTACTCATATTAATTTATTATGAGCTATGTTATGCATCTAAAAAGCACATCTTAATAGCATTGTGAAGTTTGGACAAAAATTGAGTGACCTTTGAAAATCTCAGTCCTTTTCAATCAAGAACTACTCATTTTCTTCAATATCATTTAGGTTTATGCAAGTCTACAAAAAAATAACTTGTGTCCTAAAACACATTTCTTTAGGAAACGCTTCTAGCATTTCATTTTCTGACAAATTCCAATTACATCTCATTCAGAGAAAAAGGTTTTCTACTGGTTTATCTGGATTTTTTCTCAAAGGTATTGGTGCAGTATATGAAATGGGAAGATTAGGATCAAGACTGCTTACAGAGATCATTTTAAGGCAGAATATCACACACTGAGAATAGCTATAATGGAGAAAATCAGAATCATTTTCCAGATAGTGCTGATTGTAGATCATCAAATTCAAGACCACTTTCAGTAGAGGCTCCTCTACCAACTTCAAAAATTAAGCTTTAAGTATTTTCAAAAATGCTGACAAGACTTTGAACAGAATGCACATAAAAGCTTCAGCACCTTGACACAATGCTTAACTCACAGTCAAATGACTCTTAAAAGAAACTCCAGTGTCCAGGGTTGCTGCACAGTGCAGGAGGATGAGGCAGGGATGAGACCCACACAGTAATAGAGCTGTCATAGGGCTCCAGACACCAGGTGAACCATTCTCTCTGCAGGGAAGCAGCTGCATCCACTCTATCAGCATCTAATACTGAGTCTTTTCCGTCGTAAACCACAGAAGGTACAGAGAAGCTGTCTTTTATAAACAGTTACATAAAACTCTAATAACTCAGCTGTTAGAGTGCACACAAAAGTTCCAGGACATTTCTATTCCCTCCTCCACCTGAGGTCTGCATCTCCTACATGGAGGAACATAAGGTAGATACACTTAACTCTTTGAGGCTCTCCCCACTGTCCAGAGGACAAGAAAGAGAATGGTATGAATCCATAACCTAGGAGTTAAGTACTGCTCTGTAAGATAAATGCATATGAGCTATTTCCCATTATAGAGGCAGTGAACAGATGACTATCAGGTAGTGAACTTGCTTAAAAGTGGCATGAACTAGTGACATAACACTAGTTGCTACCTGCTGAAATAGGTATCTGTATACATGATCCACCAGAGCCATCCTGCAAATTTTCAGCAGTGATTGCCCTAATGATAACGCACCACGACGTTCAGACAGGACTTACAGATAAAACAACATCCTAAGAAGTGTGTGTGTCATGTCGTGTCCCATCCCCATCCCCCGTTTTTTTTCCTCTTGTTTTGTATTGTATCTTAGTCTTACACAGCTGTGTTGGAAAGCACTCCCTGCAAAATTTCCTTTGAGAAGGAGTGAAAAGTGCTACATGATTCATCAAAAAATCTAAATATTTACCATTAACAAAGAAAACCATTGAGCTGAAATTTATAAAATGTAGCACTCATCTGACTCAAAAGACGTCAATACTACTTTGTCACACACAAAAGAAGTTTTTAAAAGGTACATTTGGGAGAACTTTACACCGAAGTTTATACTGTAAGACAATATTAAATTTATGATCTATGCTACTTGAAACCACTTCCAGTTGAGGAAGCTACAATTAAAGTAGTATTTGAAATGCCAGACAAAATATTTTCATCACAGACACTAAAAATATCAAATGGTCTTTTAATAAAAATTTTTAAGTTTCACATCAAAATAAGGTGGGCTGTGTTATGACTGTATTTAGGAAAACAAACACCAAATTTACATCAAGGCCTGGAGGGGGAGAAGTTAAAAAGGAGTTTAGCGCACCTGTTTTGGCCATTGATGTTCCTCATCTGATGAGTTCTGGCACCAACAGATGCTTGGTGAGAAGAGTTCAGCTGCTTCACCTTAGACAGAGTATGTCCTGGAAAAACTTAAAATCGAAATTGGACAAAGAATAGGAGATAAGGAGGCTATCTTTTCCTTCCTTTGAACTGGTAAAAAATTAAAAGGCTCCTTAGAAACAAGGCACATCAATGTGTGAAATTCAAGCACAAAAGTGCATTTTACCATGAATAAAGACAGCTACCTATGCAAAGCTCAAGTTTTGAAAAGAACCACTGATGGAGATATTTCTGTCAGTGAGAAGAGACAATAGATGCTTGTCAGCCAGACTCATATGAGATACACTGGCCTTGGAAGCATCTAAGAATTGTTTCAACAAAGCTTTATGTGGAAGAACTCAGACTATAATTGTCTTGCTCCAGCTCCCATTTTATTACCTTAAAACTTCTGCTGACTTTTAATAATTATGAAAAAGGTTCAGTCTGTTTCTGTGAGCTAGGCAATTGAACTTGGACCCTCTTCACATACAAACAGGGTGAATTAAAGCTGTCAGTCATGACATGGCTGCACTGTATTGTTTTGCTGCAACATACACACACATCAGATTTTAATCCCCTCTCCTTCATTCATACTCTTCAGTTTTTCCTGTTTTATTCTGTACTGGAGTTCTGCTCCATACCTAGATTCCTTCACCAAGGACTCACCTTTACTATTTAAGTTTCACCAAAGAAGTTTTACCTTTAATTATGACTCTGTTTGCATTATTGCATCATGTTATTCCTCCAAGAATAGCTGTTACCAAAGTACAAATTAAATAGGACTTCGAATGTAATACCACCAGATGGTAAAAACAGAACTGACCAAAGCTAAAATGCAACTTTGTCTGTAGATGCTGTTAAAGATTTGTATAGGCTAGTTTAGCTCACAAGATCATCACTATCATCTATTCAATGGTAACCCTACAAAATACTACTGAACAATAAGCTCCTGTCTCTACAAAATATTAGTTCAACCAGAGTTCACAAGAAAAATCTCACTTGAAAACATGGCACTTACTTTAGTCCAGTGTGCCACAAAATTTATATAACCTCCCTGCTTTTGTTTCTGTTAATTCTACACAAAGATTAACGTTATGGCAAGTCACTTGCATTGAAGAGCTGATCATTTTACATGCATAGTTCTGGTGGCTTTTTGATATGAAGCATAGCGACATCTCATCTGAGCCCCACAACTGGGGCTAGCAGATTGACTGGGACAGACTGATGGTTTGCCAAATAACATGCAGGACATACTGAATGTTTCCCAGTACTTGAGTCCAAAAATGCCTGGTTTTTGAAGCAGTGGGGAGTGGAAAAAAAAAAAAACAAAAGGAAGAAAGGCAGCATGCAGTCACTAGGCAAATTGTGCCATACTGCACTACTGCAAATGTTCCTATGCTCCTTGGCATCTTCTCTTCATGGCATTTCATCTTCTGCACTTGGTCTAGACTTCACATCATCCTGTCTTTTTGGCTGAATCCTGCCTAAATGCAGAACTACTACTTCCAGACTTACTACATCCACTCACAATGTACCTCCTACAAATACAGTGTAAGAAAAAAACAATTATACAGGAGCTATCCTCAACTGTACATTACAAGCAGTCAGCTGACTATACAGAAGAAGAGACCAGGACTAAAACCATTTTCCTACTCAATATGCAAACTTCAGGAATGCTTTTAACAAAAGACAGTACACAGTAACAGAGGTCATGACAGTATTCCTCTAATTTAGTCATAACTGCAAGATAAATCCCTTTTTCCTTCAAAAAGGAAGGCAAATGAGACAAACATTTGTTCATTGCATAAATTGGATCTTTCATCCTATACTATAGCAGGAAAACTTGGATGCTCAATTGAAAAGGTAAAACTCAGATCTCACACTCAATTGGGTGCTTCTAGTTATAACATACTTAGCAAAAAATAAGTTTTTTCAGGCTTTCCAAAGCTTGAGCACAAACATCACAATGCCTTGCCTAAGAAATTCTTCAAAGAGCTGTAGAAAAAGACAAAGCTTTACATTCTCACCCCAACGCATTAGGGTTTTGTTTTTCTCCTTGTGTGAAGCATTTCCAAATAATTATTTTCACAGATTCTAAAGTTTACCAGTTCCTTCACATAAGGGTCAGCTTTAGATCAAGTCCTCATATAGTTCTGGTTCCTTAGTACCAATAGCAAGGACTTTGTCCGGCACCCTGGGCTTTCGTAGTCTCATCTCCCATTCCCTGCTGCAAAATGAAATTTTGCAATTTTCATACATCAACAAAAATAAATCCCTAGAGGAACTTTTTACAGATTAGACATTTAAGAAATTCTTCTCTTAATCATCATACCAATGTATAAAGGCTTCCAAATTCAGGCCTACGGAAGGCAATCGCTGAAAATCTCCAACATCTTATTCTTCATCATACTGTTTTAAAATTTCCTTCCAATTCTGCTACACATTTAACTTCCTAAATATATCTTAAGTATTCAGAAGTGATCTTATATTTTATATCAATATAAACTAACGTGTTTTTTTTTAAACACTTGCTTATGCCATAATGATATGATCATGCACGTGCACATGTATTTAAATCATACTATTTGGTATTACTTCATCTATTCTGAGCAAACTGAGGCAGATGAACTAGTTTTCAGAAAAGCAATAAATTTTAGTGACAAATTGTTGTCCGGTTCTTTTCAGAGTCTTTAGTAGCTTGGTATTTGGTTTGCTAATACTATAGAGAAACTCTTATACACAGCAGCTCTTCCAGTATGAATTCCAAAAGGACTCTGCAAATGACATTTTACCAAATGCAGCTTTAGCAAATTCTTATCTTTAGTTCAGATTTGAATGTTAAATTGTACTGAAATGCTTTACTAAATTTTCATGTAGAAGTTAGGGTGGTTAACTCCATTAAAAGCTCAAACTGAACAACAACAACAACAAAAGCCAAACTACCATAGGAACAGTTTACAAAAAGGAAGAATAAAAAGCCATCAGTTTAATCTCAGGCTCTCTCATGAAAATTTAACAGATTTGTTACACAACTACATTTTTAAATGAGAAACCCCTACTTGATGTAAAACATTTTTCATGCAATGAGTATTATACTTACTATGTAGTCTTCAAAGAAAAAAACATTAATTGTGTTACCTTTTGTAAGATGTTTACTAATGGTTTCTACAACACTACCAGTGTTCTTTTTCAGTGTCTGCTAATGGTAGTTTTATACCACACTCTTATAAACATATATAACTTTATAAAAGCAGACAGGCACCTGAGGAGTGCTATAAGAATAAATGCCAGAAAAATTGTCACTAATTACAGGATTTTAAAATGCTTTTCTAAATAATCTTTCCACTTAAGAAGAAGGCTTTTTCTCAGCATTCCTTCATACTTCCTAACCTCGCTTCATGTGTACTTCAGTGCAGTTCTTTAAATTACTTCAGGCATTTTCAAGAAAAATTCATTCTATGTTTTCTTCCTTTTTGGTCTCTCCAGTTTAGCCATATTTCTCATCAGTTGTTCCATCGCTCTCCATTTCTCAGTGCTCCTCTTCCTTTTGCAGTTATCTTTAATGCATTTCATTCTCCTGAAATATTTGCTCCATCTCAGCCTTATTCCCTATCTCCTATTTCTAGTTTAACCTTGAAGTTGCAACAGTTACCTTATTTCCATGACAGAATGTATCACCCTTGTGGCATAATCTCATCTGCACCTTTCTCCCACCCTTTTGGTCCCTGCAACCTTCTATGTTCCTCTAAGCAGATAACTTTGGACAGAAACACTGCGTTCTGGTTAAGTCACAGATGCTGCTCTCCTGTTACCTTCCCCTCAAAAAAGTCAATGAGGAAAATATAATATAGGAAGGCCTTTTCTCCTGATTCATTGAAATTTCACAAGCATCGATTAAAAGTTAGAAATCTTAACTTGAAAGAATACCTCTACATCTCTATTTCAATTTTCTAGGCTATAAGATAAAGCTAAGGAAAAGCAGACCCCAAGAATACTTTCTTCTTATATAAAATGCAATGCTTGAAATCATGTTGCTGCGCTTCTAATATCCACTGCTTGCACTACAGGAAATCCATAGCTGCTTTGTATCCTTTGAAGCAGGCCTTTACTTGTCTCTCGAAGGTTTTACCACATAATGCACTTGGATACTGAAGTATCAGTACTACTGCTACTTAGTTGAAACAGCACCTTAAAGAGCTGATATGAAATTCAAGTGTATGCTTAATTGCATTTTAATCTGTTTTCTGCTATCTACAAAAGCATGCAAGCTGCTTGACACATCCACAGACTCAGCTCTCCCTTGCAAGACTCCATTCATGCTCAGACAGCAAGCACTGGAGCTGCATGAAGTAGCAAGGCATGATGTAGCTCAATGAGATTCGTTTGCCTAAATTTGATGATGGTTAAAGTAATCCCCTTTTTTCTTCAGGCTCTGAGGCAAGTCTTACATTCTAAAGACAAGCTTTATCTATGAAAAAGGCAACTCTTGACAGATCACAGAATCATCTAGATTGGAAGAGACCTCCAAGATCACTGAGTCCAACCTCTGACCTAACACTAACAAGTCCTCCACTAAACCATATCCCTAAGCTCTACATCTAAATGTCTTTTAAAGACCTCCAGGGATGGTGACTCAACCACTTCCCTGGGCAGCCCATTCCAATGCCTAACAACCCGTTCAGTAAAGAAGTTCTTCCTAATATCCAACCTGAACCTCCCCTGGTGCAACTTTGTCCCATTCCCCTCGTCCTGTCACCAGGCACGTGGGACCAACCCCCACCTTGCTACAGCCTCCTTTAAGGTACCTCTAGAGTGCAATAAGGTCACCCCTCAGCCTTATCTTCTCCAGGCTGAACAATCCCAGCTCCCTCAGCCGCTCCTCCTAAGACTTGTTCTCCAGACCCCTCAACAGCCTTGTTGCCCTTCTCTGGGCTCACTCGAGCACATCCATCTCCTTCTTGTAGCGAGGGGCCCAAAACTGAACACAGTGCTCGAGGTGCGGCCTCACCAGAGCCGAGTACAGGGGCAATCACTTCCCTGGACCTGCTGGCCACGCTGTTTCTTATGCAAGCCAGGATGCTGCTGGCCTTCTTGGCCACCTGAGCACACTGCTGGCTCATATTCAGCCCACTATCCACCACTACTCCCAGGTCCTTCTCTGCCAGGCAGCTTTCTAACCACACATCTCCCAGCCTGTAGCTCTGTTTGGGGTTGTTGTGCCCCCGGTGCAGGACCCGGCACTTGGCCTTGTTGAACTTCATACCGTTGGCCTTGGCCCATCGGCCCAGCCTATCCAGATCCTCCTGCAGAGCCTTCCTACCCTCGAGCAGATCGACACACGCACCTAACTTGGTGTTGTCTGCAAACTTGCTGAGGGTGCACTCGATCCCCTCGTCCAGATCATCGATGAAGATGTTAAAGAGGACTGGCCCCAGTAGCGAGCCCTGGGGGACTCCACTAGTGACCGGCCTCCAACTGGATTTGACTCCATTCACCACAGCTCTTTGGGCCCAGCTACCCAGCCAGTTTCTAACTCAACAAAGAGTGCGCCAGTCCAAGCCATGAGCAGCCAGTTTCTTGAGGAGAATGCTGTGGGAAATGGTGTCAAAAGCGTTACTGAAGTCAAGGTAGACCACATCCACAGCCTTTCCCTTGTCCACCCAGCACGTCACGTCACTTTGTCATAGAAGGAGATCAGGTTAGTCAAGCAGGACCTGCCTTTCATAAACCCATCTAAAAGCAAAACACATTTTTCTCCCAATTTTGACACTTCTCATAAGAGACCATGTCTACCTTAAATTGCTTTTTATCATACTTGTCCATTCAATATTCCTTTTGTGAGTATGTTTGTCTGCAGAGTTCCAGCACTACTGTTCCTACTACCACAGACTCTCTTAAAAAGATGGAGAAGAGTCCCAAAAGACAAGCATGAGAATAATAATTGCCAAACCAGGGAAAACAACTAGGCAGAGGGAGCTCTCAAATACACAAGGCAAACAAGCTGGAAAAGGCAGAGCTCTAAAATGCTTTCCTTCTAATCTCATACGCTTGGGGACAGCTACAGAATGGTTCTAGTAGAAACATGATTTACAAGTTTATGATTAGTATCCATTTCAAGAATGGAAGATTCTACAACTAAGAATCCTTAGAATTACAACCTTAAAATTACATAATGGAGCAAAGCTGTCATTTGATGCAGGGTTAGCCTTGAGAAAGTTCTGAGCTTCTGCAGTAAATAGCGTAATTGGAATTACAAGAGAATCAGTCTTGGGTTTTAGTCAATATACACCTCCAGATGAATTGTTACTGAACAGTTTGTAGTTAGCTCAAAGTTTCATTAACAGGCTCAGTAATAGAATACTGCAGAGTTAAGTCATCCTCAGTAATAGTTTTCTTTTATAACTTTTGTCTTTTCCTTTTATTGTTAATTTTAAAACGTGTGGTTTTCCTTCTCCAGAGGACTACAAGTGCTGAATTCTTACTGTGGTTCCAAGAAACCTTATTGTTCTATCAGACAGCATTATACTCCTAAAACCTCCGAGTATGAAATGGAAAATGTCTTTCCAAATAACACATTAAGAGAAACTCTCTCAAGTGTTTAAAAACTCAACAATAATGAATTTAAGCTGTCCAAAATTTCAGCTCAAAGGCCTGTATAGAACAAAGACTGCAACCTGACCTTGCTCACTGTAAAAGATTTGGCGAGTCCTTCTGCACCCCAAAGAGACGTGGAAGTTCTGCATTACGAGGCACTGTATACATGTCACATTGCGGCCTGCAGAGCAATGGTTCTCCAGAGAGGCTGTATGCAAGCCATCCATTAATAAAGATGCAAACCAAATAACATCAGTGGCATTTGTGGTGCATGTTGAATCCCCTGTGTCAAACTTTCCTTGAACAAGGCAGTCATGCTGCCCCTTGGCTGTGAAGCTCAAAGGAGGTTATTCCTCCAGCACATATTTTTCCGGTTTGTAATCAAGGGGTTTCTTTAGGAGCTGGAAACATTTAAGAATCATATTAGACCACAGAGGAGTATTTAATCTCCAGTACAAGATCATCTCCAGACCATTTGAAAATGCTATTGCCAAGTAGTTGTCACTTCCATCTCAGGAAGCCTTTGAAAAGGCTATTTACACTTCTGTCTTTCTGCAGGATTAGATTACTGTAATTCCTTATTGACTGGCTTGCACAACAGGGCTCTGCAGTCTCCACAGGCTGTGCCTGATGGTCTGTTTTTCTGTTGTTTGTGATGTTTGTTTTTTGTTTTGTTTTGTCGAGAAAAAGGGATGCTTTGAACATATTGTGCTGATCATAAACCTTTTCCATCAGTCACAAGTCAATGAATTGATTGTAAAATTGTTCTGTTTACTTATGGCAGAAATCATGGTCATTGTACCTTGTATCTGGCATGTCTGATCAAAATTAACTAGTTTAATCCTTACAAAAAAATCTGTACTAGACAGTATAGATCACATCCTATACTTTCCTTTCCCCAGTATTGCGTGAGAGCTGTGTGAAGCAAAGTATGACAGATACAAGCTCCAAAGACCTACAGTTCTACAACTCCCACCAAGGACAAGTGTGGTTTCTCTTTAAAATTCAAGTTGCAAAATGTGGCTTCTCAGTGTTAAAATTGATTTTATGGTGGGTTATTTCACTTGGAATACTGATTTCTGTGTTATTTGCTATGTTTTTGATTGCTTTCTATGTTAACTTCAGACTACAGCACTGTATTTTCTAGCCTTACTGTTTACCAAGATAATTAATTGCAATTAATATAGCAAGAGGCTCATTCCATTCCTTACAAATGTAAACTACCCTTCACATTTACAATCACAGAATGGTTTCAGTTGGAAGGAACCTAGTACAACACCCCTGCTATGACTGGGTTGCTCAGAGCCCTATCCCACCTGAATAATTCCACTGACGGTTTATCCACAACTTGTGTATGCAACAAGTTACACTGTCTGACCCTACAATGGTAAACAATTTCTTCCTTGTATTAGTCTAAATCTACTCTTTGAAGTTTAAAACCATTGTCCCCTGCTGACTCTGATAATCCAGCTAACATTTCATTTACCACTATGAACCAAGTATTGCTCAACTCAAGATCAAGGGGCTTCCATCTAAAGAATCTAGAGATGACTATTGTCCCAGACAGGTTTTTAGCTTCTTCTGACAATCAAATTATTAGATATTGCTGTTCATTTTGTTAAACATCAAAAGGCCTTGTTTCTGCAGAATTGTAAGGCTGATTAAAAATGCATATACTGGACACAGTTATATTGAGACTATTCAAAGCTGATTTACAGTTCTGTTGGATTAGAGGAACAGAACCCCGTGATAAGAAGTTAGCCTTCCCAACACCATCCACAGGCTTTCCCCCCCACTGGTTCCTATTGTAACTTCCTATCAGCACAATGCTGGTCCATTTCCCACACAGTACTTCAAAACTTAATGCTTCTGGGTTGGGTTCCTTGTTTAACAAATGAACTTTTCCTGCTCTCCTTTAAATAACTGTAAATGTTCTCAAAATATTAAATATTGGATCAAGAAACAAACAAATGATTCCAGGAAGACATCTACCTCAAAAATTCGTGTCCTGATCCTCAGCCCATACTTGATCTTGTTTAAGTCTTCAGTTCTGTGTGACATGGCCCTTTTTGAAAAGCATAGCACACTACTATGTGTGGAAGAGACTCTGCAAGCCAGGAGGCCTCAAAGGGCCTCTTAACACATTTACAGTAAGAATTTCCTTCCGCATAATAGGCTTGGTGCCCACTGACACCCACTATAAAGTTGGACTAGTGACAATTTGTTATTCCAGTCAGACTTGTTCCAAGCCACTCCTGACATCCCGAATTGTAGTAAGAACATGTATTTTTTTATTATAGTGACAACATACTTTGAAACATATTCAGAACTTCTGGGTATCTATCAAAGTAATTCATCTCAGTCGAAACCAAAGAGCATTTAGAGGCTTTTTCTTCCTTTCTGTGTTTGCATATGTGACAGTTACAGTTTCTGTATGCTTAAAGTTATTTCTCTTCTCAATCACATTCAGATGAACAAAGGCAGGTCAATTACATACTTTTTTCATAAATATATTTTCATTAAAATCAAGTTTGATCAGGAATCAACACTTGAAATCTTTACTCCTGACATCTCTGTAAAGCACCCACATATCTGCAAGAGAACATTACCCTGAGGTAGGTGACTGATTGCCTTACATAATCTTGCTAAAAATTAAGACATGGCTTGCATTTACCATCATCATGGTGCAAACATTCACTGCAAAATGTAATGAATAAATTTTTAGTAGAATGTTACTGGTTACCCTGCCTAGATCCTGATCACACAGCAAATCTATGATATGGAAAAAATATGCAAAATCATCATAAAAAGACTGTCCCACTTTGAAGACTATCTTGAGTAATTTCGCCTACTTTCTCAAGTGTGTTTCCCCAAAACTTTTGTAATTAATATTAAACCTTTTAATATTTGCTACATGAAAATGGCTTCTCAAAAGCTGAAAATAGAGCTAAATGATGATCTACAAGAATTACTTGGGAAAAAAAATACATTATAAAAAATTCAATTAATACAAGTTTAGCATACATCCTTGCTCCAGGACTAAACTACCAGACAGAAACCATGTGGTGAGTGGAGCTGTGAGATTCTGAATCCGGAGCAACAGAGAGGATGACAGAAGATGTTGTCCTTTTCATTTAGCTAATAGTTCATGACCAGACTGCATTACCTTCTACTTACCTACTTTTAGTAAGTTTAGCAGAAAGCATTTTCTGTAGGTCTAATTTATTTTTTCAGTCTGCTCTCATGCATTTTGGAGGAACTTTAAAAGTAAGAAGATCAATGGAGAACTTTTAAACAGAAGATCACCTTATCTGAAGGTGATACAGAAACTGGGACAATTTCCAAACATTTAATGTTCCTATAAAATCACCTAATACTACTGACAGCTCCAGAGATCATTAGTCTTAAAGGATAAAGTAAATCAGGGAAACATAGCTAGGACATTTGACAGAAAGACTAGCTAGTTAGAAAATTAAATACAAAAAGTGTATCAAAAGAATATTAAGTACCTAAGAAATAATTATGCAGTTGTATCTCTTACACCTCAGATGATCAGAACAAAGTAAGAGAACAGGTGGAGATTCTACCCATGTGCCAGAGCTCCATTCAGCGTGGAAGTGGGAGAATGGACTTGTGTCATACACGGTTAGAGCTCCTTCTGGGCAGGTTGCCCTAATTTATTCTGGCTCCTTTAGGTTGCTCTAATTTACAGCATCAGAGAAGGACTTAAAGACTCACAGGCCAGAGAAGAATCAACATGTAGAAACTGATTTCTGTCCACCCAGGATTCTTCCTTCCTTTCCCAGCCATTTGCAGATGAAAATCCGTTAATTTGTGCTACTTCAGCTCAGAGGGGCTGATGCCTGCTAACTAATTCAGCCTTACATCTAGAAATTAGAGTTCAACACCTGTGTTTTAACGTTAGGAATATATATATATATGTATATTTCATTTAAATGCAACACTTGGGAGAGATTTACATTTACATGGCTTTGTGTAAAACACTCCTTGAAGATTGGTAAAACAATTTAAGGTATTAGTGTAGGTGAGCACCAGAAAGACACTACATGTTTTGAAAATCCCAACGAAAGTGTCCCAGACCTGAACATTCTAGAGTAGATCAGGAACAAAAAACTTCTGCAGAAGTATATAGTCCATCTAGCTTTAATATTTAGGTTAAAACCTCCCAAAACGAAGATCATACTGTGTTTGACCTCTGTCACAAGAGCCTTTGGCGAATAGGAACTCATGCACAGCAGAGGGCCAATTCTTAAATACACCAATGTTCAGATATTTTCATAAACGATGTTCATAACCTGCGCTCATATGTATCCACAAATGAAAAGAAGCATGTGCATGGGCAGAGACGGTGGCTTACAATACAAACAGATGCTTATGAATACTGCTTGTGCAGTAATCAACAAGCTTAAGTGTTTCCAGAACAATGCATTTGCAGAGTGGCTTTTTTTTATTTTAACATGCCTACCAATAACAAGGCGACTTTCATTAATGGATAAATCATATCTATTTGTAGTATGAAGTCCATGGGACTCCTGTCAATCACTAGCAGTACAGAAATATTCATAAGCTAATCATGGCTAAGCTAATTTTGTCTCCTTTAGAACCAAATTATGGTGTTTTATGCCAAACCTTATCCAAATAATTGCTGTCTTAGTGCATAGTCAGGAATTCGAAAGCAATACAAAAAGGTGTTGCTGCACCTGGTCACCATTCAGAGTTATGCTATTCAGCTTCTCATCTTAGAGTAAATAATGGACATCAGGCATAATGCCATTAAAGCTGATAGCCAAGCCCTCCAACAGATTATTGCAAAACATTTTTAAGAATTAAGCATTAAAATGTCTCCTTCTGTAACTCAGTTGCTTTATAGAACTAAAGACTGAAGGATAGTTTGTTGTATAATTCCCAGCTGGCCTCCAGAGACCTAAAAGCAGATTGGCATAGTTACACAACTTGAAGCTAATTATTCGATGTCTGTGTTCTCTGTGTGCAACAGCAACGACAGTCCTGTTTGTTTAAACTAAGCTTTCTTTTGACACATGTTTATAGGGAGCTGCTAACATGCAAGGCTAGCATGCATCTTCAGATAACTTTCCACAGGAACAAGCCTCACAGATACCTTCTTTCATTATTGTTCTCCAGGTAAATAACACAAAGCAAAACATAGTTAAGACTTTTACCCAGTCTCTGAATCTATTAGCCCTTTATGTATGACCCAAGTTTAGTATTTCCCATGGAAAAAATGTATCATGGACGTAGATAATTTTTTCATCAGTAATGCTTTTCTTGTTACTTGTCCAACAGTAACCCAAGCAAGCCCCACTACCCATTTTTTTCAGTCACAAAAACAGTTCAGCATCTACTAATTCATTATCACTTTGACAGCACTGGGATGTTCTCAATTGCTTGAAACACTGAATACACTTGGCAGATTCATTTATTAACTAATATGAAGCTAGTCAAATGGATGCAAAAGGAATTAAGTAGTTATCAGACCTTCAATGCATTGACTTATTTCAGTGAGAAGTTATCATGGTGGGACGTTAAATTTATGTATTGAGGAAAAACCTGTGCTAGCTCACGGGAAGTACCTAGAAAAAAAGGACACCAAAGTGAAAATGGAAGTTTGCTTCCCATCATAGTGTAAAAACCTGAAAGTGGCATGCACATGACGTTTTCCTTAGGAAATCACCTTTAATTCTGACTTCCTTCTGAGCAGTAGAATAAAGAAGCGTTTAACCACAGACATTCCAAGCTAAAACACTGCTGGAAAAACTGTAAGCCAAGTTTGCACAGATTTTAAGTATTTGACTCTCTACTCTTTTCTTTCCACACCAAATTCTACACTCATCTGCCCCAATTAAAATGCTGTTGATTGCAGGCCCTCAACCATAGAGTCTTGTTGTGAATGAAGTGTGCTTGCCACCATCCCACCATCCATCCTCCCTATTGTTGAGAGTGTGTTTTTTTTTGTTGTTGTTTTGTTTTTGACTGGAGGGACCTAAGTTAACCTATTTTCAACAGTTTTCAGTGAGAGGATGCTCAAAACGTTAGGAGGAAATCTCGCTGAAAGGGATTCATCTAAACACTTATGTTGCAGCAACTGTTTCTCCAGTGGCCAAAGGGTTTGTGCGCTGTAGGTTCAAACCTATTTAAATCTCTGGCAGAAGAGAAGATATCAAACTCACCTTAGTTAAATTCCTTGCCCAGGCTTATAGTTCTCATTACTGCTACAAATTGGACCCAGTCAGCATCAAAATTGTCCCCATACTATAACAAAATCAGGAAAGAATTTTAAGTAGGTAGAATACAGTGTTCTGGTCACAGCATAAACTTTCTATTTGATTTTGGACTAACAAGAGTACTGTTTCCAGTTGTCTAAAGAGAAACACTAGCCAGCTCACCCTAAAAATCTTCCACCCCAAACTGTCAAAAAATCCCTGCATAATAGTGAGTCTGAACAAAGAGTAAAAATAAAGGAAACACAAAAAAGAAGCCTCCCGTATGTCCTCTAGATGAATCCATGTACTGAAAGAGATATCTGGTAGCTGGCCACTCTGCTGTGCACACCAGTAAATGACACTGCTGGCAGAATCCACAGTGCTTCAAGCACTGCTACATTTTTGAAAAAAAAAAACAGTTCCATACAGACTTCTATAGCAGTCAGTTAAATTAAAAATAAGTCATGAATTTTACAGGAGTCTCTGGCCACTTGGTCTAAAAGAGACCCTGGTCTAACTACTGCTAATGTGCTTAGGTCTGAACCAAATACTAGTAAGACTGCCTTACCAACATCTGAACAATTCTAAGAATACTTAAACATGCAGCTGCCTCTTTAGAAATATTCTTCTCTTTCAACTTAATAACCAATTCAGTCATTAACTTGACAGTCAAATAAATGCATTATTAGCCTCTTCAAATGTCAGACAATATTAAAGCTAAAATTGAGGTCAGTCACTTTTATATTTTGACTTCTGACAAAGTGATCCTAATAATTTTCCTGAGTTTACTGGAATAAGTTGCACGAGATAGCAAGACTAGCTTTTTTGTTATTATTATTCACAAATATATTCATCTCTAAACTCTTTCAAAAGAAACGTCATTGCAGCAGCCATGAATAATACAGACAAGTATAAGTACAATACAGACTAGTTTGTTAAGGAAATTAATGCAGAACAAAAACAAAACAGAGGACATTTCCTCCTCACTGATCGCCCACTCCCAAGGTCTCCATAGCTTTTACTCAATTAGTGGGGGGGGGGAAAGATCACAAAAAAAAAGGGGGGGGGCAGGATAAAACAGCAGTATTTACCAGTTTTATTTAGGAAAAGACTATTAAGCCACTTAAAGGTTAACTGATATGCATGAGTTATCATATACTCCTTCTCTTCAAGGTTATAGACTGTTTAGCAGAAACCTGCCAAACGCCAGTTATCTGAAGGGAGCTAGTAATCATCTCTGTTGATGACAGACCTCTGAGCAGATGGTAAGTAAATCAAGGTCCTGATGTGAAATGTTAAAGCTTTTATGCTGGAAGACACTGTTAAAGCATTATCCAGGTTAAATCAGATTCCACAGAATACCAGTTTACTAGTAGGCAGGCGTGAAGCCTTCCACTGAGGAATTCTACAAGTTCTGATGCTTTTATTTCCCCTGTAGTTTTGGTGTTTTTTGGTTTTGGATTTTCTGTTTTGTTTAGTTTTAATTGGGGGTTGGGTTTTTTGCACTTTTTATTTTAGACACTAACAGGTTATTCAAACAGTAAATTTTCTTTTAAATAGTCATTGTAGAAGTTCTATCAAGAGGGCAGGGGAAGGGAAGTGAGCAGGGGAAGGGAAGACCTGGGCATTGGCTGTGCCCTTAAAACCTCTCCAAATAATAGTTTAGCGCCTAAATTTTTGAAAGGACATAGTACATCAGAAACAAGAAGTAAGCAGCTACTTTAGTTATAAGGAACTGAGTTACCAAAGGAAATCTGCTGGACCTGCATGGGAAGACTAGGATAAGCTTTGTAAGCAATTTTGTGTAACTACAGATGGGGTAAAGCAATTTCATAGAAGGAGGGGCAACAATAATGCTACTTTCAGTGCTTCAAGTCGGCTTGCCCACCAACATTAAATATAAGGCACCAACGTCTAGTGTCTTCATAGGAAAGAACAATATTTAGTGATCTGATGATTTGGAGTGCTAAGATTTATGAATGGTTAACCTACAACAAATAGAAATTATGACTTGGATGACTTTGCTAATTGCTCCATCACATTCCATTGCTGATCCAAGCTACTCATGTTGTAGAAAACATGCAGGGAACTGCCCTGAAAAAAAAATCAAGCTAGCTTGATTCATAATGCTTAACACCTGACAAGTTGATGAACCTGTATGCCCCAGCTCAACTCAAACAAACCCTTTCAATAGTGGCCATGACATTCAGTTTCCCCAAAACTCTAAGGTATTTTTAAACGTTTCCACGTGCATATTACAGGGAAGCACACAGAAAACTGAGTATCAAGAAGCACTAACTGAACCGATCCAGAGGATTTTGTTTTTCCCCGATGGAAGAATTCTTCCAGCAGCTTGTGATTTGCCATAATTGATTAAATCAAATACATGTGTTATTTTTCTCAAGCATTTTCTTTAGACAATTATATTAAAAGTTGCGACTTAAATCATCCATTTGCCAGCCATAGAAAGAGCCCTTCTATAACATCTTTCCACTGGCCTGAAAAGCTTCACACAAATTGATTACACGACTGCTTGCTGCTTATGCAGTGGTAAACACCAGTCTACCCATGTATTTTAAATTTCTATCCTGTCTCTTCCTTCCCCCAACCCCCATCTTGCACATGAAGATCCATAATCCCTGTGCTAATGCTTCCATTGTCCTCTAACTTCTGGAGTCATTTCTAGCTTATGCTCCAAGGAATGGAGGGAGAAGCAAGAAAAGTACATTTTTGACAAAGACCTTAAGTGATGAATACAGCTACGGGGGAGAGATTTTCCCCTAAACCTTTAGTCTTTTCATTCACTCTCCAAATGCACTGAGATTAATAATGCCTCTGGGCCACTGTATGCAAACCTCCACTGTACATACAGAGAAAAGATTATAATTGAATACCCTATTATGATGGGCAAGGAAAAAAGAAAAGCAGGCAGACAGGGCTCAAAGGCTGAACTGGCCTGGTTTGGCTTTCAGCCCACAGCACCTACAATTATCCTGAAATGATTTTTATTTATCTATTTAGTGTTCCCACTAGGCAGAGTGAAAATCTAGCATTAATTTAGTGCTCATGGTTAGGCAGAGAGCTCTAAATTGAGGAAAGTTACTCAAATGGATAATGAAATGTGGCTGGAGCCCTAATGTCCTGCTTTGAATGAAAACAGTACAAACCATAACCCTCTGCAAATGGTTTACAGTCTGTTAGTTTATGCAAGAATTCTGCTAAATTACATTTTTACAGAACAGCCTTGCCAATGTAGCAGTGCTAGACCTTTACATAAATGTAAGCAGCCAGCCAGCACTGAGCATCCCACAGCTTCACAGCAAAACAAAAGCGAAGGACAGGACCAGAAGAGAAAGCAGCTCTGCCTAAACAGCCTACTTGGAATACCTATCAAGAAAAGGATGAAACTCCAAAATCAGGATGGCATTTCAACAGCTATTTATGACATCTAGGTGAAGTTATCTAGTTTGCTCCTAAGCACCTCATATTTATAACAAAAACATCATCTTCCAAATTAGTATGGGGAATTGCTAACAGTTACTTCATTAGATAAAGACCTTGCCAGTGCTAGCATTTGATTAAGGACTCTAAGTAACAAAGGTACTGGAAGAAAGAATGAAACACTAAGTCGAATTCTCTCTTTAGACCACTGTAAATTCAAATGCACTCCACAAAAGTGTCTCTTAGTTTGAGTTAAGATTGTGTTCTCTCCAGATTTTGAAGCTATGTTTTATGAAAGCAAATTGTAGGATAAAGAGAATACTTATTGTCTTAGCTGTAAGCTATAAGCCACTTTATAAAAGCTTCCCATTAAAAAGTTAACAATTTAAGACTTCACATGAAAGTAAGAGAACAAATTTAGAAAGGTAGCAGAAGGCTGAGTGTACAATCAGTGTGCAAGTGTTAATCAGGAATATTCAGAATAGTTGTTCTAACTGTTAAACACAGAGACACGATTTCTCAACTGATCCATAATTTGAAGACTAAAATATATTCAATAAATCTAGGGATCAAGCTTGGTACATGGAACACTAATGCTGCATTCCAGAAAATCAATTTATTATCTTAGCTGTATTGTCACTGCTTTTTTGAAAAGAGACTAACCACCACAATTGCTCCATTACTCACCACAGTACATAAAATGTCTAAGATATTTGAAAACAAATAACAGAAAAATATGGATTAAACTGATAAAAATGATAATTCCAGACATGATTAGATTCGCTGTGTTGTGTAGCCTGCACAGCAGGTGGGGGATCCTTCAGAAGAATTAGGGAAAGCAGATTAATGGGGAAAAGATTAAGTGTGCTCTAAAAGCAGGACAAAAACATTTTTAAAATGACAATTCTAACAACAATGTTCAGGGATGCCTCGGAATGCAAAGTATTCCATTTAAGAAACAGATGCCCAAAAGTCTCCTACCTACAATAATACAGTGCATTGTATGACTTGAAATCGTAAGCTGAATAAGCATTTGACATTAAGTGGCGCTTATGACAAATATTAATCAAAAAATAGCCAATCGTTTCTAGCCCTGAGTAGCCAAGCTCCATTTTCATCTTCTCTGCATGTAACTTTTTACATGACTGATCCTATGGATAAAGGCCTAGGAATCTTTTCTTTATATCCAAAAATATATTACAGTTTAAAATGAAACCTAGTAATAGCTATTTCTAGAGCACTGAACAACACACATTAATGCCACCACCCCAGTGTTGAAGGCTAACTTCTAATAGAAAACACTGTGCATTTAACTAGGTAAGAACAAAAACCACTGTGCGAAGGGTCCCAATCCTATAGCCCAAGAGGAGCCGCTGAATACAGGCTGCAATTTTATCTGCTTGCACCAAAACAGCAGACAGCTGCTAATGCAAGACCTAATGCATCTTTGAAAAGTATTAACAGCAAAGCAAATATTCTGTATTTTCATCCAAAATGACACAGCCTTCTATGTAGCAAAAGTAATAGTGGTACACTTATCCCCAAAACCACAAGTGACACTGCCTCAAATTTTCATTGGGCTTCAGTGTCTCCTTCCTTGCTTTGTAAAATTCATTTCAGTTTTGTAATTCTACAGAACCTCCTTGTTAGGGTTCTGCAGCTATTCAGCAACCATGACTGTATATGTTTACAGATGAGTCCTTAACTATTTAAGGCAATCAAATAGTAGGAGGCTCACAGTAAGTCAAATGGAGCTTGCAGCACTTGGAAATAGAATTGGATTTCCAAAGTTATTACAGAAACACCCACAGATTTAGCATCATCTCACAGAAAGAACATTCCTTCTTCCTCTGGATTGTCTAGGACATGTCTATCACCCAAGGCTGATTACTCAGAAAATGCAAAAAAGCTGCTTTAAGTAGAGGGAAACTAAGGAAAAGAGATTGCATCTGGTTGCTTCTACTCCCCCCTGAACTGCTGGCATGAGCTTTTGGGGGGCAAACTTGCTGGCCTGCCCAGAGCAGCTGGCACTGTCTATTATGCTAATGGAAGGTAAACCCAAGTGCCATTTCAGTCAGCTAAGTCTCACTCAAGCCATCACTTGGCAACCCTATTTTGTTGTCTGTGATAGATGAACAGCTTCATTTGCTTTCTTCCTACAAATGTGACCTCTGCATTGCTTAGCATAATTTTAATCTGTGTCCACGATGCTTCTCAAATCTGTCCTTGGTTTTGGATTCTACAAATGTGACATCACTGAGAAATGTGAAATATTATTAAAAATAATATCTATGGCCACAGCACTAAGTTTTGCATATCACTCCCGAAGTGAACACATGGTCTTGCAGACTGTCTCTTCTTTTCATTCACCTCAGCCTTCTTTGTTCTCTGGTATCCATTTGTTATGTTATGTTTGTACTTAGGCTGTAATCTCCTGCAGGCAAGCATGTCTTCTGTATGTTGTGCAAAGTGCTTTTTCAGGCAACGAAGCAGAATAATGTCTCTCAGTTTCCCCATTTGTAGAAGCATGCTAACACAGTACTCACCTACCTCACAAGGCAGCTGGCAAGTTAAATTTGTTAATGATTGTGAAATATGGAGACAATCCAGATAGCTCCACAGAACCAAGAATTGTCATAGGTCAAAAAGTGAGGCTTACAGCTTGAGTTAGCTGCCTATTCCATCTAATGACAAACTAGCATCTTTCCCTAATTAAAGGGGGGCTCAATTGTGGACTAGAAGCATTATTTACATAGCTTTCCTATGTTAGCTGGGAAATACCTAAGGTGCATTCTTACTCTGGGGTCATAAGGAGAACAAAAACACATTTCTTGTTCTTCTCTTGTAACATTACAGCATGGAAAACCTGCCTTATTAAACTCAAACCAGGTTTCTTATCTAACAATGTTTCATAAAAAAAGAAATCTATTATTTTATAGCTTCTGCCTAAAAAGACATCTAATTGCATACTACATAGACATGTAGAAAGGAATGTTATTGTGAGTTCAAGAGATTGCAGCTAGCCACTCTTTTTTTCATAATTAAATTTGTAAGTGCTCAACATTGTATTTACTTTAATTTCTCATAAAACCATAAAAAAGTGTTTGGAATAGATCCAGCCTCACTCTAAGCTCCTATTGTTCAGTCCTCCCTTACAGTGACTCTTGTACAACCAAACATCAGTTTATAAGGGTTCTCCCTCTAACTTGTATTTTTATTTCATTATTGGTAAATATTCAAAATTCTAAGCAAGTTCTCCTCAGTTTTAGATATCAGATATTCTCTGTACTCATAATAGCAAAGCATGTAAGAATCAGCAGTACTGCCATTTGCAATGCTAAGAACCACATACTCGGCTGAAACACAAAATCTGAAAGCATACACTATATAAAACAGTATTTTGTAAGTGTTTGCATCTCCTTATTTCCAGTCTGTGGTGTGACTTTCATACTCTGGCCTTTTATATCATGTGTATATAATAACTGTACTCACCATATACAAGTCCTTTGTATTCCATTCCTCTTGTCACAGAGGAAATCTCTTCTTGCACCTGCACAGTTGACTTCAGGTAAGATTTACCATGCAGCAGGGAAAATAATGTATTTACAGTAAAATGTAATTCATATAAATCCAAGTAGCTGAAGAGAAGATATTTGAAGCCTGCCACTGATATTGACAGTCAGGTGATAGTGCACACACCATCATCCATGTGTTCATCTCTTTATTTGCTTTTGTTATATTTGGCCATTTAATAGGACAACTGCCTTACTGTCATGAGGCTGTTAAACAGGACCTTACAGAACCACTTAAGAGCCAAATATGAAAAGACACTTAATTTTGAGCAGTATGTCAATAAGCTGTGCAAATTATGGCTCTGGGAGAACCGTGCCATGAACATTTGGAGATGAACATTTTTTCTAGTTTAAGTTTTGTTGTTTTTTTAAGGAAAAAAGATAGTCTTCAAGTTGTCGCTGATATATACTGCTGCAATTACACACTCTCTAGCTTTTAAGGTGAGAAAAAGATTAACAATTGTAGATGAGATGGAAAAAAATAGGATACTCACTGCCCCACAACACATATCTAGAGTTTAAGAAAACATAAACTGACATTGAGTTCCTTGTCCAGAATCTTCAACACTCCAGGGGGAAGGCAACAGCAAAGCAGAGAGCATCTGAAAGGTACATACAGTGCCTGTCATGCCCTGATCACAGATCATCCTGCCTTTGACTCAAATTCCCTTTGAAATATATCTTCTGTGCATACATAACTATGACATTGACTCACTAACTTTTTTTTTTTTTTTTTTTAACCTGATTTTAACATTGCCCTTTTCTGTACCAGTACCATGATTGTTGAGTACATGATGCTGGCTCTAAAATAGTGTTGTTGGGTTTTTGTCCATCCATCCTCTATAATTCAGCAGTTGCCTAACTGCTACCATTCACACATTCCATGGCAGCACATCTATCTATCCCTCTTTCTAGAGTTACTTACACTTGAGAAGACACCTCACACTGTATCAACAACACAGTCATAATCCCCTTAGATAATGTATACCCTCTTTTATGCCCTGGCATAGCAAGTGAATTGCTCAGTGATTGATCGTCTTGATTAAACACAGTTGATTTGTCTTTACATCTTGAGCAGCGGTGTCCAGAGGCCACCAGGCTCCACATCAGGGTCCAGGTCACAGCTGTGAATCGCTATGCCAGTTAGCTGAAGACATACATGCACAAGGCAAAACACAGAAGTAAGACTGCCACTTGCCCTCTGCAGTTAAATTAAAATCGTCTTAAGAAAGCAGGGGTATTTCATAAGGCAACGATTATTATCACCTAAGTATCAAGCCACCAATTTAAGGGTCAAAATACCAGAAGGAATTTGCTAAGCACAAGTAGCCTGTCCTGTCAGGGAGTCGGCCAGCTGAGACTCTGGCAAGGGGCAGTTTTTCTTGCTCCCTCGGCCCAGGAGGGAACACCTTGGCACCGCAGCGGGGTGCCACCGGCCCAGGCCTCTCAGGAGGCGAGAGAGGCGCGGGGCGGCCTGGCGGCGGGAGCCCGGCCCCTCTCCTCAGGGGCCCGCCCTTCCCCGGGGCTGCGGCGCCTTTCCTGCCCTGCCGTTACCGCTTGGCCTTGGTGTTCCCAGCCCGGCTCAGTGCCGCAGTTTATACCTCCATGTCATCTGCAAGGCGAACGGAGCCGCCGAGCTCCGCGGAGCCCACGAGGCTCGACGATACGCCGCGGCGAAGCAGCCGGGCGCACGACATGGAGGCGAGGTGGGCGCTGAGGCGGCGAGGCCGGGGGGTGCCGGGCCTGAGGGGCCTCCCCGCAGCCGCCGTGTTCTCTGCCCGCCCCCGCCGCCGGCCTGAGGACAGAAGGGCGACCGGGAAGACGCCCGGCAGCCAGCGGCGGCTCGACGGCTGGCGCCAGGCTGTGAGGGGAAACGCCAGCCCCGTGAGAGGCAGCGAGCTGCCCGTCCCGCACTGCCCCGCGCCCGGCCCCCTCGCCACCGGCTGCTGCGGGGACCCGTCCCGGGGACCGCAGCGGCCGGCAAGGCGTGCGAGCCAGGCATGGGGGGCCCTCCTCTTTGCACAAGAACATCCCCGGTAGTTTAGCTGCCTTTTTTGCCACTCGAGTGGTCCCGCAGGCCGCTGAAGCACGTTGAGGGGATACTCACGGCTTTTACCACAGCTTCTTGCAAGGCGGCGCAATGAGTCTGAAAGGTGTTTCCTGCACCTTCTAGGCTGAGACAGCACAAGCTTCCTCAGCTTTAGGCTGGGAATTTTTACTCATTTGAAATTCTCTAATTAAAAAATGAACCAGCGTTATCCTACCTGAAGGCTCCACATGGTTTTTAAAACACTAAACTGATAATACCCTACCCTCTCAAGGATTTAGCAACACATTTCCCACACTTTTCTGTATATTTTGTTCAGCACCTAATCGTTTCCATTAAGACCCCATTTTTGGAGTGAAAAATAACTGCTTTTCAGCTTGCTGACATATGCATACAACCAAATGTAGCAATGAATACACTTTCCTTGTCTTTCTGTGGAAAGAACACAGAAACCTTAATGCCCAAGGAAGTCTGAATACTCAGACACCTCCTTGTCATCTGCAGCATGCAAGTCAGTTGTCAGCACGCAGCCCAGAAATGCCAGCATATGGTATGTTATGGCATCCATATATATCTGCAGAGGACTACCTCTCTCAGTTCCAGGAGTTTTCTTCCACCCTGCTCTCTAATCGACATGCTTTAAAGCTTGGTGAAGACTCGGTTAGTTCCCTGTGGTATTTCCCCAGAAGACTGCAATGTTAAGAGTTCACACATAGTGCTCTGCTGCACTGTATGTGAGTTGGTTCATATTCCAATAAGCTCTTGTGCTATTTTAGAGCAGTCTTGAAGAAGGCCATACAAGTAGTTTTCAACTGCAATAGTATGAAACATCTGGGAACAGGATTATTTCTGTCACGTCCTGCCAAAATACTTTGCTTATGGAATTAAAATTTTAGGGATTTTCCCAAATCTACACAATGTTTTTCAATGCTTAAATTTGCATTAGGACATTTACATTAGCATATACATGTGTAGAAGACCATCTTGCCAGCCAGCTCCTATTGGTCGTTCCAGAGCTTTACTCCACCTAAAGCTAGGATTTGCATCTGTTCCTGAAAGACTTCGGTTACAATAACAGATTTTCTACAGCTAAGTGCCTTTTGCCATCTGCTCTTACAATCACATCTGCAAGTATCTGTCTTCAGTGATCACCTTGCTACAATTACATGTGCCTTCCTGACTTGCTATACCGGGCTGCTGCCCTGTTTTCTAGATGTGCTATTTCTGTATACTTGGAAGTTTCAGCTCCTTAATTTAAATGACCACAATAAAATGGTGAATGATGCAGTAAAGGAAACTAGTACTTGTCCTAAACTCTTTTAAAATACAAATACTTGCTGAAAAAATAAACCAAGCAGCTTCTAACCCCCTTGCCAGTATCTATGCTAGTGCAGTACACAAGTAAAGTAACTCTGATGTTCTGTTAATTGCAATGTTTATTTTTCACCCTTTCAGCATAAATAAGCTCTCCTGCTACAGGGAACATTTTGCTGACATTGCTTTGAAGCATTAGAGCGGCCACACCACCTAGCCAGTGCTCACACTTAGCTACAACCCCACATGAGAGACCTGAGGTTTCATCCTTACTCTTGTAGTCACAGATAAGAAACTACTCATCACGTGAGAACCCATTCAACAGAGTTTTCTTGGATTTGTTGACAGACAAAACAATAGGAATATGGAGTGTCAACTACCCATTCATATCAGTTGAATTGCAAGTTGAAACTATTGTTTGCTCCTTCAGTGTTGAAGGCAGAAACAACATGCTCATACCCAGCTTCCAAATCATTTCCCACACCACTCCCAACACTGATAGCTCCCAAATGCCCTGTACTCAGCTGCCAGAACTTCTCACTTCCCTGTGACAACCTCTACAGCACAACCATATACATTAACACAAATCTGTCACATCAGAATTGAAAAAGGTAGGACAGCGTAAAATAAACTCAGTTTACTATCCAAATATCTGACAGAGGATATACCATAGCTGCATCAGTAATTTTCAGGCTTCATAACAAAATCTTGTTTATTTTCCAGTGTTCTGCTAACACTACGAGAGGTTGCAGCAGAATATCGAGACCTCTGTCAATACAGAACTATCTCATGCACCGGAGTGTGAGATGTACCAATCCATATGGACTACACAAGGCTTAGTATTTCTTTACAGAAGGTTCCTATGCCTTTGACTGTTGTCATTAAGGCATTCCTGAACCTCTCTCCTGCAATGCTCTCAAAGAAACCATGTTGCACAGACTTCCCAGCTGCAGAGCAGGAAGCAACATTAGTTCCACCAGCCTCTGCAGCCCACACACTGCAACCCCACTCCCCCCAACTGGGGTGAGCTGCCTTATCCTGCATGGATTACAAACCCAAAGGCTGCTGTTCCATACCGCTGCACCATTACACCCCTCAAAACGGAGTGTACATGCTTAGCCTCTCACATTTAACCTACAATTTTTCTAACTTTCTATCTTCATGTTAAGAATTAAATCAACAGCTTTACTGGTCAGGAGAAAAACTGGCAGACGGATAGTAGTGTAGATAAAATAACCAAGAACTCATTTCCCATTTATTATGGCACTTAATTTATTCAGCTTGAGGAAATCAAAGGGACTGCCCAGAAACATGCATCAGACCCTTGCTAATGCCAGCTAGGCCACTTCACAACCCCAAAAGGGAAGAACACTGGCCTGGCTGATCACTGACAAGGCTGATGGTCAATTGTGAATTGACTTTCAGGAAGCTAGCAGAAAAAGATCCATTATTAAATCCTGTTGACAAGCCTTAAAACTCAAACATTTTTTTCTTTTAAGTACAATGGTCTCTCTACAGAAATGTTTTCCCAGAAATAGTTTCTCATATCTGTAGTGGAAACTTCATTCAGCACAAAACATCTTTTCTAGTCAGTCTCCAATAGCCTTACATCCCTGTTTTTAAGATCCAAATAAAGTGCATGACCAGAATATTTTGAAACAATATTAATCCAGATTATGACATTCATGAATCAAGTAGAATCTCTTCTCACACTCACCTATTTTAACCCAAGCAACACTGTTCATTACATATAGTATTACCTACCGCTCCCACGTATTTCACATACCATATTTGGTTTTAATGCTCCTAATGCACATGTTGCTCTCAAAATAGTAGAATTTTCTTTTATGCAATAAGCATGCAGTTAAAAAGCATTTAAATTACCAAACATTATGAAGGTCATATTTGCTTTTGTTCCTTTGCATGTTACACATTACATACATTGCTTTGCATGTTCTGATCATTCACACTTGACATGGCAAGTATACGACGTCTTAACTCTTATTAATAGTTTATGTTACATCACATGCACATTCTCCATCTTCCTTCTCTCTTAAGACTCATCATTATTTATCTGAACCGAGTGAACTTTGTCATCTACTCATAGGCCTTTAAAAGGCTCCAGACCTCACATGCAATCTACTGCGTTCTTTCATGAATTATTCAGTGCCACTGTTCTTCCATCATCCATCTCTGGCTGGCTCTATATCTTCTGTTCTATTGAGGTCTTGACTTAAGAGAAAAATCTCCTGTTATTCTTTCTTGATTGTCACACTTCATTACAATTAATATTAATTATGTGGGTTTCTTGTCCAATATGTAGCTTTCTGGGCATAAAAGATTATCATGTTGTAACGTTGAAGTTTTTCTTTGCAAGCTTCTATGTAATAAAGCACTCTCCTGTCAGGAGCTGTCAGCACCACATATATCTACTTGATAATAACCTTACAGTAATAGAGTTAGCTAAAGAAGTTGTGTGCAAGCCGACATGAATTCCCATAGAGAAGCCAATCTTGTAGCTTATCCATGATTTCCTATGGCTGACATGCAGTTAAACACAGTGTTGCAAACAGCCTGCTTGATAAAATGAATAACCTGTTACAGCCTTGAAAGAAATGTTGGCCTAGGATGTTAAACTTCTATTGAAGGCTTAGGTATAATAAGTAGGTTCTGACAAATACTGTTCACACGAATGTTTGCAGAATGAGAATGTTCCATGAATACTAATGAAAACATTCTCATGAGCATTCACAATCTACGCAGGAAGCGTAGGAGTCTGACCCTTCAAGTACCTTGTCCATGTCAGAGACAAATCTCATGTGATTTTAAGCCAAGATATTTTGTCCTGTGGTTGAAAAAGTAGCTATACACATCCAAATTCATAGCAGAACTGAAAAGTTATACGAAGAACTAGGGAAAAAACTACAGTTGCTAAAAGAAAAGCAACAATTACTTAGCCTGCATGTTCTCATGTACTATTGTGGACTTAAAAGGTGATTGTCAGTTATGGATTAGCAAGCAGATTAATAAAACACTAGACTATCTATTGAGATGGGTGAAAGGGCCACACTTGGACCAAAAAAAGTAAAGAAACATCAATTGGTCAAAATGCAGATACCTAAAAAATCACAGTACTGCAAGGAGAAGTTCAAGAAGAGAAGACAGCAAGTTAAGATGCATTAGGAACAAAGTATGATTCAAGTAAGTCAAGCGGGACACATGGAGAGAATAGCCATGGAAGAACAAGCATTGCAGCCTTGTCTGCTAAGTATGGAGGCATCCATACTACATACTCTCAGGTAGTACAATTAAATAGGAGAAATTAGCATCACCACCCAACTCTGTCTACTGGCAAGGATACTGGCAACCAGCCCAGAAGGAAAAGCCAAAGTTCTCTCCAACCATTTCTAACTACTGGAATGAGACATTAATCCTTTGCTGCAACAGTAACTACAGTAAATGTGCTAATACAGCAAAGAAGCACTAGGCCAAAAGCATATTGCATGAACAAATGTAGTTAGAGAAAAATGGAGAACAAGTATGGATGTGCTGGGTTTTACCAGCTGAGCAAAACAGGCAGTACCCTAAGGGAAAAAAAGTAAAGCCAAGCACATGATATTGACAGTCTGTTGCAGTTGTCACCATGCCAGCCAAAGGAGCCATCGGATACACAGCAATAATTCCACTCTTCAATATAGCTAACATGGAAGGTCACAGAAAATCAGTGTCGTGACAAATACTCAGTTATCCCATCAGGTATCTGCATCAACAGCACCCTGTGTGCTCAAAGGCCAGCACGTGTCGATTTAGCTGCTTTGGAATTGTCTATACTTCTGATTAAAGGTATTAGCAGCAAGAGGGAAAAAAACTATATGCCATTGTTTGTGTTGGATATTTGCTCTGGAGGCACAGTAATGTTTTGAGCCTAGAGAGAAAAAGATATCCAATATAAAAAGAAAAGCACTATGGGTAATGAAGAAGAAAGCAAATCAAGCCCCGAACCATAATGCTAGTTAAAACTGAACTGCCAATGGCAGTTGTGTTGGGTCTGTCACTTAAAATCAGCAATTTTCCTTAATGGGATCAGTGTCTTAATGTGCTGTGCCTGAAGTTCCATTTGGGTGATAGAACTGTTCGTCTTTCTTACACCTATCCTTAAAGATAGCTCAAAAAGTCATTCAGGTTGGCTGGCATTTTCCTCAAGTGAAAGAAATACCAATTGTAGAGATATTTGTACAGTTTTTGTTTGTGATGGAAAGAGAAGCAATAAAGAGAAAGCATTAACTCAATAGTTGTATGACATCAGATAGTCCTCCTCTAGACATGACACCTGCCCTAGAAGTCTTGCAGGTTGTAATCTGTTTCATAATAGTACAGGCCAACATGAAATGTGGTCCTTTAAATTCATGCTGACTGGACAGCTCATTTCCACCACAAAACTAAAATAACTGAATGGTAGAGCAAGTTTAAGAACAGCTCTTTAATATGTAAAAATTTATACCAGCTTTGGCCTATAATTACACTTTTACCTTGACAATCTGTTATGACAGTGCCTGAGAGGTCAGGTTCTGAACTGCAGTTAGTAAATGACCGTATCAGAGTCTGAAAAATCATTCTCTACTGGAGACACCACTCTCAAGTACCCTCCCGTAATCTCTCTGGACACAAGCACAAAGGCCAGCCTAAAAGGAGATTATCCTTCACATGGAAAAAACATTTTCTTCTCTCCAAGAAGGATTTTTGTTTGTTTGTTTGCAGTCACACCAAAGCTCTTATCCTCGGGTAGGGGAGGGAGGGATCTAACAGCAGACGAAGTGATAACAGATTAAAAATAAAGACACAAAAATACATTAGCATGCTTATGCCATTACATGTAGATATATTTCAGCATGTTTATCATCAGTCTAAATTTAATACTTCATTCTTCTAAAAGGTTTTAAAAAAATACTGTCACAGGGTAACTGGGTATCTTCAACATTTACTTGCTCTGAAATTCACAAACTATCTGTTATGAAGTAACGGGAATCAGAGCTCACTATGTGAATGAATTACTGCAAAGCAAACTGGGGTATGAGCTCAGGGCACGCAGACCTCTCCAATCTCTTGCCTAGCAGAAAGCTGTCACACCAGGGTTTCTGCAGGCAGGGAAGATGCACACAGGCAAGTACTGCAGAGGAACTGATGCACTGTAACACACACCCTGCTTTCTCCCTCAATGTTTTATGTGCCCATGTCCATTACAGCACCCTGTCACCTCGTGCAATGGGATACCCTAACAACCAGCCAGTTGGTAACCAGTAATTTTTCTATGTAAAAATTCAGCAAAAAAGCCATATGTCTTGCAACAGTTTAAATAGAAACAAGCAGCTTTGACATTTCTGGGCTTTTGATCACTCAAAGCAGTTATCTGCTTTAAATTAACTTTCAGTAGTTATATGAATTTTCCAGCTAAGAGACATTATGCAAATATTTAATGCCATTTAGTCACACCTCAAAAGTAGTATCATTAAGCAAACTTAAACACAGGTCTGGGCTGTATCCAGATCCAAACCTACCTGAATTCATTCAAAAAGTGGATTGTTTTCCATGGGCACTGGATGGATACTGTGATTACAGTGATATCTGCACAGTAATTAAATACCACATATCTTTGAAACCCAGTCTGTGGTGTCTCATCTCTTTGAGTCACTTGTGACACTCCTCTTTCCCACTGTACTGTTTAAAATAGTTTCCCACAGACATGGTAGCTTATCCATTAAAGGATAAGTTACCTTATCCTATTTGTAGATTCAGGAGGTACTTGCATAAAGTGCTTCCAAAATCTACTTTTCTCCCTCTTAGACTGCAAGATACACCCAGAGCTAACTTTTTATTCAAGGCAGCTTTATCAAAAGCTGCTATAAAAAATATTAGCTTCCATCTCACCAAAAATCTGGGTGTATGAGTCAGAAGCCCCCATATGTGCAGGACACTTGTCCTGCACAGGTAAAGTGACAGGACTGCAATCCAACAAACTGCCATTGATTCACAGTGGCATAGATGGCATAGGGACTGTGATAAGTTTGTGATGTGGAAGGAACTATATCTGTGCTAAGTAAATCCAGTGCTGGCACATGGTCCACCAGGAAGCCCAAAGCCGGTGTCAGAGCAAGCATCCAGCAGTAGTTCACTGCTGCACAAAGGCCTGCACTGGGCTGAAACCCAGGATCAGTGCCTGCCACCTCCCCACCCCCCCCATGCACTGGAGAATAGGAGATGCATCTGCCTCAAACTTCACTTACCCAAGCTGGGCCATCACCTCCCAAAGTTTCCCCTTAAGATCACAGATTTTCCTTAATGTTAATGCAACTGGACACAGCTATGCTTTTAGAGCCTGCCAAGAACACAAGCAGGACAACATTCGATTTGCTGTTTCTTTCATGCTGATGTATTTGAGGTTGTGCATTCATAAAGACATCTAATTAAAAAGCTCTACACATTTATTTCTCAAAAGACACAGCAAGCAGCTATGGGAAAAGAATTGCATGTTTCCAACACTTCTGATTTAAAAACAACCATACACATATAAATACGAAGGACTTACAAGGAAATCATGCACAAAACATGATCTGAAATTTATCATGTTTACATGTTGATGGATGTGTATTCACTGACCTTCCCTTTGCAGCATTTGCCAGGGAACAGTGAATGAAGCAAAAGTTGGATTTTTATATATTTTTAAAAATCATTGACTATTATGACAGTGAAAATGGTCAGGTCTGTTTCCTATTCCTGGCTGATAAATCTTAGTCAAGACTCAAAAATCACACTGATATGTAGTCTTTCACTGTGCCATGGTTGCAGCCTGACATGAAAAACTACTAGCTTCCAGGCAATACAGGTACCAACAAAACAAATTTTGAGAGAATCGAACTGGCCTGGTTCACTGTCTATGCACATCCCACCTACTGACCAAGAGCTGCCTCTCCGTATACTAAAATCTGAGAAAACAAAGCACTTACAACTTACGTTATTACTCACCTGCCTAGGTAGTTATAAATGCACCTAAGCACTAAGGAATAATGCAGCTTTCATTAGATCCTATTTTGAGATTAAGGTCATACTGTAGACCTGGAAAACTTGTTAAAAAGACAGGTTTGTTTGTTTGCTTTTTGTTTTTTCCTTTCCTGTATTGATACCTGCTTTTAATTTCCAAATTCAGAAGAAACACAATGTTCAAAGTGCAATGAAACACACATTTTTACAATGAATCCAATGGTGAATCTAAAAACCACTCCAATCTTTCTTCTACCAAACCATTTACTCTGAATTTATCTGTAGTAAGTGTTTATGGGTTACTTTATTGCATTAAACAACCTATTTTACTTTCTGTTCTCTTATGTAATAAACCATTTTTAGCCTAAAATGAAATAGCATGTGGCACAGAGCCACTACTAGAGTAGGTGAAAATTTGAGCTCCTAGATCCCTTGTTTTTGTTACTTAAGATAAAAAGACTGCTCCCATACCTAGTAACCCATCCTCATCAGGGCTGGAAAAATAATACCAAAGCAAGAAAGCTAGAACAAGCAAAAAAAAAAAAAAAAAATCAAGTTTTCTGCCATTCCCCTGCTCACTCTGCCCCAACAGCAGCATCAGAACCAGAAGCAACAGAACTTGCTAACCTACTCTATTTTACAATTTCAGCAATAAACAAAGATGTATTTCATGCTGCTGTTATGGGAGACAAAATATCACAGGATATGTGCAAATGTGGAGAGCATGGAAAAGAATAACCTATTTCAATCATTTGTGGCAGCTGACACCTTCAGCATACTCCAACAGCTTACTTATTTCCTTATTACTATCAAATGTCCTTTCCAGCCTGTTCTGCAGCAGAGAGCTTTCCAGTTCCATGGTAGGTTTCACATCCCTACCTAGGGCCAAAAGCCTCAGTAGGTAATTTTTCCAGTCCCTCACTGTTTTGATTGTTTTATTTTGCCTGTTACCCTATTGTAGCACTTCTTGCTCAATCATCCGTGCTGCAGAGGTCTCAGCAATTTCAAGTAGTGAGGAAAGGAGAAAGGCTGGAAGAAGGTGGAACAAGGACTCAAAGCAGCATTGCTCCAGGTCCTCTATGTTATGGGGCAGTCTTTCAGAAGTTTTCCTTCTGTCTTGAAGTGCCTTAGTACCTGTTTTCTCTGGCAGCTCTCACAAATTTGTGTAAGCAATTCTAGAGAAGGCAATTATATTTATGAGTACAGATAAAAGATACTACCAAGTTTCAAGTGTGGATTGCAAATTTATGTTCTGACCAACTGTAAATGCCATTTGTTACACAAATAAACACCCATCAATTGCATAAAGCAATAGAGCTCTGTCATACATGCTATTATGTTGCTATAGCTGCTTGCAGAAGGAGACAAATCCAATTCACATTTCCCTAAAGTTACTTAATTTACAAATAACTCATCCCCTAGATCTCTGCATTAAATCAGCAAACTAGTTGCTAGCAAAAAATATTGTATATCATCTTGAAACCTGTGCAACACCTACGCTGTGAGATCTGGTTTGTTCTGGACACTCACAAGAAAGGACAAGATGCCTGGCTCCAAGTTAATTAAATTTCCATGTTATTGACTCACTGCATCTGGGAAATATCAGCAATAGCTTGCATGATGCTGACCCAAGATCCCATCAGCTGTGGAGAAGTGCCATTTATCACTCACATTCACTACAGTGTTCCTTGCCTATTACTTGGACCCTGCAACTCTCATTTTCACAAAAGGCCAGCCACACATTGCGGTCTAGTTAAATAACACAGCAAGGGAGTTCTCCAGATGGGAGAATTTTTGCAGTATGTCTCACCCTGAACCAG
This sequence comes from Oxyura jamaicensis, assembly GCF_011077185.1. Lineage (NCBI taxonomy): Eukaryota > Metazoa > Chordata > Aves > Anseriformes > Anatidae > Oxyura > Oxyura jamaicensis. The sequence goes on from NC_048902.1 coordinate 6,734,583, forward strand.
CCTCGGGTTAGCTGACTGTGAGCAGGAGATCCCTCCTGGAATAAGCGTCTCCACTGGACTTTTCCTGGCAGCTTGGGTGTACTCCTGAGTGCTACAATAAGCAAAATATTCCTCTATTAACCTAGAAGCTAGAAGGAAAAGTCTCTGTAGTGTCAGAATTGGGAAATCCTTATTGAAGAGATGATGGAAAACCAGACCAGTACAATTTACCTTCTCTCACAAAAAAAAAATAATAATAAAAAAAAAAAAAATCCAGGCTTCTCCATGCACCTTACACTACTGAGCAATATATCAAAAAGTTCAAGCACACTCTTCCACCTTAACATTGGAGAATTCACATTAAAAATGACCTCTCCCCAAGTCCTCGTCCCAAAGAATTTACAAGTTCTTTAGTTACTGTCCAGTACTGGCAACTTACCTCAAAAATAGCATACAATATCAGAGACTTATAAAGCATATGTGTACATATATTTACATATATAAATATAAAAGTTAGATAAGCTATGTCTGAAATCATTAGAGTTACATAATGTGTGGTGGAGTTCGAAGTAAGCTACTTGAACTTATCTTCAATTCCAGCTACCACAAATGGTGAATTTATACTGCAGACTACTATAACCAAATCTCACTAAAAGATTTCTAGAAAATAAACCTTATGAGTAGTTATCTTCTAATTGGAGTAGTGACTGTAGATGATTAAAAATTTTCTGCCTGTCTAATAAAGGTAAGGCATACAGTAAATCTCTAGCCCAAATGGCATCTTATTATGTGGAACTGCAAATCAAGTGGAACAAACAATGCTTAGAGGCATGTTATGCTCTGCATAATGCTCTTTTGTATCTATTGTTTAGCTCATATACAGACCCATCTTGAATCTAGTTAACTAGTAATTAAAGCTCTGCAAAATTCACAATTTTGTTAGAGATACTGCTGCAATACACATCAATTCATTTTGCTTTTGCTGTGGTCCCATTTTGCTTATTTGATGTTACTTTAAAATAAACATCTCATACTGCAGTCTGCATTCACAAAATACAGTAGCCTGAATGGTTGATATCAAACTTGCACTTGAAAAATAGAACCATTGTGATACCTGGAATTGGTCATTTCAGAAGATATTAATCTTACTCTTCTCCTGGAAGTGTCATGTGCCCGCACCACTGCCAAACCATTCATTAACATTAGTCCATTTGTGACTTTGAAAAGCTTTCTGAGTTCCAAGTAATTTTTGTTACACACATACTTTACATATGTGTACTTGTTTTGCAATTTGGACTGAAATATTTCGATCTAAATTGCAGTTAGTTAATATCCTAGTTAATAACATTTCTCTTTTTGTGATTCCAAATACATTACATCAAAATGTGATCTAACTAAGTTTTGTATCTGAAATAAAATCTGTTGAAACAGTTTTAAGCATAAATATATGTGAAAAAAAAAAAAAAAAAAAAAAAAAACAACAGCAGGCATAAATTCAGATCAACATTTTTTCCCAATGTAGCATCCAAGGAATTAAATCTTATAGAATATCCTTTACTGTAGGTCTTTGCGGTTCAAGTAGCCAAGGTTAAAATAAAAAGTTCTGGAAATAAGTTTGTCACTAAATTAGCTAACAGCTATGCAATAGAACATGGAAATCTTCACCCAGGACCTTGGCTTTTAATGCATTTTTGGTTTCATCTGCTTTTTGAACTTGTTTCTATGCACCAGGTTATGCCAATATAATTTAAAATATACAAGGAGCACCAAAAGCTTGTATTATCTAGCCTAACTAGAAAGCCAATAGAGCAGTAACACCTCCCAGTCTTCACAATGAGAGCAATAAAATACCAAATAATCACCAGAAATAGATTCTCCTGATCATGGTTTGTTCACACTTATGTAGAGTACATATATTCAATGCACCCTACACACTCCCATTAATTTCCACAGGTCTCTTGTCTAATAAATTCATTCATTGTTTTTTCTCATCTGTTCTGTACATAAATTCCAGCTTTCTCATTGCTCACCCATTTATCATAGCACCTCCCCAAAATTTTAGTGTCATTAGAAATGATACTATATTTTGCACACATTTGCAAATTCAAGTGAAACAAGCCAGAAGCTACTAACACAGATCTTGAAATTATGAAAATAGCATCTCCTCCTGTGCTTTCAGGCATCCCTGAGCTAGAGGAAGAGAGGAGGCAGCACACTAAGAGCTCTCATTACCACCACCGGTCTCCTTCCATCCCCTTCTCTCCACAAGTTGCCTGCACCTGGCTGCTACACTAAGAACATACCACATGATTTGAGATAATGGAGATAAGAGACAAGATGAGCCAGAACCTACAGGCTAGGGCAGAGTTATGTGACTGACTTGACAGCCTCCTCATCCTTTATGCAAAGGCAAGCTGAACCCCGCCTGGAAGGGAGGGCAGGTGCCATCCCAGCCTGGTGAGCAGGACTACACGGCCTCCCATCTGCAGGGAGGCAACCGCCTGAGCAGGCTGCCGCCATCGGAACGGTATGTACGTGCCCCGGGGAGCTGACTCACGGCAGTGTTCTCTGCAGCTACAAGAATGGCATGGAGGACAACAGGAAAGCCCCAGTGGCACTCACTGGAGCGAGAAGTGCAGGATGTGAGGAAGGTGTTAAACTGGATCATTTGCTGATCAATCCTGGGGGGCCCAGGGGAGTTCCAGTGGGAATCATTTTTTGGGGGGCTACAACTGCTTGGAGAAAAGTTGTTCTACTTGAGTCCTACGTTCTATGGGCAAAACTAACCCTACCCATAAATTTCTGGCTTAACCTAGTTTGAAATACTGCAGCTATAGATGTCATACAAGAGAGCTCTCCTAACAAACCATCAGACACGTCCTGAACTCCCAAAACAGAGTTAGTAATATCAGCCTATAAGCTCATGTCAAACCTGTCCTCGCAAGTCTGAAGCAACAACACAAAATAATGTTAACATTTGCAAATAAAAGGTCACAGGCCTCCAGCCAAGCATTTGTAAGATTTCCATTTTGGAAAAAAGAAAGAAATCCCTTGTCATTGTCCAACAGACACTCTAGCTTAAAGACAACTACAGGACAAAAATTAGGGAAGTACTCCCCATGCAGTGGGTCAGTTCTGTCAACACTATTATTGTGAACATTGTCTTCCATTTTCCTCTATTTTAACTTTATCTGCTCTAGCTGATAGTTGAGCATGCCCAGTCTCATCCAATCTAATCTTCAAAAGACACCAGTGTCTTGTTTCTGATGGCCAAATATCAGCTATCAGAGCAGTCTTGAAAATAACTTGGATTAATTCCATAGGTATGCTCCATAGGATTCCTGCCATACCCAACCTGACAGAACGTCCCCAAAATTCTCACCCAGCTATCCAAAACTCCATGCTTCTTATAATTAAGGACAGCTGACAGATATAAATTATCATGAACACCTTAAACTTATCCTTTACTAGGTCATCAAATGGAACTACCACTCATTTGACATTACAGTAGTATGAGCAGAACATAATATAAAGTCAGTAAGCACATTAGTCCCTGCATGGAGAAACAGTCCTTCCCATAGAGCATGGTCTAATTATAAGATTCTCTTCTTTTTACTACTTCTCAATCATAGTACAAGGCATAAGGCTATTTCATCTTGAACATAAATTTATCTTATATTTTTGTATTGCAACCCAAGTTGTTTACATGATATGCAGCTCAAAATCTAGCTAACGTTTTATTTAAGCTCTTGCTCCTTTGAGGGAATTAAACTTCTTTCATAAATTAAATGTGTCTCTGCAATAACTATTATATATGCGTCTGTCACAGAATTGCTGGCTTCATGACAGGAAACTTGGTGCAGTCAGGACGCTGTACAGGTGGCCTCCTGCCTTTAGGCCAAGGAAAGGCCCTGTGCCACCAAGGGAAGCTGAAATGATTGTGGAAGAGGAAAGCTGCAAAGTGTTGCTGCAGAATGAGAACAGAGACATAAGGGCTAAAAGGCTCACACAGAGATTCTTGCCTAGAGGGAGAACGGTGGCTGAAGGAGCTGTGAGCAATTCAGGAACAAAGAGTAGCTGAGAGACAGGAGCTTCCTCCTCATCCCTTCTAAAAGGACCAAAGGTCATAAGGACATGAATAAACCAAGCAACTGACTACATATTAACCCCTGAGCAAAATGAAACCCTGCTGCCCAGACACTAGTATGTTATATGGCCTCAAAGTCTGCTCATGGTTTGATTGAAAATAAATATTGGCTAGATCAAGTGTGACCTGAGGCTGGATATCAATCATTGAGGCACACAGAAAGAACAGTGCAGAACCAGAGAGTACCAATGGGAGCAAGTCTGGCAGCACCTTAGTGTCTGTCTAAACCTACATTAAGGTAGGCTATGTCTTTTTGTTACAAGATAGCTGATAATATAAAAGGAGCCTTTAATCCCAGTCATTACTTTTCATCACAGTACACAAAACACAGCAAATATTTGCATCTTTGAGTACCACTTGCAAAGAATTTGCCACAGTCTCTGTTGTGTGACCTTTGGTATCACTGATTGGGCTAATGAATATTGGTTTGTGCTTGGGAAGGTCTATCAACTTTTTCTGTACCATATCCCCCCCAAATTACAAGGCAAGCTCCTGCACTTGCTCTTTACCTTTATGTCATTCTGAAAGATGCATGTATTTTATCTGGTTCATCTTGTCTTGAACTGGAAAAGAAGATTCATTAAGGTCACAGAAATTAAGGTGGCTGTGACACAAACAGATGCCCAAACAGCACCAGCTTCAACACTGGACCACGTGAAGAGGCTTTGGCCCCCTCAAACCGTGTTACCTGCTCACCAAACGCTGCCCCTCTGCTGCAGACGTAGAAGCCAAGGGAAAAAATGAGGTTGCACCTCTCATTGAAAAACACTTCCTATTGCAAAAAGATATTCCTCAGTTAGAGATATGGATAATAATCTTCAAACTAAACGTATACTCACATTATCGTAAGTCTGAAGTTTATTTTTTTTCTGTGTATAGAATTGTAGGCCAATAATGTGAACCAGATAGCATTACGCCCACTGCTACAGCTCTGCAAAAGTAGGTGGTGTTGGTGATAATGGATGGCAGTATCACACTAAATATTGTAATCATGCTCCCAGAATTGCAGTACCTGAGAAGTGCAGTTAACACCAAGAATATCTTGTCAAGAAGATGCCAGCAAATTTAACAAGTATGGAACTTCAAAACTTCACTTTTTCTATAAGCAAAGTACTGAATCACCACAGAACCACTGGTAGGGCACATTTTTATAACTGCCAGAAAGTTTGGTAAAACAGGTAAATACTAAAATCTATAACTGACAGCTGCTGTAACACTGACACACCTGACATGAGGCTAGCTCCTGATATTAGGAATACATCACATCTCAGAGTACAACTGGTAAGCACTGACTGAAATTCACCTGTTTATGCAGACTAGTACCACATTAAGCTCAATCATCAGCTTTTACTTCAGTAAATAAAAGCTTGTGTTCAAACTTGTAAGTCACCAGATTTAAGAGAAGTCTTAAGCAGTCCCCATTACAATCAGACTGAAACAGTTTACAACACTCAGAAGTCCTCCAAGTGCTCTTTGTGACACTAATTTCTAAATCATGCCATTGCTGCTGATTTCTTAAAGGACAGAAGGCAACAAATTTAGGAATAAAGTCAAACATAATTCCTTCCATAACATTTACATACTCCCAGGAGGAAGTACAAGGAATTCAGCATTTCTGATTGCTGCAGAGCTCACTAACTTGGTAAATGAATATTTACTTATTTACAAATCTGCAAATTCATTTATCTGCATACGTCCAATTCCAGAAAAGACTCTGCAAGTTTGTTCATCCATCTTAAATATCAACTACCACTACAAACAAGCACACGGTGCTTTTTCCTCTTATACATAGGGAAGGTTACTACCACACACAAGCCTTATTCAAGTTGCTCCTTAGTCAAACGTGTTGGAATTCAGAACAAAACACCTCCACACTACAGTGTCAGACCAGAGATGAGTACAAATTAAACATGTGTACAGCTGTGCTAATACAGCACATTATCAGGTTTTACTGAAGACTCTTTTGCAGGATTCGAAAGCTTCCTGTCATACAGCCTCATCACAACAGCTCAGCAATGCTGGATACTCACTCTGTCACACACTATCACAAAAACAGATTATATCAAAACAGATTAGACTGTTGCCATATAGTGAGCATTACTGTTGTTTCTAGAGGAAATATATTAAAGACAAAGAAGTTAAATATCTGATTCCAATTCCTCTATAAAGCAAGGTCTTTATGAAGAAAGGAAAGAAAAACCTCTCTGACTAACCCTTTTCACCTGTTCTCAGATCTGCAAATTAAAAAATCATTAAAGCAAGCCTGAGACATGCAAATATGTTCCTGCTTGTCATCTCCCTGCTTCACTCTTTAGTGCTCAACTTGGACACATGACTGTTCTGTGCCCCTTCTAAATTTTTTAGCCTTCTGAATTTGAACATTGAATCCAAGTTATAGGCTTAAGAAAGAATGGAGATTTCTCTCCCAGTACTCATTGACTTGTTGTTGTAAAATTATATTTTAATTCTGTATAACATCTATTCTTGTTCCTGCTTAGATGTTCCTAATGGGACTACATTATGGACTTTTCCTAAGGTTAAATGCAAAAACATTTATTTTATTTATTTGCTGTTTAATTTGTTTTGTCAGAGCAAGAAAACAGCAGAAACAGATACATTAGTGACAAAGGAAAATGTGACAATGAGAAATAAAAACAAAACAAAACAAGCAATTCAACGCATCTGTTCACCTTACAAATAGGCCACCTAACAGGCAACTGTATTTCATTTGCAATTGCACACAGAAAAGCTGCTTCCCAATCAAGTATTTAAGTGAACAGACATCATTCTTGATCTAGCACATTAAGTGCAGAAAACAGAAAATTAGAAATCGCACCCAGAGGTGCCATAATTTTCTTTTACATCAGATGCGGTACGCAAACCCTTAGTCACACTGTGCAGACTTCAGTCACCTGCACTGAAGATACAGTGGGGAGCAGCTGCAGGTGGTTATTTCCACAACCAGCCCACAGTCAGGAACAGAAGTTTTTTGTGAAGCACTGATAGCCATTTGTTAGACAGCAAAGTGGGCACACACCTCTGCTTCACAGTTTCTATGCTGTAGTGTGACACTGAATCATACTATAACAGAAGAAGAATATTTTAAGTACACAATGTTGCCTAAATCCCATGAAACAATAACAGGTATATTATGACCTGTGAAGCAGTATACAATTGCCACAGTAATGCCTCTTTCAGCAGGAAGAAATAGAGTTGGAATTACTCATGAGCCATAAGCAAAACTCATTGACAACTAACTTACCTCTTAGCACAACTCCATTAGAAACAAGTCCAACTGCAGCCCAGTGAGCCTCAGAAGGAGGCACAGCCACGGCCTCACACTGCAGACACAAGTTCCTGGTGTCGAGGCAGCAAGGGCTGGCTGAGACCCACATCTAGGGAAAGACTCCAAAGTTGAACAAAGCTGTGTGGAAGTTGAGGCCCAGATCCCAACTTCATGCCTCAAACCACTCCCTGAGCCCCTTCTCACATGGGTGTCAGGGCACAGCAAGGGGTGGCTGCTCCCTGAAGGGCAGGGAATGGAGGGGGATAACAGAGCTGTCAGGGCAGGGCTCCATCCCACAGCCCCTGAGCAAGGTGTGCAGGGCAGAACCAGCAGCCAGGGTCAACCCCCAGGCCAAACCACCAGCCAAGCTTGTGGCAAAGAGGCAGCTCCAAGGCCAAACTGGGAAGCCAGTCCCCAGGTCAGGGGACAGACTGGAACGATCCATAGGTGCCACACACAGCTCTGAGAGAGACAGCTGGAGAGAGACAGATACACCTACAACATGGGCTAAAACAGGAGCAAGGGCCCCAAACTGAGCATAAATGGCAGCTGGGGCCATGTGTGGGCAGGTGGAGGCCCCAGAGGAGGCTGGTCAGGGCAGTCAAGGCGTGACAGAGCAGAGAGCTGCCTCCTGGCCTGCCAAGGATCCGTCTGTAAGGGGGCCCTCCCACATGGAGGGAGAAGGTTTGTGGTGATTCTAAAAGCCCTAGTGCTTGTTTCTGCCAATCCAGCGCAGTTTCATTATGGAAAAACGTTTCCATGGCAGACCCTCCACTTTCCTAAAGCATTTTCGGCTTGCTTAAGGGTTCACTGCCCTGTATATTTTGGCATCTTCAAGTGAATAAACACCAAAATGAGCAGAAATTGAGTAACAAGACTCGGTCTTGTGTGTGCGACCTTTTAAGCCAGTTCTTACTTTGAGGTGTTCCCCTCCTCGAAGTCTCTCAGAGAGTTTCACGCTATCTGCCTTTGACCCGTCTGCATGCACGGGTACGCCCCGAGTTTTGCACGTGGCCCATCGCGGTCACCGCTCGCTTGCCACGCGCGGCAGGTGCCTACCAGGCAGTTTTAGGATCGGGTGCTGTAGAGCTGAGCCCACGGCATGGCCCAGCCCTAGCACCCGCTAATTGCCCAAGACAAAGAAATGAGGCTGCAAGCAGAAATGTGACAGGCACTGCCGCACAGGGTGATGAGAAGGAACTATGGCAGTAAAGAAAACACAAGTAGATGAAAGGAAATAAATGTGGATAATTGGAATGATTTAATTTGCTAATGTTGCATAAGAGGCATAATTAGTTCAGTAACAGTGAGAGAAGCAGAGAAATCAGACTAGTAATCACAAATAATTACGTGCCAATTACACATAGTAAGGTGTTTTTTTTCTGTTACTGAATGGTCAGAATTTGGGAACTACATCAAATAACAGACCTCACATTCTCCATTTTAGTCACTTTTTCTTTCCTACTGCAACAAAACCTGTCTACCTTTCCTCTGGTTAAAAAAAAAAAAAAAAAAAAAAAAAAAAAAAGACAAGATGTGATGTGCATCCAAATTGGACGGTGATATTATCTGGAAAGATAGACTTCTAGTGTCTTTCCAAAGCTCCCTTTCTGTAGCCAAAATCTTTGTCTTGTCCACACTGTCAATACCATCTGCCAGCAGCCTCCTCAGCTCAGAAGCCATCTGCCAGCCACTGACCTAGAGCTTTGCCTGCTCTCGCTGCCAGCCTTGCCTAGGCTTCTGCGTTTCCAGATCTCTCACTACCCTCCTACCCTGCTCTCACATGTCCTCCCAGAAGAACTGATCCAGACAAATATTACTAAGCCAACAAGAATGGAAGGAGTTGAATACTGATTGTCTCTCCTGTGTAAAAAATAAATAAATAAACAACCTAATGCACAACCAAACAACAACAACAAAAAATTCTTTTTACTGCTTTCTAGCTATTTCCTAGGTAGAATAAAGCATGGCCTATTCACTTTGAACTGTTCTGCAATAAGAAATGAATACAGCACTAGAGTAATTCACTGCTCAACATGAATCATAAATTAGTAGATTTGGAAAGACTCTTTCTACATAATTAAAAAAAATAAAATAAAACCCAAGAAAATTGAGACCCCTATTTTGCTACTACCCTGTAGTATACTGTTATAGATTTGTCCTTATATCTGACAGCCTTTAGCTGAGTGAAACTTTATTCTCCCTGGATTTAAAGACAGACACTTTTACATTAGTTTATTGCCTTTAGATGCAATTATTATAACTAAATAAAAAATAATTTATATAAGGTAGTAAAAAGCCACCACCACTGGCTTTTGAAATTCGTATCTACTGAGGTAAAATTTTGCCCCAACAATAAGTTTAGTAATATGTTAACAGTCTTTGTGTCTTTCAAGTTTGCACAGAAAAGTGTTCATGATGGACTCCATTCTGATTCCCACACACTCATAAGAGCATTTAATAAGATTCATTATATTTTGCTCCAATGGAAATTGGGGAGTCTTTCAACTGCAGATAATACACTACTGCTACTTATATCTGTAGCTGGAAATCCAGATGATGATTATTTTTCCTCATGTAAGAGCATACCAAGTACTCAGAAATACTTTACAGTATAAAACACAGCTGACTTTAGTAGTAAACTTTGCCATGCCCACTGAAACCAGTTTGTGGGACACTTTGGATAAACATGAACAGGTAGCAAATTTAGGGAACATGATGTAAGGCTGGGGAGTAAAAACCAACTCTTAAGTGCCCCTTGGCCATTTGTTAGCCTCCCAGCCCCAGGAGCCATCCCTGTGCACTCAAGCCACCATGAAGCACTTCTTATGTTAAAACCCCAACAAGCCAACTTCCCATATCTTCTTCACTCCTCTAGCAAGGCATATCCATGCTGCATGTCCACAAAGTATCTCTAACCACTTCCTCAGCAGCCCACCACCACAGCAGCCCACCACCTCTCTGGCATGCCTGATCTGCAGTGGAACTATGTCAATTAACTCTTGCCTTAGCTAAAGATCCGAGTAGAACAGTGAGAATGGGTTTCACTGGGGGCTTTATTTTAGCTTTTTTTTTTTTTTTTTTTTTTTTTAAATTAAAACCCAAATTTTTCTGGGTTAAGTTTTTTTAAAAAAAAAAAAAAAAAAAAAAAAAAAAAAAAAAAAAAAAAAGGTTCAGATTTATGTCCCACATTTCCCCTTCAGATATAAAAATGTTCCATGTTGAATTCTTTCCCAGCATTTCCTCTGGGGAAGTGCTGGCATGTCAGCCTGGTAAGCTTTATGCCATTCTGTTTGCAAAGCTTCTGTGATGCTTGTGATTTTTTTTTTTCTTTTGTATTTTTCTTGAGAGATTGTTTGCTGCTTCTCCTTCTGTCTGATAGAAGAGAATACTTACCTAGGTCCTGAGAATTCCCTGGGAGAACCATGAAAGCAGAGCTAGAGGGACAGAAACCTCATTTACAACATTGAGGAGAAACTGGAAGTCCCTTGTCCCCTCCTGGCTCTGCAGCGAGAGCTCTGGTTCAGTTTGTTTGTATGTCATTTCAGCTGCTGGGAAGTGTACGAATGAATCATGACCCAGAGTTCAACAGATTTTTATCCCATGCTTCTCCCCTTTGTCCTGTGGCAAGTCACAAGCATCTCTTCAGTTGGCAGAGAAACTTGTGATCCTTCTGCAGAGAATATGTTGCTTTTATTTCCCAAAGGATCACAACTATGGCCTTGATGTTGCTTTTGGGTGCATGAAGTGCTTCAGGCATTCGACCCCAAGTCAGCTCAGATAATAGAACTCAGACATTGAAAAGGAATGAAAACCCCAAATTATGCAAATCCCCTGCACTGAGTAATTCACAATTCCTGTTCCTGTAGCCCCATTGGCATTTGTAGTTTTCCTGTGTGTAGGGGAGGAGGAATGGATTTAATTAGAGGAGGCTTCTGTTCTAAAAGTATCTTTGTTGTAGAAGGCAGACAGTGTGCACAAAGAATTGCAGGAGGACCCCAGAGATCTTATGGGCCTCAATTTCACATCTGTGAAATAAGGATAATCTTTACTAAAGAAGTCAATATTGACCTGATTTATCTGCCAATAAAAGAGTTAAACAACAAGCAGGTACTTATATTTCTGATTGTTCTATGGATGTAACCATTGGCACTCTGAAGACCACAGTGGAAGAATCTGCCTAGGCTCTTCCTTTTGCTCACCATAACTTAGTGTATATTATTCAACATGCTGTTCAGGATTCATTGTACATATACAGAAGGGAATTTGTCCTGTGAATTTTTGTAATAGGTTATTAAAGCTTGCAATGTGAGATATGAAACCTACAGGTTATTAAAACTCTACATCAGTTTTGCAGGAAGTACTATTCATTCAGGCAACAGACTTCAGAGTACATTAAAACAGCCTCTTCTACATACAATCATCCGTGGGTCAACATATTCACTCTTCACTCCCATATTTCCAAAATTACTTTGAAAGTCTTTACTCCTTCCTTGTTTTCTGCGTGTTTGAACATGCAAAAATATAGTGCCTTTGCCCCAGATGGCCCATAATTTCCCAAAACATCCAAAAGTACTCCTTATAACACTTCAGATTACAGGAGTAACTAAGATGAAGACACATTGTAAACTGAAATTGTTGCTAGTTAGTGTCAGAGAAGTAATCTTAGTCACTTCACAAAGTCTCCACTGCCTTGTGAATGGTTTTGCCTTTCTATTAAGGACTACGAGGTGCAAGGAGACAAGACTTCATTGGCTGGCTCTAGCTGTGGCCAGGTAAGGGGCACACAAACTGCATTTCAGCAGAAGCCTTCAGAGCCACTGTCAGTGTTTCTTCCTTAAGAAGTGGAAGCAGTCTGCTTCCCACTTTCCCTTAGCCAACATCCACCTAAAGATTTACAAGGAAAAGACATCATGCTTTAGAGTGACATGGGTCACTTATTTGTCTCACATGCAACAAGAATGTTGTTTCCATGGCACTTGAACAAAGTTGCAAACTAACACCAAGTGTTAAATCCTAAGGTTAGGCAAGCAGCTCTCAAGGAGATACGGTACAAGCCATGTGACACAGAAGTATGAGTAAACGAAGAGTATTTTTGTCTAAATGCAATCAAATTTATATTAAAAAAAAAAGGGGGGGGGGAGGGGGAGGGAAGAGAGAGAGAGAACCAGTAAAGCCATTTCTGAATCTCACTACTTACAACCAGAATCAGGAAGATACCTGACACAAGAAAACTGCAACTCAGTGACAGACCCCACACCATTCCAGAGACCTCCTGCTCTGTGCCTTAAAACGATGAGGGAGAGATGCACTCACAGACCAGATGTGCACACAGGCAGCCTGGGTTTAGCAAACATACAGAAGCTTCCAGAGGAAAAACACTTAGAGAAATTAACACTAACTTGAGGCCAAATTCAAAGAAATGATTCAAGAGAGAATAGTTTTCCCTCTTCAGAAAAAAAAAAAAAAAAAAAAAAAAAGAGAGAGAGAGAGAGAGAGAGAGGGAGAGAGAGAAGAAATGCCATAATTTTACTCTTTTTACTTAATAATTCTCTGTCAGATACAAGCTTACGTTGTAATTGTCTAAGCAAAGGAATTGGAACTAGGAAAATAATATGATGGAACTGGCTTCTTGTGGCAAAATAAGCACAGGTTGCTGGATATTCCTATCAGCTTATTCATTCTTAAAATGAAATTAATACTATTTTAGGAGGGAAAAAGTCACAATCTGAAATATTAAGTATTAATAACAGAAATTCTCTAATTAATATGTTTATCTCAATTTCCAGCTGCCAGGTAAATCACAGCTTTTGTGATACAATAGCTGGTTAGCACTTTGGGTGCAGCTGTTCACATAAAGAAAACATTTGGTTACCACATGTACTTATACCAGAATCTAAAATTCTCTTTCTACAGACATTCCACACCTAGTAAAACTTGCTCACCAGAATGCTTATATAAGGATTGTATGAGCTGGGGGAATATTGTGATAAATTCATTTTAATATCTGAATTGGGATCTAAAATATTTTAAAAGGGCAAATCAGATTTATTATATCCACTGTGAACAAAGTGATTGCTGGAAATAACAGTTTTATGTTTGAATAAGCATAACCAAAACCATTCTTCTTCAAAATGTCACCAAAATAGACAAAATAGAGAATATTTCTCTGCTCTGTGGGTACTATGTGCATAGGTTTTCATTTTAACTCTGATTAAAAACAAGACTGATACATAACAGAAATCACCTGCAGGACCAAAGTTGCCATGACAAACTTGCAGTGGGCATGGAGAGACTTTTTCATTTAGCAAATTTTCACATTTAATGTTCAAGAAATATTCTATTAAGACCTCTCCAGACCCAACATTCACCTGTTAAAACAAGGTGTTAACAAATACCATTTTTTGTCTTTTTTTACCTTTTTTCCACTTATCCTCCAACTGTTTCACACAAGCTCATGTGATTGTAGCCATCTATCCACAGCCAAATCCTACCCTTGCAAGGTTAAACCAAAAAAGCAGGCTAAGTGAAACATACTTCCAGCTCTTTTTCCTAGCTTTTTGTGTTCTTTCCATCTCACTGCTAAGGTCTCACTTTTAGTATATGAATAAGACTCAAACTCCAGGACTCAAACCGGGCCTTTGAATGCTTACTTGTCTCTTCTGCTTCACTCTTTCCCTTGAACTTTCATTAGACAGCTTCCATATAGATGTAACTTTTCCCTGGAAACTAATATGGAGCAATTCCCACCATGATCCTCCCTTTTCATCCTTCTCCTTTAGCTGTATTATGACCTTTTGTCCCATAACTCCCACTCATTTCCAAGACCTAACTTTCATTCCTTCCCAGTTACACCTTAAACAATATCAACAATCAAAACTACTTTACTTTGAAAAAACATACATCATTGGCCATGATCACATTTTGAGAAACACTACATTTAATCTGCATCCAGCTAAATACTCATCTAGTCTCTCTCCAAAGAAGTAGTGTGCAAAAGACACAAAGCAGCATCTTGGATAGCTTCCAAAAATAGTAGAGAAGAAAAGAGGATTTTCCCTGGGGAGCAGCAAGAGAGGAATCTTCTGGAAGTTAGTGCATCCACAAAGGAAAACGAATACATTTTTGCAAGAACAACACACAGCTAAAAATCTAAGAGCATTTGAAAAGGAAAGACTTTTGATATGCTCATTGCCTGTGTCTCCACCCATCACATAATCTCTAATCATTAATACAATGAAAATCTTTGCTTCTTCAGGGAGCTGACTACTCATGTTGGCCAAGAGGGAGAAGTCAATATATGAGCAGATGGTAAAAACCGTAGCTGCCCTAGGAAAGACAGATTACCAAGACTTTATGATATAGTAATTCTCTTTCTCTGAGTCATAGCAATGAATCTATATTTTTAGATTGAGCACTTATTGTATGTCTTATGCTCAAAATATGTCGGACTTGAAGACCCAGTATATATAAACTGAAAACCATAAAGTGACATAACTGATTTAAGAACCTCAGGGCCCAAACTGTGCTGCCATAAACAAACAAACAAACAAACAAACAAACAAACAAACAAAAAACATTATTTACTGTCTTAAAATGTGAATTTTATATATAAGCCTATATATATATATAGTAAGTTAATGAAACATTTCTTGAATCAGCTGTAATAAACAACTGGAGTAATGTACAAATGGATTTATAAATGGGCATGAAATAGGGCTGCAAGAGTGAAAAAGAAAACACTATATAGGTTGAGAAAAAGAAAACTTCAGCAAAATACGATTGTGGGTCATGGGGTCTCAATAGCATAGGGCATACAGTCTGATGGTGATAGCAAAAGAATGAGACTCAGGAGATGCCGGTTGTTATTTCCTGCCTTGTCTCCTTAACTTCAGTGATGTATGTCACTTGGTGCCACAGGTTCCCCACAGATGAAGCAAGGTACTGAAACGCAAGACTGAAACACTTACTAAAGTATTTAGAAATCTGCAGATGGAAGACCCTGGTGTTATGACTTAAATAACAGATCCATAGAGATGCAAGACGTACAACGTACTAGTGGGAAAAAGTGGCAGACTAAGGTAGGAATTTCCCCATCGGTGCTGTATCCCTGCTCCATTTTCTCTAGGTCCCAGTAGGAGATGGCTAATTCCTCAGGTAAACATGCCCATGGTCACTGTAGTCAGCTGTGCAGAATTCTGTCTTGACCTTTTGCCTTGAACTATGCAGGCCGTTACCTGACACCCTAGAACATGAGAACTGGTCTCTTTTTGCAGTATGTAATAGCCACAAAGCAGCTGTTTTAACAGCCTCCTGGATCACTGAATTCCTTAACTGGAAAAGAGATCAGTACAATAGTTCAAAATTGCTTAATGAAAATGTTTGCCTCTTTCAGGCACTGTCAATGGGTTGATTATCATTATTGTTGTTGTTATGATGTATCAGAAAAAGCTATATGCACAAGAAACATGTTTGATGGAATTTTCTTTTTGGTTTCTAGTGGAACCCTCAGCCAGTGTTGCACACAGACCACTGCGGGGACCTTCAGGGGACTGCTGTTCCTACTAAATCAGTGGCCAAAGTCCCAACAGCTTCAGTGGGAGGATTTGTCTCTTAGCAGCAGAAGTTCTTAGTTCTCTCATTAGCCTGTTACTGAAAAAAGACTCCAATCAAATGTGAATATACAGTTCAATCCAAACTAGATGCTTTCAAGACTCAAACTCATCAAAAAATTCACAGCTACTTTGAAAAGACTCATCATGGTTTTCAGAGCTGAGCAAATAATTCATGAGCAACTTATTCACTAAATTCAGCCTGAAATTCAGTTCATAGATTATCAATATGAAGATCATGATTTCCTCAAATGTATTCATCTTTCAATGTGATGAATATGTTAGCACATATTTTGCTCTGTGGCTCCTGATAATTCAACTGTAAACTGCATTCTTTGCTGTGATTTGTCAAAGTGATCAGATGGCACTTTGTGTTTGATCAGTGAGTGTGAAGGTACTGCCAAACAACCAAGATCTTTTCCATATTTGTGTCCATAACACTATAACACTCAATCTGATAACTCAGAAGCTGGAACATGAAAAGTAAAAATGGCATCAAAACGGAAAACAAAATTTATTTTAGAACGCACATACTTCACAGAGATTTTGTATATGGCTTAGAATAATAAGTTATATGCAGCTTTCAGACATCTATTCCAGTCTCCAAATTTAGACTAGGTAGATATTGAGGATTTTCGTTCTTTACCTCCACTACAAATATACTACTTGTACAAAAAAAAAAAGAAAAAAAAAAAAAAACTGATTTATTTCCAATTTAGAAAGCTCAAAGGGGTAAATGGAGTCTCCAACTGTAACTGGCTATGAAAGTCTTCAGCTTAACTATGAAGTATTTCTACAACATACTTTAATACCATTTCCAGATTTAGTCTTTCATGAGTTTAATACAACACATTTTAATTTGAGTGTTACAGATCACATGAAGAAACTATGATCTATAGACCAAAAGTAAAGAACTATTTTTATAGCTCTTAAGGAAAGGTTATAGTAAAATCAGTGTAAAATCCCTAACTCTAACTAGATATAGTGATAGTACTGCCCATTTTATTATACACTTTCAAGTCCTTAAATAGAAAAAAAAAAGAACAGATGCCAAAACAGAGCCATATGTTTTAATTGTAGCTGTATAGAAGCATGATTTTATTTTTTCTGACAGAAAATCTATAACTTGAGTGGGAAGTTACTGAGTGGAATCCTCAATGCCATATTTCTGGCTAAAGAAATAAACTCCCTATAGAACATGTCAAAGCCTGAGCTGAGGGATTGAGACATTTTGATAACAATTCAATACTTGTCTCAAAACGTCCTGTTGCTTTTAAGTAATTGGTGGTAGAAGACAAGCTATTAATATTGAATTTATTTGGTGGAGTTTGTGTCTTACACAAAAAACAACCAATATTGTCCCTTTATATTGCTGGCAGGTAGTGTGCATTTAAATCAATGGTTGGAATCAAAACTACCCTACTACTGATGCTGTCCAATATGCCCTGTGTTTATTATTAAAAACAAACAAAAACAAAACAAACAAACAAAAACTTATCTTCTGATTGTAGGTGACAGGAAAGAAAATGGTTAATCAGACCTCAAACGTCCTTGCAAGTTCCAACACTGGCTGCAAAAGTATATTTTTCTGTAAATGCTTGCTTGTAAGAATTGCATTTACTTTCAGCTTCACCAGATTAAGCACAAAGATGTGATGAACACACTCATGCCTACAGTGAACAAATGTCACTCTGGTGCAACCTCCCTGCTGCATTCTGTGTCTCTAAATGTAAATTCTGTATCTTTAAATTCGAGCACTCAGCATGCAATTTGTGCAGCCGGTGTGCAGGCAGTATTCTGGGAGCACAACAAACACACCACTAGCCAAAGAGAAGGGTCTGATGTAAGTTGGTGGATGAAAAGGTTGTATATGTGTGTAGGTGGGAGGAACAGGAGATTTTATTGAGTTTATTTGAACACAATTTACATATCCCAAATGACAAGACTTAATTCAAAACTGAAAAGGGCGGAGAACTTCCTGAGTATCTGCCTGGAAATGTTAACCAAACAGAGCCTTCTACATTCAGGTGGCTAGTTCAAATTCAGGCCACACCACAAAGAAAAAAGAGTAATTTCCAAGAGAGGCCTATTCAGCATCTTATGAATTGCATGGATCGATCTGTTTTCTGCTGGGCAGATGTTGAGAACAACAACAAAAAAACACCCAGAACAATTATTCTCCAGAGTGGCAGTCCCACCAGAGATGTCATCGGCTGATCAGAGATAGATGAAGCCATAACTGCTTGTACTTTTGCTCAGGACTTCTTCAGGCCAGGCTATTGAGGTTTGTGCTTACAGCTGTGATGCTCTACTTGTTACAAACACAGCAGGACTGAGTTGTGTCTCTTCTGTTAGCAGCAAAACTGGACAGAGTTCCTCTGCTCTTGGCTCTACACATACACTAACAGGCTGGTAGGTGTTAGGAGGCAAAAGGAACTGGCTGGGTTTGGTTCTGCCTTCCACCTCTGTTGTGTTGGCCCTGTGCTCATCTCACTGCTCGGTATCATAGCCCATCCTAGCCATGAATAGACTTCTAGAAGCTGGAAAAACTTTTGCATGTGAAAAATAGCCACATATTAAACTCAGGAAGATTCATTCTGAAAATATTTTCAGAAGATTAAGGGTATGGACAAATGGGAAGGTAAAGCTTGATGCATAAAGCAGACACAAATATCACGGCTCCAGCTCTGTGCATTTGAAACTGTGGGAAATGAGCAGGCTGTGCACTGAAAGGTCCATCTGACAGATTAACAAATTCAGCATGGATTTGTCCAGAGTTAAATCTGTCACTGGTAGGATGGGGCTAAATTGCTTTTAAGGTTTCATAGCTTTTAGAAACTGGGGCAGTTTGAGATGGAAAAGTAAATGTGTTAACCTGAAGGAAGGGTTTATTAGACTGAACTGTTCGTGTGAAGTGTCATTAATGTGAAGATACATTTTTTTTTTTTTTTTAAAAAAAAAAGAGAACAGAATAAAATATTTCATATGATTCAGTAACACTTCTGATGTCATGCTGGGTTAAAAATAACCCACCAAATCAGGGCCTCGCTGAAACCCACCAACATCCATATTATTGAAGACTAAGAGAATAATCCTTTTGATAAAAAAAGATTTATTTTTTTTTTTTTCTGTGAGTTTTTCAGAAGGCATTCAGTGTAGCAGTGGTTTTAGAACTATGTCAATTCTGTCAACTTCCCAACACAGTGCATCTGGTCTCATATAAATGGACAACATACCTAATGATGGGCTGCAAGTCACAGTTGTTGCCAAGGATGCAGTCCAAAGAATTATGAAACATCCAGGAGGTTAGAGCTCACAGGCAGCGTACATTTATGGTATAATATATGAGAGAGATAAGCAGAGGGAATAGCAGCTGCAGGAAGATGAGCTGTTTATTTAAAGAAAGCAAACGGCGTTCTTTGCTTTTGCTGTTGATCACTCTTAAACTGTTAAAATTAATGTAATGACTAGAGGGTCTCTGACCTGGAAGAACAAGGAACATTCTCTGTCAACATGAGTGATTACCTAAGTATACAGACAATACCAACAGATACGCACACACAGTTGAAACTAGAAATCAGCTTTTATAAGCCTTGTACAACTGACAGCAACAATCAAGGGTTACTAAACATGGGAAAACAGTATCAAGGAAGCATACAGCAGCTGCTCTCTGCTATTATGCAGTGCGCAGCAGGACACCTTGTCTTCAGGTGATTTCAAAACACTGATGGTAATTTTTTCAGGGCTAGTGGAGTTTATTACAAGATTTGGAAAGGACTGCTACAGATATGACGCTGGGCACAGTAGCCTCAAAGTTTCATTTCATGAGCCAGAAATAAAGCCATGCAGTGAAATAATTCAGATTTGAGACCCGTACCAACATGACTGGAGGAACGAGCATCCCTGCCTAGCCAGGGCAACCATCTTTGAGATCACTGTGACAGATCAACTCGCAGGAATGAGTGCCTGAGATCTTCTCACTAAAACAAGAAGTACATCTTGGAAAGGGAAAATACTGAAATTCCTGCTTATTCAGATGAAGAGCACAGAATGTGATGAGGAATGCTTTGTGAAGCCGAAGTTGGAGAAAGAGAGAGAATCAACCATTCAGTGCTTTGTCCCTCATACAAGCCCAGAACTGAGCACTGAGGGTGGAAGGAGGATGTCAGGGTCCTGTTGCAAACCAGGGGCTGTCTGACGTGTTTCTCTTGCTCAGAAAACACAAAGGGTTGGCCGTGGTCATTCCTGCCGTACTGCGGTGCCCTGTCCTCCCTCCCCTGCTGCGGTACAGGGAGAGACACATTTATCGGTCCCTGGGAGGGCTGTTCTGTAAAACACCACCACTGGAATGGCAGGTGTGATCTCATCGCTTTGCAGTGCCCCGTGTTTGTGATGGCTAGACCACAAATATGAAATGAGGAGATTGTGTCCATCCGGGCTGGGTTGTGAGAGCAGTTGGGGAATGAAGAGTTTGCACTGCTGCTTCAGCAGCACCCAGCTCAGTACTGTAAGGGACACCACATGGTGAAAGGCAAGCAGCAAAGTACAGAGACCACCAGGCCCTAGCCCTGCACAGTTTGTTGCTGCTGCCCTTGCTGTGGACCCTTCTGGGCAGCAGCCTTTCCTCTGAGGCAGCGCCTCACCTGGCCGGCTGTCAGCACAAGGAGTGTGAGCAAGCAGGAGGCCAGCAAGCTTCACAGCTACGTTCTCTCCATGAAAGGCACCTGCTGCATTCCCTTTGTCATAGCGTGGCTGTGATGTGAAAAGGAAATTGGATTTTATTAAAAAATTGAACTTTATGAAAACACCTCCTCCCCCGGCTATCAAATGCATTTCCACAAACAGAAAATCTAACTCTGCAGTAGGTTTTTTTTTCCCCTCTTTCTGGATCTGAATAGTACAGGGGAGACCGTGATATAAATGGAAACATAACAATCATATAACAGACAAAGCAGTGCCAGGCTGTATCGCTAGATCACTATGGTCTCCTTCATGAAAAGGAAAAGACCGGTTGAATTTAAAAGAAAATATTAAATAGCTGTAGTTTATCTAAAAAGCCTTTAAAGCATGAATGGCCATTATGTAGGGGATATTGATACAGAGAAATACCACGGATTATACACTATTAAAAAAGAATAAGAAGACAATGTGCATTGGACACTGTCAGGTAAGACATATTTGCTGTTTCAGGGGGTGACTGGACCAAGCCTCTGGTTCTGTTCTCAGAGCTGGCATTATTATTTAAAAGCACCCCCACCTTCAGTGTAGTGCACCCTTTGTCGCTTCCTTCCTGACAAAGTAGCTGGCCATTCCTCTTTTGATCTTTAAAGAGGATCTTTAATATTTGTTCAGGAATTGTTTTAAAGTAGTTTTTGGAACATGCTATGTTTCTGTAAAGGTATCTGTAAAGACATGAAGGCAGGGGTGTCGTGCAGTGACACATCTCTCAGTGACACCCAATGCTCGATGTGATTAGGCTGAGGTTAGACGAACATACAGGAGGCCAGATGCTTATGGTAAGTATCCAATTTGAAAATACAAAACTGAGCTGCAAAGTTCACAAGGGTAGACTTCTTTCAATCAAGGATGACACATTTTTTTATTTTCTCTCCCTCTTCTTTTCCTCTTCGTTCCTCTTTTCTTTATTTTTAAAAATGTTGCCACTAGCTTAGTTTCAGGGGAAGATTCCAAGTCAGATCAGTGTCAAGGAGGAAGGGAACCTGTGAAAGCAGAGTATGTGGCAATACGTTTTGGTCTGAACTCAGCTTTAGAGATTTTTGATAAGCCTGCTGAAATAGGCTTTAGTAACCAAATTACATTTTAATCAAAAGTATTCTCTCTTTTTTGTCACAGACATTGCTTTAAAGCAAGACCAGCCTGAACTGTACAGCTTCCAGTTTCCACATGAGTCACACAGAAAAATGCCTTACTTGAGTCCCTAATTGAAAGAGCTCTGATGTGTCCTGTGGGGTTGTAACCTGGTATCTAACATGCCCATTCATCCTGGGGAAGGGAGAACAGAGGGTTTCCCATTTCCCCCCTAGAAAGCCACAGACGTTTCATAGAAGCTTTATGTTTACTCAGTACTTTCAGGATGTGGTAAACCTGATCCTCTAATTATCTCTACTACAAAAATAATTCTTAAACACATGGGAGAGGGTTAATTCTGTTCCCCCTCCCCTTTTCACCCATCTTTGTTTTCAGAGATAATCAGGGAGAAAACAGGGAGAGGAAAGTTGGGAATACGCCCTTCCCATGTCAGCATGAAATCCTCAGGAGAATCCTGAATGCCGCAGCGCAGTATTTTAAATCAAACACCCAAGGAGTGTCTCCAGTTCTCTGATTTTATCATAAGGCACACAATATTTGAAATATTTGATTCATATGAATCTTAGTTCTCTTTTCTGTGTAAATTGTAGCCTTTCTGCCTGCAGAGGGAAAAATGGAAGTACAATCCCCTGATACCCGAAGACACAAATATCAGGAAGTAAGTGAAAATAATCTGCAACATAAACAAACCATGATGTTTTGAAAAATACTAACAACTTAGTTATTAATGCTCCAGAAGTAACACATTTGCAGTTTTGTTTCCCAGATAGGACTTTCAACACCCATGTTACTTCCAAAAAGTATTTTAGACAAAGCAATTTAATCCCTATGCCACATAACTAGCTCCAATCAATATGTTTTACACAGTGTGATGTCTATTAAGGACATCCCTTTGTGACAGATCTACAGAGAATACAGACATGACAGAAAAAACTCCCTCCCCAGGATCTAGCCAGCATCTGTGCATCACCCCAACTTCTCTCTCCTTCCAGTACTGGAATTATACTCTAAGGGGTCTGGCGCAGGAAAATGTCATCACACAGGTACATGGTGCTTCTACTATGGCCATGCCATTGGCCATTGCCAAACAAAAAGAAAAACATTTGTGCTCATTAAATGCAATTTTTGCACAGTAAAGACCCTGTGTTAACTATGAACAATGTAGCTGCATAACCCAAATTAACCCTAAAAATAACGTCCAGTACAGAGATGTGAAATCTTTGTGCATGTTTTCATTTCAGGAGAGCCTTGTTACACAAATTACTCTTGCTGGTTTGGCAAAAGTTGGATTTGCTGAGTGCCAAATTCTGCACACAGATGTATGTGCCTGGCTACCACTGAAATAAAAATCAGAGGCTTTGACTTCCACTTTTCTTTTTATTCCTCTGGTCTGGAAGACAGTCTATCAATCATAAACAAATTGAATGCGATGCACACCCACAGGCTTTATACGCCCAAATGGCTTTATATACACAAAAGAAAAACGGGCCATTTGCATAAGGAAGTGCTTTTATGAGGTATGCATTTAGTAACTCTGTTTACAGCTGGGGTTTGGGAAATGATTTCAGGAATGGTATCCAGAGAACTGAATACAGCACTGGCAGTTGAATAAATGCTTGCAGCAGCCTGATCCTTATACTGAAAGTGGGAGGTATCCCTTTCTTTGCCAAGTATACCACACCACAGGGACTGGATGGTGCGATTCCCCTTTCTACCCCCTCTCAGTCCTCTTCCCCTCTTCCAGTTTGGCCTCCTTTAACACGCTCAAGGCTCTGGGTGATGTGGCACAGAAAAGGAAGAAGAGAAAAACAGGGACATGCACACAAATGTGGGTTCTTTTTCTGCAGTTCCCCCCCCCCTCCCCCCCCCCACGTCGGCGATAGGTGATGACAGAAACTGTTAAGCATTCAGCTGTGGGCTTTGTCCAAAACTCCTTTCTGCGTTGTCCTTTCACCTTGTTTTAGCTCCTGGTGCCTGCAGTTTGGGCAGTATCAATGTAACTTACAGCCTGTGCAGTGAGGTCTTTCATGAACTCGCCATCTCTTTGAGGATCAGAAGACAAGAAGTACTAGCACCGATCTATATGGCAGCAAGGTCATCTTCCCAAGACACCTACTGCCCACAAAAGCAGTGAATGTGCTACTGTGGTTCTCAGACCGTGCACAGATGTGGTGAGCACTCATGTGTTATTAGTGGTAGAAACATAAGCTCATTAGGCTTCAAACAACAACAACAGGGAAAAAAACAAAGCTGCTACTGCTTGACTGCTGAATAAACCAGTAAGAACTTAGTCTGTGACCAAAACCCCACAATTCCAGTGTATTTTACTGGTTGAAGAGATTTGCATTATGTATCATCTTGGAGTCTGATCCTGCATTTCACATTCACATGAAGCCCCTATTAACTCTAATAGAAGTTTTGGAAAGCAAAAACGGTACAAGACTGAACATACAGTAATGAGCTCTCAATTGAAAATACCGTTCCTTCTTCATAAAGATGAGCCTGTAATTCTGTCTTTAATACTCTGTGTGGCTGAGGGGGAACATATGCTTTATAGGCTAAGTTATCAGATTAAGCACAAATTTGAGAGAGATTCTGAGGCATGTAACAATATAAAATTCTGCTCAGAACTACAACTGAAATGCTCACAGTCCGCCTCTTCCCCGTCATTATTAGGCAGTAAGAGGGAAAGTAGGAGACACAGAAAATAGGTGTGCTGCTCACCTTGTTTAATTTTACTCTCTTGCATGAATAAAAAAAAAAAAAAAAAAATGCATTTTTTATAACCTTCACTTTCATCATAAATAATTTTGTGACAGTTCAGCATTCTTGTAGATTATTTACAGCTTTTTGGTTGATGTGTGCTCCAAAAACATAAAAAAATAATAATTTTTTTTTGGATATTGCCACAGTTGCAGGAGCACGCCTTTCCGAATTCCCATTTCAAGGACACTCCAGGCTGAAGCTCCACAAACTCTCCCTTTTCACAGAACTGTTCTTTAATAAAGCACCAACACTCTTATTGCTCCAAAAATGCCAAATATAGTTGAGAGAACTCCTTGATAACATGTTTTTGCTAAAAACTATTTATATTCATAGATACCTGACAGTTTGCTTCATTTTGAGACAGTTTCCCTGCATTTAGCCTTCCAGTTCTAATTTTTTTAAAACCTTGGTTTTGGTTTAAGATCCAGAAAACAAACAAAGGCTGTAATCAGGGAAAAAGATATTTAAGCTACGTAAGCAATGTATTCTGTGTGCACAATTACATGTAAATATCCATGAATCTTTTTTTAAGCAAGACAAAATATAAAATGGACTGCTTAGCTGTAAATTTAAACCTATTTCACTTTCAGGCTTCACTGCTTGCAGTGTGAATCAGTCTATTATCTTTAAGGATGAAATTAGAAAAAAAGATTTGCTGTTTGTGTATACCCAAAGATTAACATTTCCCTGAGATTAACAATGTGTTTCATGAAGATGGAAAACATGTAACACCAAGAAACACATTTTAATACTGCATCTCATGAGCATTTTGCTTTTTTTTTTAGTGAAGGCATTTTGAGATTAAGAATAGGCTTCAAAAACAGCTAGTGAAGAAATTATATAGACCAAATCAATGAAGCTTGTAGTGAAAGCAAAACAAATTACTTAATGTCCCAAAAGTTAAAGACATAAAATGTGCAGTTTGCAGTACATTTGCTTGTGTCTTTTTGTGGTATGCAAAATAATCCATAAAAATTCAGGATTAAGCATATCTAAATGTCACTTAAGCCAGAATTAGAATAATTATCAGAGTTACAATAAGGCACCTCTTTGCAGCAGTATATGCTCTATAATTCCCTGGTCAATACTCAAGTTTTCTGAGGAATACCTTGCAAGAAGAAAATGAAAAGACATCATTGTTCCTTCATTCATGTTGCCTAAATCATCGGTCTTCCCGTGAACAATGAAAATATGAAAATACTAACAACATGTGATTTGTCTGCTAAGTTTGCTTTGGGCTAATTCTCATCATTGGAAGACATAGGGACAGAGTAGACTACTTTATTTACTTCCCAGAGATTTACATAAAAGTCAGAAGTAATATAAAACATTTATTTATTTCCACCATTGTGCCTGATTATTTCTTGCTATTGAGCTCTCACCTCTCTTTCTAGCCCCCAGTGGATCCTGTATTAACACCAGCATAAATACTATCTCAATTACATTACTGTGGTAACAACATTGCCTGCTAAGACTGGCTGATCCCATAACGAATTAAGGCAATTTGGGCTATAAAGCTACTGATTTTCCTCATTCATTGCCAGTGGAAGCACCCAGTGCTGTAGTACTTACACATTCATTTTCTCTTCTGCTAAAGTCTGGAAAGGGTTGTGGCATAGTACTTGGCTCTCTTGGTCTCAAATCTTTTAATGGTAGTGAAGCCAGAAAAATACTGTGCAAAGTCACCATCATCTATCGTGTCTGCTTACATTTTCATGAACGAGTGATGGTGCTAGGCTGCAATATTATCCACTGATAATGTCCACATTCACCGAGTGAACTCTGGTACCCCTGCCTGCATATATAACTTTGTCCTGTCAGGACTAAGTAAAGGCAAGGGAGGGCCAAGTGCCATTACTAGATGCTTCATGATCATCCTGAGAACATCTCAAATTGGCCAGGCACTGGACAGATCATTAGTGATGTGAAATGCATTTGGGGATTGCTAAACAAAGAAATTGCAGGAAATTGCAGTGTCCATGGAGGCCTGCTCTGGGATGCAGTCGCCCACACTGTGCACTGCATGCTGCATGAGAGACAGACATAAAGAGAGACTAGGAGGTAAAGAGTTTCAGAGAATCATTACCTGAAATTTGTGTAGTCAGATCTTTTACTTAGGGAACTAAATCTTGATAGAGATCCAGAATGGGAGGCAAAAGTAGTAAACAGAGGAAACACAGGTTGATTGCAGTTCTAAGTACAGTTCATAACACTTGTACAATCTGATTAGTGTCTGCAGTGCTGTATAAACCATTAGTTCCTATTTAACACCTAGAATCCAAAGTTTATAACAAATTTTGCCTATCTAGTAGCCCTTGGTGCTTTTAGTTGCACATGTGCAGAACATTTGTGGCTATCTGCCAAACGTTTTCTGAACTGAATGAACAGGCTCACACAAAGAACATCGACCTGCTTGACTCTATTCAGAAACCCCCAGAAACAGGGGTTGTAGCTCCAGAGCTTGGCTGCTCTGCCACAAACATTCACCTCTTGGTCCAATCTTCTTTCTCTCTTCCTCCTTGTTATTAAAACAGTAAAACAGACATGCCTTCTTCAGACAGTGAAGCTCTGTCTGGAAATTTTTAGCAAGGCATCTGGAAAAGAGGCACATGTAAAATGTGCTATGTTATACTCAGACTGAAATTACTAAAGAAAAAAATATTCTTAGAAGGATACAACTTTCTAATTCTTTGAGACCAAATTTCACCATGGACACAGCCAGCTATAGACACCTCAGTGATGACTAAATCTTAAGCCTGCATCACTACAACTCCACCATCCATCAGAATTACCTCCTTCACTTGTATTTTTCAGTGGCAAAGAGCTAAAAACAAATCACAACAAGTAACTGAAGAAAGGCCATTAGATCTTTAATGTCAATAAACTCAGAAGTCATGAGAGGGAGTAAACATGAAGATGCATAAGGTTTTATTGAATGTTGTTTTTCAGAAGTTAATGGCATTTTAACTAACTTTCTGTGGTTTGCAGCATCCTTTTCCTGCTGACACCATTCTTGGCAGATTACTTAGCTTAAATATTTGGAGAATCAATTGGCACAAAATCACCCTTGAGAGTATAGTGGGACAAGATGAGAAGTGAGCAACAGGTGATGCAGGGGCTCATTCTGAGAAACTCCTGCCACTGCCACAATGACCACAGGGCCCGTGAGCAGTGGGGAGAACAATGCTCTCTTGGAAAATAAGGTCAGTATCGAAAGGAGAAGATGTGAAAGCAAAAGGGTTATCTACTGGAGAGCAGTGAATCAGTGGAAGGAATGAGCAGAGAACGACAAGCCAAAGGGCAGGTAGGCACTTACAGGCAGAAGTACCATGTGGGTTTTTCCTCTACTGGAGGAGACTACCACCATGCCAGTCTTCCAAGCAAACGACCGGTTCACTATCTCCTTGCACAGCTACAGCATACATGCCTGAGCAGTGTTTGTTTGGGCAACCACTGCACAGCAAAGCCGTTTACACACATGCACTCCTCCAGATACAGAAAACCGATCCAAGAAATACAAACTCCTCCAGATACAGAAAGAAAACAAATACACATGCCACTTCTCAGAGATGGAGTACCTCAAAGCAGCACTTTAAACTGAGTACTCTGGAAGATGAATGTCAGTTTTTCAGAATACATTATGGTAAAAAAGGAAATAAGAGGAACACTAGCGAAGAGCTTTCATGGGTGCATCTTATGAACATGTAGTAAAATTCCAAGAACAAGATATTGAGGCTCAGTTATTACCCAGTATACTGGCAAGTTCCATCTAGTAGCTACCAAGCCAAATGGGATTTCAGTAAATGAAAATGGACGCTCCCATGGCTAGACCACCCACTGAAAACAAGGCAAGCTTTGGATTTAGACTGCATCAGTGCATATCTCTGTGACACCAAACCTGTCGCGGCATTCAGCTTCTCACCCAACCTTCTGAAGCAAGCAGCACAAACACAGAGTGGCAGGACTGAATCACAGGAGGTGTAAACCCTCTCTGTCAAAGAGCTTAGCAGGACAATTTTGGCTTTTCCTTCATATGCTCTGGAGGTGAACTTTCTAGGTACACCAGTTTCCTGCCCTGCCTATAGCAGGCAGGACCTAGCAGCCAGCATAATAAGGCTCTTGTTCCCCCTGTGTGCACGGAACAGAGAACCACTTCCAATCTTGAGAAGTGGTCTGAGAGAAGACAGAGAAAATACAGAATAATACTCTGGTATGACTCCCAGGTCATTTCTCCACAGAGGTAATATACTTCACTGCCTCTCCGTGAGACTACCACACTTACATAATGCTCCAGTGGAAAAGAGGGGCAAGGATAAAAAGAACATAGTTCTACCTGTGAAGAATTAGTGATTAATCACTAAATGAGAAATATATTACAAATGGATTCAGAAAGCTCCCCTGTAGAACCTCATGTTGAAAATATTTCAGTCAAAATACTGCAGTCGCAACTAACACCATTATTTCCTGAAATTTCAGGAATTTATTTGGAAAAAGAATTTCAAGCTGAACCATGAGTGGATTTGGCAAGCTGCTGTGAGACTCATCAATATTGTCACACACTGTTTTTACAGTTTTTTACTCAGTAAGGCTGAAACCTCAAAAACTCTTTTGATATCTGTTCTGTCTTTTCAGAGGAGTCCTTTGTTAACTGAAATTTACCTTAACCTTTGCTTCCCTTCATCCTGACAAAAGTAGGTTTTATTTGAAGCAATACCACGTTCGTGGGGAGTGACGCTCTTCCTAATGCAAATCATTTAAAGCTGTTTGCAGAAGGCCTTGTTTAGAGAGGCAGTGTATATGTGTGAGATAGATGGGGCCTCTGTGTGATAAGCAAATGAGTGTCAAAAGCAGACGTCAGTTGTCAGTTAGTATGACTTACAAGATGAAAATAAATGCTTAAATGACATAAAACCATAAGATGCGAAACAGGGAGGCAGAATGGATGGTCTAAACCAGAGGGCTGATTTGAGTGATCCAGTCCCAGTATGTGCAGTCGCGCTGTCCTAAAAACAACAACAATCCCTGCAAGTTTCTTCCATTGATCATATGCTTTCTGTACTTGCCAACAGAAAAGTATATTTAGTAACTTTCTGAAAGATTTACATCTATTACATTGACACAGAATACAAATGAGGCATTTTAAGTGGCATTTTATGGTTATGTTGTAAAACAAATTGCCACATCTGTTTGAATTCTTGCTTTCCCATACCTATCCTTCAATCTTCTTCAACCTCTCTTTTCTCTGAGACCCTGCTCTTCCCCTTGCCTCTGCTTTTACAATACAGAAGCTTACATATTTGTTTTTAAGCTTTATTCTATGGCAAATAATCACAGAAGCTTTGCAACTTGCCTTGCATTCCATAAAACTGAGATATTGTTCCAGTAACATGACAGAGGAACGGGGCAGTTGCAGTTTTCTCTGACAATGTCAGCCTAATCAATCATTTTTAAATACCAACAGGCACAAAGTATACAAGTACTCAGAATTCAGTATATATAAAATGCTTTCTTATGAGGTATAATTCATCACACATTTTTTCCTTGGTATCAGTAATGCTAATTTTGCCCTTGCACTTGAAACAGTATATCACATTGCACACATTTGTCTATGCACATTGTTAAGGCATTTAGGCTGCTAAAATGCTTCATCCTTCCCCATTCAACAAAGAAAGAAAATAGCCAAGTGAGAAAACTTAAAAGTGTAGATCCATATTTCTTCAGCTTATAACAGCAAAAGTCAAGATGCTTTACAATATTCACTTAATACATTCTGTTCTAAATGATGAAAATGAATTTAGCTGAGTATGCTGTTGTTATTCATTGCACGATATTAGGTACTCCTTGTCCCGTTCCTGCACTGCTGAATGTAGTTTTTCTCCAGACAGTTGGAGATCTCCCAGCATGCTGCAGGACGTGGATGTGCTATGTGCAAGCTGACATTTATCTTGTCAATATTGATCATAAAAGAACACAGCTTTTGAAAGTTGTGCTTATTGATACCCTCTTGGAGCATAACGCAGTACAAGAACATGCAAGTTGTGCTGCAATGCAATAACGGTGCTAAGATCACAGAGTAATTAGAAACAGCACAGCATTGCTAAAAGAGCTGGCAAACCTTTTGAACCTAAGCATCCAATAGAATTAACAGCCCACTGAGCACGCATTGCCCAACACTCAATTTCTCAGCAATTTCCACTTCTTTTCTTTTTTTCCTGGCTCAGGTCTCCCGCCAGACCCACGGTTTAGCTGTATGGGAAGTCGACAGCATAAGCATCAGTACAGAACAGAACAGCAGCACAAGAGTGCCATTTTCTGTCTTTCCAGTGATATCTGCTGTCCACTGTACACTGCTGGTTCCAGTTCCTCTGTTCTGTGTCCAATGCACTGAGCGTTAATGTATACGCATAACATCCACAAACTATGTACCATAAATGATCTCCTCACTAGCACTGTGCGGGTCATTAATGGATGCTCACCACCACCCCTCTCCATAACCTGGATGAAACACCTGCAAGAAAAGTCTAATATTCACTGTTTTGATACATACATGTCACCAAGTTCATCTGATACCTTTTCATCTTCAACTTTGCACTGAATAACAAACACTTTCCCAAGTCTGTGAACACAGCTACAGCTCTTAAGCTGTACTGTATTCCCATCTCATGTCCCTAGGTGGAGATTATTGATAATTATTAATACTATGAGTGTTAGCAATACTAATAACCCTCTACTTCAGTGACACAGATGCCATCTAAACTGAAAACTTAAACTCCTTCCTTTATTTCAGCACAATCTTAGTAAGCACTAACCTTCTGTCAGATTGTCTCTGGGAAACTACTACACTCACAGTGGTTTCCTAGTGGCTACAGTAAACATATAAACATGAACAACAATATATTATAAAAGAAAGTAATGTAAAATCAATTAACAGCCACCTAAAACATACCCCAAAAGACAGTAATACATCACCAACCCCTCAGAGGTGTTATTTTTTGCTTCTGACATCTTTCCCAGCATTCTAAAGAGTAGTTTTAACCAACAAAAACAGGTCACAGCTTTGAGCAGGCCACTGACTACTGTGAATGAGTTCACCTCACGCAGACGGCAACCCCACAGTAGTCATAGATCCACTCATTTGTGCGTCTTCTCTAATCTTGTGCAAACACCTTTCAGCCCTTTCAGGGAAATCTGACAGTGTCATTTATGTGGACATGAAGGACATCTAGTGGAGTCTTGCTTGCTCCCAGCAGAGTGCGTACTTTTAGCCTCTGGTCCCCGATTTCTTATCCTTGCTCCTGAAAAACAGCATAAGCATCTGTTCTCTGAGGACAGGCAGACAAGTCCACAATGCTATAGATTTCTCTCTTCCTATTGTCACTGTGGATGTGCAGTTCCTCTCTGGCATTCTGCACTCTGCAGATCATGCTGTTTTCTGGTCTTTCTCACAATCTCTTTACCTATATTACCCTTCTCCCACTCAGCCTCCCAGCACAGAGACATTTCTCTGCTACACCCAGAAGTCTGGGGTAGTCAATACCACAGCCTGCTGGCTTCCTAAATGACACACGTAACTGGGGAGAAGACTGTGCATTTAACCTACTTTGATCCACCAGGGATTGCATCCTTGGAGGCACTGGCTGTCTGGACCCTGAACACTTCAGGAGTGTAATGTGTGGGCAGAGCCCTCTTCATCTTATCCTAGCTCAGCACCTTAGCACTGAGGTTACAGACAGCCAGAACTGCCGACAAAGAACAACAGAAGGCTTTTGTAGCTAGGAAAACAAACTCTCATATATGGCTAAGAACAGTTAAGTCTGCTGTGGAAAAAACCAAAAGACTTACTCAGATTGCCTTGTAAAAGCTTAAACATAAATATTTAATTCAGAATAGTTTCTAAATTCACTTTCAAAAAACATCATTCACAGTATTTCAAAGGCTGAGGCACAGAGGTGCTTTATCTCTAAAAGAACAAGTAAACAAACGCAAGTTTTCCTCTGTTCATTTAGCTGAATGTGTCAAAGCAAAAAGTTGCTAAAAAATTAGGAAAAATGTAAATAACAACCATTCCAGGAAGTTGTTATTTCAAATGGTAAAGATATAATCTGAAAAGAGGAAGTGCATTCTTATAAATGAGCTGTTCCTACCAGAGTAAAACCAAATGGCTGCATTTAGTGTCACAGACCTGCTGGAGTTAATGTCCCCTGCCCAAAGGGCTTCTCTCTTGTCACTGCCCATGGGTCACAGCGGGTGCCCCTCAGGGACAGGGGTGTGCTCTTCCCCAGAGGACTTGTGTTTTCCACAGGCTGCGTCCCTAGCCCCATCTTTCCCAGCCACAAGAAGCCAGAGAGATCGATAAGAGATGCACATTGAAGCTGTGAACACAGTAAAACTGTGAGCATTTTCCCTCGTTATCTTCATTGGCACCATGCCAACAGCCCACCAAGATGGCTAAGCCCAGGAAAACAAACCACAAAGCCATCAAGGAATTCCTTGTCTCAGATGGCAGTGAGGGGGCTGAGTGCATTGGCTGTCACGATCTTCTGTTCTTGGCCTGATCCTAACCCCTGTCCCTCCTGTCCCGCAGCTTGGGATGGCTGACCATGGCCTGCCATGCAGCTGATGTCACCTCATCCCCACAGACTCCACAGGAGCAGGGTGGGTGAAATCCCTTGTGCTCTTCTGCAGATGAAATGACACCTCAGCCGCAAGAAACAGCCAAAGGCTGCGGAGGCTCCTGCTTTTCAACCCGGGGCAGATTTCCTTCATGCACAGCTCAGACAAGGGGATTTTCCAGCTCGCAGCGGTGCCCCAGCACCTTCTTGCCCCACCTGTCCCCTGCTGGCTCCAGTCAGTGCAGTGTTCTCTCTGCAACGGGGAGATTCAGACCACGCTGAGAATAGGCACCGTCTCCTTTCCTTGCTGCAATTATTTTTAGTTGCTCTAACAGAACAACTTGTCAAGACGACCCAGGAAGTGTTTTAAAAAGAAAACACAGCAGAATTTATGGGCAGAGCTACACAAAGAGGATGCCAAGGCTCTAAGGCAAGAAGCACCACGGGCTGGAGCTGAGATGTGGGTAGGTGTCCTGGCCCAGGCTCTGTACAGCCATGAACCCCGTGCTTGCACCTACTCCAGGTACCCTCTCCAGAGCTTTGCATGCACCTTGTGCATGAAATCAGAACATTCGTGATGGGTAGAAAAGACACAAAGGAAAATGTGGACTTTAATCACTAAATCAGTGATTAAAACATAATCAGCAACATACTGCATTTTTAAGTTATCGAAACAGACTTTCTGAATTTGTTTATAATCTGTTTCATTATTTGTTTGCATAGCTCAAATTCCAGTTTTCTTATGTTCAAATTTTCTCTCTGCCTCACATGGGAGCAGGATTCAGTCCAAACTATTCCTCAGCAGAGCTGACCAATACAATTTTGGCCGTCTGTCAGCTACTAATGCTGTCCTACTTTCTTCCCTTTCAAATTTGAGGGAAATCCACACTTGATTTTCCTAGTAAAAGGAAA
The DNA here is from genome assembly GCF_011077185.1 of Oxyura jamaicensis. Taxonomy (NCBI): domain Eukaryota; kingdom Metazoa; phylum Chordata; class Aves; order Anseriformes; family Anatidae; genus Oxyura; species Oxyura jamaicensis. The sequence goes on from NC_048902.1 coordinate 6,768,726, forward strand.
GTTCATTTATCCTGAATGCCAACACAAGTACTATAAATTATTCTAAGGTGTGATTACAAATCTGTTCTGAAAGAATTATTTTTCCTTGTATTGGTGGAAACCTTAAAATGAGTCTAACATGTTGAGTAATGGCTTCAGGAGTTACCAGAAACTTCACAGAATTCTTCCAGGCTGAACACTTTCATCAGCATCCTCAGCATCTCGACATGGTCTATGGCTTTTTTGTCACTGCCCTTACAAATGGTTTCCTCTGTCCCTTACAACACAGCTTCACACTGCCGTTCTGGAACAAGCTCTACTGCTCACAGCAAATGTCCCCAGGCAGCACCTGACCACAAGACATGGGCAGTTTGTGAGTTAGCCATTCCACTGTTCTCAGCACATTGAGAGCAAAATGAAAGGTTTTAAAACACTAGCGATGCAACAGTTGCCATCTGAGCAAAAGAATACAGGCATGAAAAGCTCCTGGGAGTTGGCACCACAGAGTCTAAAATTTCAGAGCAAGTGACAAAGTCCAAGTTCCTTGATATCTCATTGTTAGGTGGAGACTAATGGATAAGCTGAAGTGAGGGGTTAAGGTGGCTCTGCATTTCTGGAAGTTGAACAGATGTGTCTCAGCCTCAGAACCAGGAGCTTGAGAAGCCCAGGTTCACCCCTGACTTTGCATAACAACAAGTTGTATGTAGGTATGCAGACCTGGTGAATTATGCCTACAGTGAACGAAGGCCCTTGCATATAAGGACTCTGACCCAGAGTAACCATTCAGCACCCAAATGAGAAAGGAGAATAGAAGTACATAAACATCACAGCCACGCTGTACCCACACACTTAGGAACCCCTTTTGTTTGTGAAAGATGCCCTTGCCTCCATGCTGTGATTCCTCTAGACTATACAGTTTTGCAACTCTCAGCCAAAGAAGTCACTAACAGCAATAATGGAAGTTGTAAAGAATACATTTAACAGGGAGGTATCACATCCTGTGGAAATTATTGCTTAGTATTAATATTTATTGTTTACCAACTGTATAAAAGGAAGATTAAATGGCTTTTCTGAGTCATTTTGTGAGGATGCATTCATAATTACAATGCGTAATACATTTGCAAATAGCTATTTGAACATAGACTTTTAACATTTATCTATCTATCCATTTATTTATTAAATTCACCTGAAGGCTGGTCTGCAGAGGAATACTGGTTACTCTGGTGTGTTTAAGCTGCTTCAGTCATGCCGTTACCTCTCCCACAGACACCCTCATCTCAGCTTAACTAAAGCAGAACTCTGTGGTTACAATGCTCTGCAGAAGGAGATACTGTTGAAAAAGGAGCAGTATAAAATTCACACCTTGTCGTATGCCAGCACAGCTTTCCCAGGCCCCATATATGTAATTTCACTTCAAAGAAATGTTAGAGATGTGCATGTGCAAGCACACACGTGCACATGTATATCCCTCTTAATTTATACAGAACAACCTGCTTTATCGTCAAAGAGCTGCTACACTTTGGCCAGGGAAATTTAGGTTACTACACAGAAAAATGAGTCCTACAGTTTATCCAGAAACAAGGATCACATCTGTGCCGACTGGCAGTTAGGCAGAGCCATCTGTCATTTTGGGGTATCCTAATGGGATTTGGCTTCAGAAGATGAGGTTCTGTAACCAGGTAAAGATCAAGGGACAAGAATGCCTTGAGGCTTCAATTACCCACAACTTCACATTGTGCTGCCTTCAAAAATCTGTTCGGGGAGCCATGTTAAGTGCAATACATTGATGTTTATGGTTCACATTTGCTGTTCCTTCAAGCAGAATAGCTTGTAAAATTAGCAGCTGTATCTCTGTATCTTGAAAAAGGGTAAAAAAGTTGAAATAGTTGAATTTTGATTTTATTTCTTGATACTTATGACTTTGGCACAAATCCAGTTTAACAAAGCAACCTTCAAAATGTCCTTTACTTCCAAGCAACCATTCTGTGTTTATACCCTTTATAGGGTTTATTTTATCATTTGTGTACATTTCCTAGAATCATTAAGTCACAGAATGGTTTGGGTTGCAATGGACCTTAAAGACCACCCAGTTCCAACCACCCTGCCATGGGCAGGGACACCTCCCACCAGCCCAGACTGCCCAAAGCCCCATCCAGCCTGGCCTTGAACATTTCTGGGGATGGGGCATCCACAGCTCCTCTGGGCAACCTGTTCCAGTACCTCACCACCCTCATAGTAGAAAATTTCTTCCAAGTATCTTATCTAAATCTACCCTCTTTTAGTTTACTAAACTTACTATTACTCCTTATCCTATCACTACACTCTCTGATAAAGAATCCCTTTCCTGCAAATAGAGAATAATTGTTTTCTCTCTTTGCTTCCACATGGACTTTGCTTGTTGTTGTTGTTGCTGTTTTCTTTTTTTTTTTTTTTTTTTTTTTACTTTAATTAAATTGCCCCTATTCAACCCATGACCCTTTTTTTTTTTTTATTCACATTATATTTTCTCCACCTCTTCCTTTGAGGAGGGGGGAGTGAGAGAGTGGGGTGGTGGAGTTTATTTGGCCATCGGTGTGAAACCACCACAGTAAGGAGTCACTCCTGTTGTTTGAAAGTTACAAATAATCTCTTGGCCTACCCGAATCCCTTGAAATTATGCATTTTACAAATTTATTTTCTGAATATACCAAAATGTATCCAGACCTCAGGAGACCCCTATTTCAGCAGCAGTTTATGTCCTTAAATGCTGTGTGCCCTCTATTAGCAAGAAGAATCTTGGTAGTCACTTTAGGAGCTTGGAATCAGATATGTTGTAAAATTAAACAAACAAATGAATCACAATGGAGAATGTACAGCTCTGCTGAAAAAGGTTGCAATTTCCCGCCCAGAATTCAACAATAATCCAAAATGTGTTATTCCAATTAGAGATGTGATATTGTGGCTGAGGCTCTGCACTGATGTGGATAGGTACTTGTGCAAATTAGAGCTACAAAATATCTCCCTTGGCCAGAGAAAAACAGAAAAGGCCTACTACCCTCCTTCTGAGTCAGATATAGACTACCTGCCTGCAGCCCCTTGGGCCCGGGACAAGGACCACAGATGTACCACGTGCACCAAGGATGCACAGTCTCCTCCGGTTTGAGGCCTTGGCTAGAGGGGCAGAGAGCAGCACGCACCAGCCAGGAGTGACGGTGTGTGGAGCTGGGCTGCTGGGGACAGCACTGGGAATCTCCTCAGCAGAAGCTCTTTAGCAGCTGGAGTAAGAAATGAGCATTCACCCAGCAGGTCTCCACTCAAATCTTTAGCTAAGTCTAGTTTTAAGTACAGCTAACAAGGTCTCAGCACAGTCCTTGCACATGCAGTTTTTGTCTTGGCACAGACTTCGTTCCTTCTTCAGACGGCGTTGTGGGGCTCCCTGGCAGGCAGGCAGGCTCTCGCTTCAGCCAGCCAGGCTCTGTGGTCTGGCCTTCCCTTCTGCCACAGCTGCCCAGGGATTGCTTTGAACCTCCTGTTCACAATCCTAGCTCCCAGATCTGATTCCTTCCAGTCTTGGATAGCTCAACTGTTTATTGAATAGCTATTTGGATTACCAGTCAACCACTCCCTTTGGAGAATGGTATCCTCTAATAAAATATCTGGAAAGCCTCTGTGTGTGTGAAATATGGCTGGTTGGGATGTTCTGAAGCACCAGTGTCAGAAATACAATGCCAACAGACTGCCACGTAGGTGCCTGTCATTGCTCTTCTGCCAAGCCAAGCATCAGCTCATGGAACACGTGGAGACAGGACCAAGAGCAGGATGCTTGAGAGTGATTTTACAGAGTGGCACTAGTGCAAGAAGGATGCAATTTCCATGTTACATTAAAACAATTCAGATTCTTGGGCATGCAACTTTCGGTACATGTTTTTACTAAGAAAGAATTTAAAAAGTTATTCTCTTATCAGGTTTCCAAGTACCCAATGCTCATAAACAGAAAAAAAAAAAGACTCTTCACTGGAAGAGTCTTTGTTTTTTAATCCCCCTCATCAGTTCTATTCAGCTATGTTCAAAAAGAAGGAGAAATAAGTATAAGTCATGTGAGGAGCTTCTCTCTTTTACTCAGAACACTGCAGCAAGTGCACATCAACAGACACAAGGTAAATTTTTATGTGCTGCGACTTGAACAATGGACCTCAAGAGCAGAAGCAATGGCACTGCCTCGGGCCTAGCACCAGGACAGAGGTGCTGTGTGGGGGACTCCCTGCCTCATGGCACTGCGCAGCCCCTGCCCTCTCACCCTCCCCACCTGAGCAACGCAACAGGGAGAGCCAGGCAGCACACACTGCAACAGCTGGCACAAAAAAGGCTGTTTAGAAGGGGATGCCATGAGTCACTTGAGCTTATCTGCAGGACCTAAGCTGCCTGCAGCCGTTACCAAAGAGAAAAGCAGGTTGTCAGCAAATACTATTTTCTGCCTCTGAAGCTGGAAGAGAATGTGATGGACTCAAGAACGCTGCAGAAAAGAGAAGCATGCATGTCCAGTGAAGCTTTTCTTTGGGATTTAAATATTCCATTTTCCAAACTTAAAAAAGCCGCATTGTTTGTGAAATTTAATGCTTTAACTTGGTCCATTTTCAGAAGGTAAATCCTAAAAAGCTCAGTGTGGCATTTTTAAACAACTGCCACCACAAATCTCTGGAATTTTGTGTTTCTAACCTTGCTTTTAAGTGCTTGCATGACTAATAAAGTGTGACATTGCTGAGATTTGCTAGCATTCTTTTCTGTAACATAAGTTCTAGCTGACAAAAATATAGCTAAATTTAGATACCTGCAGCAAACAAGAACCTTCAAAACAAAAGAAGGCTTAAGGATTAAAATTGGCTATGACATGTTTGTGCTCCAACATATGCAAGTTCACATAACCCCTTGTCTGCTGCCCCACTCCCAAAGTCTCGGGTTGGCTATGAAAAGTAGTTTGCTGAATGCTGGCTATAAAAACATTAGTTTGATATGCTGCTGCTCCAGCAGGCTATGCTGGTGTGGCAGGTGGAGCCTGTTGGGTCTTTCAACTACAAGGTTAAAAAAAAAAATAATGCCATTAACTAGGGAAAAGCAGACAGAGAAAGACCTCCTCTGTAGATAACAAATGTGTATTAAGAAACAGTGCTTGAACTGCAGAGAAGTCTCATATCAGGGTCTCAAAACACTAAATACATTCAGATGTTATACTGCATTTTCCATTTTCTACTGTCTACAAGTTCTTGAGAAGGGGCAAATGCAGCTGAATCCTTGCCTGTTTCTCCTTACATTTTTTCTCATGTACCTCTGAAAAATTTGAACCCCAGTTCACTTTTAGTTCATTAACAGTAAAACTGAAGTTAATTGATAGTTTATAAGACATGAAAATAGAAGAATACATGTAGAAGAAAGAAATATGAAAGAGACTTATTTAATTCCTGTAGCTGAATTTCATGTATTCAATTGTCTCCTTTTTTTTTTTTTTTTTTTTTTTTTTTTTTTTGGATTATGTGAAGCAGCTACCCTAAAAGCCAGTGGAAGATGACACAGAAACACCACTGCCTTGTAATACTTCTGCTGGTAGAATTAGACATGTTATTTAAATGTCATTTTACTGCAAAGAAAAAATATTTTAAAAAAGAAAAATGAAAGTACCATTGGAAATTGAATTTTCAAGCCATTAACTTTACTCGGCTAGTCCTGCTGGTATATTGAATGTCTGCTAGGTATTCTCATAACAAGGTCACTTTTTCTACTTCAAACTTTGCATTAAAGCACCGTAAGAAAAACAGCCAGCTCATGCAATAGGCAAAACTAAAATAAGAATCCTGAATAATACAGCTGCTGTTGAAAGAGCTTTCTTCTTTTTCCTCACAGTAGAACTCTTTTTTTTTATTATTATTATTATTTTTTTTTTTTTGGGGGGGGGTAAAAGAAAAAAAAGAAAAAACACCCCAAAGATGTTAGGGCCTCTCCATATTAACCAAAACATATGACATGAGTGAAAACTTACATATTGTGTTTCCTATTTATTTTCTTTGCAACTGTATACTTAGTCATGGAGCAAATACTTCCTGCTCTAAGTATATATTCTGAATTCCCTGTCAGATTTAAAAACAAGCAGTGAAAGACCCAAACACAACAGTACGTCCCACAGCATTAATAGCCTCTTGTCCTGGAAAAAAACAGAGCTGCAGCTCTGTGGGAAATTCCTAGCAGGTCTGATGGCTCTGTGTTCCCTCTGCACTGCCCAGGCAAACGTTTCAGACCATGGCAGAAACAAATACAACTTGCTGTCTCTAAGCTTTGCAGAAAAATCCCATGGACCATCCAGCATTACCAATAGAACAGTCTTGTACTGGATACAAAAGCTTCGGACCACTCAGGGCATTCGCCTACATGGCACCATGCTAAGCATCTCTTGCTTGCCTGCATCTCACAGTATTATGCAATTTTGTTGATCTTGAAGAACTTCAGGAAAACAAAACCTAGTCTAACCCTCTAGAGCAAAGTGACAGGTGTAAATATTATCTTTCAAGTTTCACCTCATCCTCACACGTTCCACTTGCCATGAATGATGTTTTCCAAATATGCTGAAGTCAGTTCTTCCACTCTGCCAGAGGAAGAACAACGCAGGGACCTGACTAAGCCAGCACGTAGCTTCCTTTTCAAAACATTTTTCACTTGACAAATCATTAGCAAAACCCCCAGATATTTCATTTCTTTTGCTAGCATATCAGGACCAATCAGCAAAACAACATCAGTAAGACCCCAGTACTCTAAATCTATGCACAGTACAAGCACCAAGACGACTAAAAAAAATCATCACTTTGGCTAAGTATTTTACTTGTCAAAACTGTGACTTTTCTCATAATCAGTGTCCTGTTCTCATTTTTCTTCTGACAGCTGTAGGACCTGTGACACTATTTCTATATTTAATCTAGACATCTCTGGAAGCTTCAGAATTCAGTAATACTTTTAAGAGGGAAAAAAAAAAAAAAGAAAAAGCAAGTGGAGAGCTCAGGTTCACTCCCGCAGGGAATGGAAATGAGGAGTTAGGCAAATTCTGCCAGTTGCAGTCCCCATGGAAGGAGACAGAAGAAGATGCCTCGCTGCTGGTTTTCAACTGTCACCCACCAACGAGTTCCTTCCGCAGCACTCGGTGCTTGGACGACCTCCCACGCGGTTTTCCTGCACGGGGATAACTGCAACAGGAACAATGCTGTCACATTAGCTGCCATTAGCAAAAAGCTTCCAGCAGCAATGGCACACAGAGGCAGCTGATGCTTCTTTGCCTCTGTACTGGGGCAACACGCAGCCAACACAAAAGGAATTAGCAGAGGCGACGTCAGGCTGGAGATGCCAAGTGGGAGGATGGCCCCAGGCAATACATGCTGCCATCCAGGCTCCGGCTGTTCTAATGGCCCAAAAGCTGATATTAACTCATCTCCTGCTCAGCTCCCCTGTAGTAACACGGTGCACGGACACAAAGACAGACACCTACTGCATAATCAGGCCTCTCAGAAGCACTAGCAGAGATCGCAGCAGTTCCTGTGATACCCAGTGTCATCAGAGACTTATAGCAGTGTCATGCCTTGAGCTTGAATACCAGTAAAATTCATCCTCCTGCCTCTAGGAAAAAATGGCAAAGGTCAGCAAAGGGCAGTGAAAACAGGCAAACCATGCAGGAGGCTACTTTGTCCTCTAATGCAGAGGAAGAGCAGAGATACAGCCAAGAAAAGCAGGGCTAAAAATATCAAGGAGAGGGCAGAGGTGCTGCACAGCGCAGGCATACTGGGGCCAAAGAAATGCATTTGCAGCTAGTTCTAACCTGCACTGATTGAAAGACAGGGACGTGCGTGGGGAGAGTTGAAAAAGATTTTTTTATTTCCCACCTCTCTGTACTTTTTTCTTCCGGTTTTGTCCCTGGCAAAAAAAAAGCTTGAAACAAGGAACAGAGAACAGGGAAAGAGAACAAAAAAGTACAGGGGGAAAAGGTCTTAGAAACCCTGTATTTTTATTAAGATTTTTGGAGTTTAGGGACATGGTTTTGGAAACAGAATATTGTTTTTGCTTTTTCTTAATTGAAAAAAGTTCATCCAGTGCTGATCTTTAATTAAGTTGCAGACAAAGAGATTGTTAAATGATTGACATGCACAAGGCAGAATAACACAGTTGTCAAAAAGTGAACAAAAACAGGACTGGAGAGAACCACACAGCTCCATCCTCCATGGCCACGACAGAGCAGGATCCTCTAAACCATGCACTTAACCAACAAGAACTGCAAGGCTGCAACCTGCTCCTACGGGGCCCACAGACAAAATGCACAGCTGCAGACTGAGGCAGGGTTTCAAGCCAGCTAAAAGTAGTTGTGGAGATATGGGGTGTGAACAGAGAGAAGCAAATTCACAAACACTAAAAAAAGTATTAATAAACAATAACAATGAAACAAACAAGCAGAAGTCCAACCCTTCTAAGACCATTAAACTCAAAGTCCAGAAGTTTAGAGAAGGTACCTTGATGGAGAGTAACTAACTGAATCCAGTTCTCAGCCAGAAGTCTCTTTGTTAAAGAATAGATCAATTAATGATTTATTTAAATCAATCTAAGTTTAGATTACTTCTGAAAGAGGTGGTTCTGCTCTCCACATGTGTTTTCTTGGTTATTTCCCTGAAAGGCTGCTCAGCAGTGTGAATCAGGACCTAAACAGGTTGAAATCTTTCTTCTTCCTTTATGGCTTTCATATTCATATCCACCAAATTTCACTCAGATCAGCTCCTCATGAATATTAGGATAAGGATGGGAGAGGAAGCATTGAAGGAGGGGAAAAGGAGTGCTAAGCTCTTCCTTTTAGTGGTAAAAGAAATTTAAAGAACCTTACATCGATGGTGAAAGGGCACCCTACCTTGGGAAGTGTTTCTGGCAGAAAATGTCAGGTGGGGCATGTATCTGCCATATCCACAGCAATAGCAGAAAGTGCCCCTCAGTGTACTTTGGATCTTTACTCATTTGTAAAGTAAATGTGTATTTGTAAGAATATAATTAGAACATAATTACTTATTTGTACTTATTACCACTTCTTTCATCCACCCCCTTTTGTATGGCTTGGTTAGGTTAGGTTAGGTTAGGTTAGGCTAGGTTAGGTTAGGTTAGGTTAGTCAGGTTAGATTTGTAGAGGCAGATGAACACAGCCAGTCCTGACATTATGGTGTTCTCCCTGTTCATCTTCTGAAATGTCAGTGACTCAAGCATGTTCCTGTGAAGGCTGGCTTCAGGGAGCTAGTACTTTCTTGACCAGTTGTCCCTATGAGTGTGTAAGGGTTACAAACTCAGCTCTGTGCAGTTTGAAAATATGAAAAAAATGCTCATTCTAACAGGAAGAGATAATGCTTTTCATCTTTTATCTTTCATTTTCATTGATGACTTTCATGCCGTAGTTCAGAAGACCACCCTTCAGCTTGTTCTTGGCTCAGACATACTGCTTTTAATTTATAAATTATGTCTTCTTAGAAAAAGAAAAAACCACTCCCTTCTGCCAGTCATATTGTCCTTGTTTTTTAATTACCACCACCAAAGAGAAAAGGCTTTAATGCCTAGAAGAAATGTGCACATATTTTCCACCACAAAGAAATTCATCAATGTTTAGCACAATGGCATGTAATTAATAGCTTTACTTTAAAATTCAAGCTAGGCTCACTGTAGTTGTTTGCCAAGAGATATACACTAGTGCTGCCATACAGAACATATTTCTCCTATTGTTTCTGCTGTTCAGTAGGCGAGGCTGTGAATCCAAACAACGCGGCCATGGCATGGCACTACCCCAACAGGCTGCTGTGGGCCCCTCCGCTAAGAAGGTTCCTGTTACCTACCAGTTACTGGTGAAAAGTGAACGAAGCTGTTGGGCCACCCCCAGCCACCCAACTGCACAAGTCCCATTGGTGTTGTGTGTTTTTTTTTTTTTGTTTAGTTTAGTTTTGTTTTGTTTTTTAATCAGAACATAAGGGTCTTTACAATGCCAGTGAACAAACTCTTTCTGGGTGCTGTTGCCAAGACAGCCCCTTCATTTTTTGTTCCTTGACATGGTAAAATGCTATGGGATAAAATTTCCAAGCGCCCAGTGCTCACTGCGGAGAAATGAGGCTGGTTAAGCAAAAGGCATGCATGGCGTGCTTGAAGGGCTCCAGGACACAACCTGTGGTGATTTAGCTGATGCTACAGGTCCCTGTTGTCTTCCTCTCCCCTTTCCCCACCCTAGATCACTGTCCTTGCAATAGCAATGTCAGCAGAAGGTCTCTAAAGTTACTCAGGTCACTTCAAATCTTTGTTACATGACCTTTTTCTTTAATCACAATGATGGGTGCCAAAATTCACCCCATTCTTGTCTCCCCCTCACTTCTGCCTGCCTGCTTGCTCCTGCCCTAGTGCTAAAGACCTGCACCCTCTTCTTTTTGCCAGTGCAGCTGTGTGGGGAAACTGTGATGGAAATCAGGCTTCATGTTTACAGCCTAGTTTACTACCCCTAGTAATCCACATAGAAAAGCTCTGAGTTCTGCAGTTTAGAAGTGGCTTTAGTGGTAGCAAGTTTTGCTGGCTTTCGTGGGCAGTGATCTCCTTCCCAAGCCGTGCTTCTTTCTGTCCCTTTCTGATGCCACCAGGGGCAGGCTGACCCATGCTGGAAGCTGGGGGAAAGAGTTCATGTCTGCATGCAACAGGCATGGAGGAGAAAACAGCTGACTAAATGTGATACTGTATCTGAGGAATTCAGATGCAGCAAGTTCATTTTTCATGCTGTCACATCCACAAAACCCCATGCATGTGTTTACACAACAGATTTACCTGTGCGTCCTTGTGCCCATTCACACATCCAGTTGTGGTTTGAAGAGGAGGTGGAGGTTTGAGTCAGGACTTCCTAAAGCCTCTGAAGTGAAACGTCCCAGACACTGTATATGCCTAGATTTTTTCAGTGCAGCTGTTTGCATGAACTGCTTTAGACCAGTACGCCTTGTAACAGACCAATGGCACTTGCCTGAAATACCCTCTGCCAGGAGCTGCTGTTGATACTGCAGGGAAAGTGCGAAGTAGGTTTTGCTGACTCATTGGCACGGCTGACTTGCTACCCCACGCAGATACAAATGAAGTTGCAGCAGTCTTCAGACAAACAACAACCCCCAAATCGAGGTTTACGGACAGGTATGGGTGAGGTGCAGGATTACACAAATGCTGGGAATAGCTAAAAGCCTCAAACCCAAGCGTACTGCTATTTTGAGAATATTGTTAATTCATAAATCAAACTCCAGAAATATGGCTTTGATCTTCATATGTGAGTAGCTCAAAATCAAGTTGGGATCTCCAGCTGTTTACAAACCTGCTAGTTCAGGAAGCAGACAAAATTGAATCAATTATTTGTTACCCTGTCTGCTCCCACCTGTTGAGTTTTGCCTTATATTTACTTGCAAGTTCTGCAAAGCAGGGGCATAATTTTCCTGCTCTGCAGTTGTATAGTACCAAAGAACCTCAGCTGTACTGAACAACCCAGGGGCAATTGCAGTACAAATCATAAGGTGACTAGTCCCGATGTACTAGCCAGTACAAACATAACCCTCAAAAATAGCTTTTGCCATCAACACTTAAAGATCCTGACTGCCCACGGCAGGTGGGTTCCCCCTCCAAGCTAAAAGATATTGCTCATGCTCTTCAGAGTGGCCAGCTCTTGGTTTTCTGCAGAAACATGACCCTCTAACCACCAGCCTGCAACTCACTTTGTAGGCAGGTGAAAAAGTGAAGGTTCCCCAAAGAGATGGGGAGCACAGAACAGAGAAACAAGGGCAGAGAAAGTAGTTTCAAACTATACAGCAATTTCCACAGCAGTAAAAATATGACTAGGAAGATAAAAAAGACACTAAACCAAACTTCCTTCAGGACTGTTTGCATTAAGTAAAAAAGGATAAAAATAATATACAGAGGAGGTGCAACTCTCCGATAGTCTTTAAAATTAGCTCACCCATCTTGAAAATCTTCAAAAGAAGAACTGGCCCTCTCATGTTCAATCAGTAGCACAAGCCACAAGCTTTGGCATGGATTTATCGAAGAGGAATTAGATGGAGGGATAACAGCTTATTGGAACTATCTGACTGTTTGTATGCTTTGTTGTTTCTACATAGAAAAAGCAATAGTCAAAGGCAACTCTCCTACTACACCTTATGAGACACACATTTTGGCCTAAGGGTTTTATTTTCCCTAAAAACTCCTCTCCTCCCTGTAACAGGATCCTTCCAGATGATAGGCACAGTAAGGATGACTAGATCTCATTTTTTTCAAATCCGCGAACCAAGTCACATGGTAAACTATTGGAAACAAGTAGTGCTTCGAATAACAATTCACTCTTGCACTTGATAATGCTGGTTCACTTTTTATATTCAAATCTGGTTAGTTCTTAAAATAGGTAAGGCAAGTTCCAAGATATGGAGTTCGTAATCCAAAGCTTATTAACCTGAAGAAGAAAGTTAAAAGTAAAGCAATACTGCTTTTTTTCTTCGTAAGTTACTTACATTCTCATCATTTGACATTTTCATCTATCTAAATGAGTGGAGAGTTCATCTCTTTGTCTTAAACATTGGGAAATCTATCCAAAAGCACCTTGTTAAGCTGGTCAGAGTTGTCAGCTGTCAGTCTTGCTGATGAACAATTCAGAGATTCCATAGAGATGAACATGCAGTACATGTTCTATAAATAAAAAACTACTTTCTTTGTGGTGAGCTAGAATTAGACGTGTACCTACATACCTACAAGGCTATAAATAAAAGTTAGTATCTTCTTCATGGAGTAGAGCTGGACTTAGATATATATACGTGCACTATTTTGTTCCACCCCTCATCTCTCTGCAAATACTTAAGTATTAGGATATATAGAGTTATACCTAGGGCACCAAACAAAGTCTCTAAGAAGATACCCAATGCTATGACCCAAATAGCTCAGGTCAGGGTCACTAGCAAGAAATCCCATCTCCCTACGGCCCCTTTCTAAGGTGGATTAAGAAAGGAGGGATAGATAACAGCAAAGTGGAGGAGGTTCTTGCCAAACCCATGTATGAAAGACACAACTCTCCCCAAAACACTTGCCATCACAGACTTCTGTCTAGAATGGCAGAGAGGAATAACTGTGATTAATATCGACGGATAAAATGCTACCATAGCATAAGGTTCTGCTGGGCAGCGAACAGTTCCTGTTTCATTTCAGATCTCATATAATTTGTGTCGTCGATGAAATATATATGTTTTAGTTTGTGCTGTCAACAGGAAGCTCCAAACCATTAAGTGAGGTTTATGGCTGATGTTGGTAGCCCATGGAAAGTACAGGAGCTCAACATCTGCAGAAATCCAACACTTAGATTTTAAGGCATTGTTTGTACAAATTTAGGTTGTCTTGAAAAAGTTATGTATGTAGTAAACCATGAACTACAAGGATTTTCTCCAGCTCATGATCTGTAATTAAGGAAGTATGCTAAGTATTTACCTCTGATCTTGTTACACTGATCGCTTTGTCTGTTTATTCAGGACATTGCTTTTAGAGAAATCCTTAAGAAATCTGTCTTGCACATACAGCACCATGAAAGAGCAACACATTACCACAATCTGAACTGTTGCTCATGCATTGTGCATTCTGGAACACAGCACAGCCAAGCCAGAATCACAGATGGTGTTTTACATGACAGCAGTCATGATTATTGGCCCTCGAGTCATTTGGAAAAAATAAAGCTCCACATCTACCAGGATCAGGTCATACTGGAGGAGAGGAGAGAGGACAAGCAGGATCACTGGTTTATGAACGTCAGATTTATGCCCTGATAGGTAATTATTCCACAGCTGACAGGGAAAATTTCAAACAACCAGTAAATTGAATACCAGAATAAAAAATTAACAGAATTCAACCAAATATGGGCTTCTTAGTGCACTGCATCGTGCTGTTTTAATATGAGAAGGTCCAGACTAAAGAAATTATTTTGGTAGCTTTTAGGGCCAAAGTCATTCATAGAATACCTTCTTTGAGCATGTGCAGCTACAGAGGCTATGGTAACATTCAAATGGTTTGTTGTGACATGCATTTCCCAGAAGAAGTCATTCATTTGATAAAGGCAAGCCAGAAGCAAATTTAATATGACTCAAATATCAAAACTAGGCCCTGAGCAAAAATCATAGGTTGGGTAAAGAGTATCTATCTCCTTAATCAAAGAGGCATCTTCACAGAATTAAACAGGTTCAAAGCTCCTGGCTCAGGAGTGGCCAGAGCATATTTTGATTTTGACTTGCTAAATATTACAGGTCAGGAAATTTCCTGAGCTCAAATTAATAATTGATATGGGGAACTGTTAGATTTCCTGCCACTGTACCAGGGGCTGCACTCAAACCATATGCAGCAAACATAAACAGAGTGCGAGGCATTGCACTGGTGCAGCCAAACCTACTGCCAAGGCCCTGTAAGGACACCCTGGACACACCCTTGCTTGCAGTGGTGAGGCAAAATCCTGTATTCATGCTAAAAAGCCCAAAGTGAGTATTTCTCTGTTTACTTGCCAGAGATTTGCCTTATTTATCTAAAGTAGATGCTTAGAAAACAGGACTGCACGTGACTGTTTAGCACAGCATATAGCACAGAAGACAGGTCTGTATCCATCCTTGTCTCTGCCTGTGAATGCCCTCGGAAGAAATCCCTTCGGTTAAACTTCACAGAATGCAAATGAGAAAGGGTGGCGTTTCTACTGAGTCCTAATGCCTGACACTTAGGAAAAACATCTACAATGCAAAGCATGTCATATTGCCAGTGGGAACTGCAGGAGGAGAGGGAACATTTTCTAAGACATCTGCAGGGAATATTTTACATATTGAAGTGTGTTTTCTCTTAGGGGACTATTTCATCACTTCATTTGATTATCCATGATGTTTTAACGACCATGTTTTTAAAGGTTTTTCATAAGAATGAAATTCTGAGTCAAGAGGCTATGAAATCCCAAAGGGGGAGAGTGTTTTACTTACGTAGCCAACCATGACATTGGGGGATTAAAAATGGAAGTGGGGAAAAGAAATGAGTCTTTGGAAAAATTAAGCTGACTAAAAAAAGAAAATGGAAAAAAAAACTGCCAATACAAATCGGTCATTTGCTGAATTGTGAATTGTTCTGAGTAACTTAAATTACATAAAATAAAAAGGCAGGAAGGAGCAATGAAATAATTCCTGTAGCGTTCCCATTCAGATCGCACTGTTGATTGTGATAGCACGATCCAGTGTAGCTGGGCTAAACCCACAGAAATCCCTCCATTTTGCAGCACATACTACTTTGAAGTCAACAGCTAAGACAAAACTGGAGGACTGAAATCACTCATTTCCCAATTATACTTTAAAACTTGTCATTGACACTCTAGCACTGTTTTTATAAAATCTCTTGATTTTGTTTTGCTAGCTTGCAATGGTGCAAGACTAGGGCAATGCCAAGCAAGCAGAAGAGCAGGAGTTTGAAATAGATAGGATGCTCAGGATTTAAATTTCCCTTCATCTCTCCAGCTTTTTCATCACTGCTGCTGAAAGCAGCACAAAGACTAACACAGACAGAGCTGCGGGTGCCTTAGTCACTGTGCTCTGGAGGTCTCCACAAGGCTTAGCCTGTCAAACCCACGTGAACCATCTCACTCTCACATTTCCCCCACGGGTAGGACGTGAAGATGCACTGGCAGAAATATTAGCCAGCAGCAGGAAGCATATTGTCCAGCAATGTGTATGTTGGGTGGGTTACTCCTCACAGTGCTTCAAAGCGTCTGTCAGTGATTTTCTGAACTGATGACAAACTCAAGAGAAATACCAGAAAACTCCAGTCCAACATGGTTGCTTGAAAGGTATTGTGAATTAAGAGAGAGCAGCTGTAGGTCATTTAGTGACCCGGGTGGGAACCCAGCCACATCAGTGCCACTGCAGGGCAGGAAGGCTGATGGATGAGCTGCCTCTTCTCCGCCCTCAGTCAGTCACCTTGCTCCTGGCCAGAGGTGCAGGCCCCCTTTTTCCTGAGCACCCGTTCCCTTTCTGTTGCTGTTGGTAACTCCCACTGTCCGCTCCTTACCTATCAGACCTGTTCAGGTTTGCAGGAGACAAACAAGCTAAAACCAGACGCTTCCTAACATTAATCCAGCTTTCGCAGTTTCCTGAAAACACCATTGTGCCTCTGTGAAGGGCTGGAGAGCCTGGCTGTTTTGCTGTCTGCCGCTGTCCTCAATTTGAATGAAAATCAAACCATTTCTGCTGACTCCCACTCCTAGCCATTTGTAGCAGACAGAATGAGAGCAAAAAAAGGGATTCCACTGAGCAAAGAAACCAGGAGGGCACAGGCATGGGCAAAGCAGCTGAGCAACAGAAGGCAGCATTTGTTTTGACTGATGCGACCTGACAAAAGCCAAATAATACGTCCATTTACACAGCTGCATATTGCCGTAGATGCGGCATGGACCACACAAATGATAGTGAATGTAACAAACTGGTAACACATAGAAGCATTTTTTCCACTTTCACACATTAAAACATAATACTCTTCTATTTCAAAGAGATTTGCACCATCTCTCTAGGCAAACCATTTATTTTAGAATTAAACATATGATGTTTTTTATTGTGCAAGGTAGTGTGAGGACAAACAGGACCAGTTCGTGAGCACTGGCACCACTGACTGTTCCACTTGAAAAAGTGTAGTTGCTTGAAACCAGGGTTAGCAAACCACAAAATGTAAAGAAACACCAGTCTGCAGCTGTTTTTTTCCCAAAAATGTGCACGGCACAATCAGACAAGAGTTGCTCAGAAGTAAGCTGCAGTGTTAGCCTTCACTGCCTTTGCTCCCCCAGGAAATGCAAGTCACCATCTGGTTACTTTTTTGATAAAGGAAGGGTTAAAAAACAGGTGTAACTGGAAAGAAGATTTCTGCTTCACTGAAGAAACACAGAAAAAAAAAAAAAAAAAAAAAAAAAAAAAAAAAAAAAAGCTTAAACCTAGATGCATGAAACCATCTGGGATCCTCGTTATAGATGAGCCTAAATCACCTAACCAAACACCTTCCAGGGGCAACGGCTAACTGGGATTCAGGGGGCCTGGGCTGCCTGTGCAAGATGACTGCCATTACTGAACACAAAGAAGTCTAGGTCTAATCTAGGTCTTATCACAAGGATTCAAATTGACTGAGTGTTAAAGCATAATAATGCTAAAACCTCTTATATGGGCAGTTGGTTTCTCCTTCCCTTTACCAGGGACAGTCAGACCTTAGCTCCATGCTTAACAGAAGAGGTGAACAATTACTTCTCAGATTTACAGCAAGGTGTTGATTGAAAATATATCATTTTGAAATTTATGATATGATAAAGTTACTACTTAATTTAATTGATAATTAATTTATAAAATATTTTAAAATTATCTCGTGTACAAGTTAAGGCAACAGGCAGTTTCCAGGACTGACCTGTCAGATAGCATATCCTAGCAGAAAAGAATATGGGTGATTTCACTTACAGAGCTCTAGTGAGACTGTATTTCTCCACCTTCTACATGGAAGTCTATTTTGTATCTTCTCGAAGGCTGATACTGCTTATCTTCAGGTCACTGAATATCATGAGACATCATTCTCAGAGCTTTAGTAATTTTTATTGCTTAAATATTTAAACAACAAAACCTCTGGGGATGTGGAATGCAGTGGTGTACCTATCAGAAATTTAAGGTGGAACACATGACAGAGATGTTTTAATTCTTCTTTGGTGTTACCTGCCTTCCCAGAGAAGCATTATTAACTGAGATAATTCAGAATAAAGTTAAATTTAGAAATATAGGGGAAACAACAAACAAACAAAACAACAACAACAACAAAAACCAATCAGTTCAAACTGATCAGGGACTCTGAAGTGGCTTTTTTTGTGCCTCATATGGTCCTCAGTACAGGTCACAGACAGGATGGTAATGTGCCCTCCTTCTTAGTTTCTTTCCTCCATATCTAACTTCAATGACAGGTTTGTTGGCTTCATAGTAAGTGCTTTGGGGACAGCCAGAAATTATTGATGCACTGCTAACTGTGTTATAATTATTTAGCAACGATGGACATATCTAAGTGTGGTTTAAGGTAGTGAGCCATGTAATCGTGCAGCTGAACTCTTGAGCTGCTATGCCAACAGCAATACCCACACAGACCTGATACCCACTAACACAAGTGCACAGCAAAGAAATATAATCCTTTACTAATTCAAAATAGTGGAATTTGGTGGGGGCTAAGGAGTACATGGGGGTGTTTGCTGCTAAATAGGGGAGAGGAATTACACAATCTGGACAGTAGGCATTCTATTAAGGCCATTATCTGGGAGTAAGGTGACCCAAAGTAGCTGTATTTCCAAAACAATGAGTATCTGGTATCAAGTATCAAGTGTTTCTGATTTGTACACTAAATACATTTTTTGTTCACTCCACTCACTTGAATTGCAGGTGTTCCAGTGCTAATATAACCTATTTGCTGTTCCTATTCTTTCTGTGCAGTAAATTGCTGACTATTCTTCATTTTGTGGGCCTTTTAGAAGCCAAAGACAAAACACATACATAAAATGCTTGGAAAAAATCAAGCCAAGGATTCAACTGTTGTGCAACTGTGCTATTAGGAAACACTTTCATGGACTAACTGAACTGGTCTGAGGTGCAAGGTGTGCTTGGCATTTGCAAGCAGTGCCAAAGAGACGGGAGCAGCAGTAGCTATCTGAGTATGACTTCTACCACAACAGAAGCACTGCACACTAATGAATGGTCCTTCCTGCTCAGGACACAAATCTTTTTACATTCACACAGGGTCATGTGCAATGCCAGTGCCCTAATGCTGGCTGAATATCTGCAAGGGCATCTGGAAAGCACTGGACTGAAGCTTGAGAGAGAGAGGGAAGAGACACGATTTTAAAAGACATTTATTAAATTGCTTTTCTATGCAAATGACCATCACAGTTTGCATGAGAACTGCTTTTTGGAGTGGAGCTGTACAGAGGTGAGCTGTATTTGAGGAACCTTGCATTCGCTGTGCGACATGCAGGCTGCTGTGAGCTTGCCAGGAGATTGCTCTGGGAGGGGAGCAGTGCTGCTGCTCACTAGTGGCTGGAAGTTAATGCACATGTGTTTGAGAAACGGAAAATTTTCTAAGATGAAAACTGTGTAGGTGAAGGTGAGTCAAAAAAAAAAAAAAAAGGAGGAAGAAGAAGGAAAGAAATGATAGGGTAATCATAGAAATGGACATAATGAATTACTTGAGCTGAAACTCCAAAACCTGGGACACCATCTAATGGCAGTTGTAGCCGGCTACATGAGCTCAATAGCTTCCACAAAACTCATAAGTAAAGCTCATATAAAAAGCCAAGAAAACAATAGAAATATTTCAAGACTTAGGCACCAGAAATCTGATTTTGATATTCCAAACTGTCTAGTCAAACCTTCCTCTCTCCTACATGCACAGACAGATTGAACTTCAAGCCACCTCACATTGGATGGGAGTCAGCTTGGTGTGCCTGTGTCAGAGCAGGCACTAAACAGACAGAAGCTGAAATCAGCACTAACAGCAGCACCCATAGCAATTCAGAAAGCATCCATAGCCTATGGACAAACGTGCCCTATCCTTGACAAGACAACCCAATGGAGGGAGCCTGCTTCTCTTATTTCTTCTACATACCTTCCTTTTGCTTAGCTCTGTAAAAGCCCAAAGATTTGGTCCTTACTAAATGCAGAATAAGTATTCTCCATAACCTCTCCCACTAACTACTATCTGCCTGGGTTCTATTTTACCTATCTTGTTTGGCAGTAAACAGAGAAGTCTGAGGGATGTGGTATGTACAGATTTCATGGGGTCATGAGGAATGCAGGAATATGCTCTGTCATTCCTTGTCCTAAGCCCCCTTCCACCTCTGTATGACAGATCCTTTCTCAGTGCTTACACATTGCTGTAGGGCACTACAGAGAGACAGCACTAAGTGTAATAATATGTCTGGATGGGTAATGATACAACTGTTGCTATGTGCTGTTGCAGTAATTTTTTTTCTTTTCTTTGAGTCATTATTGTTTATTTTCTTTCCCTGGGAAATATAGAAAGGTTACAAATTCTTTAGCACAGTCATACACACATACAGTAACTGTAATGATAACAGACGACAAAATTCAAGCATTCACATCAGAAAATACCACAGTGTACTCTGGAAGGAGAAAGACTATTTTTCCTCAAGAAAATGTTTTCTATAATAAATATATCTGGACAGTTTACAAAGTCCTCAGAGGCTAAACAGTTAGCTGTAACAAGTTCTATACCTGACACATTTTTCTTCAGGGTAACTTGCTTCATTCAGAGTTTTAATGTTTAAATAAACTGCTGCCCAAATCAATAATCTACGAAATCATTCACTCTGGCAAAGTTCTTCAATCCTTCCCCCTTGTTTAAATTCAGTTTATACGCTATACTCCAGCTACCTCCAGATGCATTTCTATTACCTTCCCACTCCATCTTTGAGCAGCCCCTCTCTGTAGCTTTGGCTACTGTTTTCTCAGCGAGGAGGTCCAGAGTCTTTTCTTCCATGCCAACCTGTCTCAGACTGCTGGGAAGCCCTTTTGTCTCCTCTCTGGGGTTTAGATTAGTGCTGCGTTAGAGCAGTGACAGTGAAATCTGAGGGCAAACAGCTGGAACACATCTGCTGGGCTCTGCCTGGTGACAGTAACTGAAGAGGTATCATTGCTGTTGGCTTTGATAATCTTAGATAAAGCAGGTGTGGGAGAAAACAAAACAAAACAAACAAAAAAAACCAACACCTTGGTTCTATTGATCCAGCACTACTTTATTTCCTTCTCTGCACCAAGTTTGCAGATAGCTGCTCTCCTGCTCTTGTGTTTTTTAAAGATACTTAAAATGTCTACTAACAAAACACTTTCCCGAAGACTTCACAAAACAGTGTTAGCCTCTTCAAAAGCCCATAAACTTCAGTGAGATATATCCCTCGCCTAGCAAAGCATTTAAGTAAATGCTTTAAATGAAGTTGGTGAACATTACTGTGCTAGCAGGGGTGGAGCTGCTCATATGCTTAAACCTCTCTGCAGTAAATGCCAAGGTTCTTTCTGTGTTCAAGGGGCCATCTGAGCAGCAGCAGACATGCAACACAACCAGTTCCCAGTATCCTTCAATCCCTTTCCCAGGCATATAGAACCCTAATATCCAGAGATCCAGTTACAGGTCTGGCCTCATTCCATGAGGACACTGAGGTTACAGAACAAACTTCATCTCAAACCAGACAAAATAGGCAGCAGCTGTAAGGACGAACAGCCTGAATGACACCAGTTCCAAGCCTTGCCTTTTGCCTCCTCACACCAAGACCATTGGAGCTTGCTTTCCACTTGCCTGGAAACCAGATACAGTTTCCAAAGGGAGAAAGTAATCAGGAAGTGCCTGCCCTTAATGCTCTACACAGCCTCAGGCCCCCATTTCTTTATATGAGAGTCTAAATTAGTTGATAGGAACATTCCGAGGTATGTGACAGAGATTTTGGACCACTTGGAGAACACCCTGCATACTCCGTGAATATCTACAGCATGGGTTTCCCTCAGGCTCACTCTTAACTACCTTTAGAGCTTCCATTAAATAATGGCTCTTTTTTTCCAAACTACTGATGTCAACTGACGCTCCACATGAGCTGCTGCATGTACTCAGAGACCCTTACTCTTCACTTCAAAGTTTCATTTGAGGTTCCTGCTTCTGATAATCCCTATAAACCCTGACAATTCAATACACTTGAAAGCTTGTGTAGTTAGTAAGCAGTATCTGACAAAAGTTTTCAAATCTCTCTAGAAACAGAGCAATGGTGGAAATACCGAGAGCCATAACATCAAACGCCTGCATCTAAGACACCGATGGGTGGTGAACAGCCGTCCCTCCTGCTCCTTCCACCCCAACCAGCTGTTCAGGTGCCCAGCTGAGGCTCCTAGCTCACCTTTAACTGCCACAAGAGAAAGCAACAAATGCACATTGCTTCTTGTCCTGGTCTTTGAGGAACAGTAAGCAGGTTTAGTTTTCCCCTCTCTCCCTCCTACATCAATACACGATGGAAAGCATTGTGCTTCCATTTACCGAAAATCATGGTAGTGAACCACAAAAACAAGTGTTTGGAAAAAGTGTGAATTGTGTGAAAAATGAAGCAAACATAAAGAGAAGGTGTTCACATACCAAGGAAACACCCAGAAACTGCTTGTTTGTCACTGTTGACTCTTCTGAGGCTACAAACAAAGAGATATGAACAAACAAGGAGAGCAAGAGAGGGACAGAAATCTCCAGGACAGAATGTCTTCCCCCCAGAAAAGCCTTTGACCCTTTTTGTTTTATTTCTGCTTTGAAAGAATGAACTATCCAGGCTTGATTCTACCTGTCAATCACTGCCTACAGCACCCTTGCTTGGCTGTCTAGTCATTAGGACTAGCTAATATATTCTCTCCTCTGCCATCGTATACCAGAAAAGCTACCAGCTAATGAGCTCCGCACCAGGGCATGATGGGGCCATCTCAAAATAATGTACCCGAGAAGAAATCTGACCAGAAATACTAGAGAAATTTTTGCACTGTCTGTAGTTTTAAAAATATACTCTACTGCAAAATAATAAAATCAAAAACATCCTTAAAAGCCAACTGAAAAAAAAAAAAATAGAGTTTTATACATTTGGGAGGGAAAAAAGTCTGTACAACCAAATGAGGACATTCCTACAGATCTGCCCAGATTACTAGGAAAGCTACAAGAGAATGCTAGAAGAAAACATCATGGAGACAGACTGAGGAATGTTCTGTATCCATAACGCTGTGATCCCAGAATAAACCTGTCAGTTTGTTACAGATCCAGGTGTTGCTTTTCTGTAGCTTTTGAGGTATTTAACATGCAGTTCTGCTCTTGAGATGCGACACTGTGAAGATGGCACCTTCTTAGTCAACGGATCATCTCTGCGTGGATTTTCAGCCTCATCTCTGCTCACATTAGGATTTTTGCTGCCTCTCATGATTACTGTGGCATTCCGCAGATCCAAGATGAGGCTAAGAGAGTTACCTATATCTTTTGGTTTGCATATCAATATAGCACAATCCTGCACAGATTAGAGCATCTCAGGAACTGATCAGGGACCTGAATCCCTGTTCAGTCAGAGGTTTTCATTAGCCATACAGCACAACAGAGTAAAAAGGCACTGCCAGCACTGCTAAGTTCAGGTCCTTGGACCAGCTGTACAGCCTCATGGGCTTCAAACTCTGACACCACTTGCACCTGTGCAACCTCTGGGAAAGTCATAGGTGGCACAGGTAGAAATGAGGACAGTATTGGGGCTGCAAAAATATTTCATGCATGAAGCAAAAAGAAGGTCAATTCTTCTGCAGAGCCCAGGCTCTTATGGAAGGCTGGCAACTTTTAAAATCAAGGTTTAAGGACCACAATGACAACCAAAATGCATGCAAATAATTATATAGGCAAGAATGTAGGCTTCACTGATATTTGCAAAGCCACTTCACAGCAGAGCTATTCAAAGCAAGTCAGCATCAGCACACTATGCATTTTCAGAAAGAAAGGAAATAACAGAAGGATCTAACATTTCTGTACTGGGGTGCAGTTTGCTGTACTGGAGCAGGCAAATCATCCGTCTAGTCCCATTCTCTGCTCCTGAAGGCAGCTTGCATGGCATGCTTTGAACAGAGGCAAAAACCAAAGCACTCACTCTCATGATGCATCCAGCCATGTGTGCCAGACATTATCAAGGAAGAAGACCTCCTTCCAGACCCCTTCAGGTTATCTGACAAAAACACACAGCCTCATATTTTGCTGATCTGAAACTAGGCTCAAGAAACAACCCAAGAGAATGACTCTTTAACTATCAGATATTTTTGTTGAAGGAGAGAACATGCTTTCAGCCAAACAGATATTTCCTTTTTTTTTTTTTTTTTTTTCCTTTAAAAAGAGTGTAAAGTGAGAGATCAAAACAGCATTAGAGCTGAGTGTTCTGCTTTGAGTCTTCTCGCTCAGTGCACTCTACAACAGCACTTTCATTTCAATTTAGAGATTCTGCTCACACATTCTAATACTCACTGAGAAGGGGAGGAAGTCAGAGAGACAAGGACAGAGAGCGTGAGCGTCCATCTGAAAGTACATCAGCACAAGCACATATGCATGCATGCAGTGTACACTTGCTAGCACACTTCCTGCTGAGCTTAACTAACCAGCATCATGAGCTAATATACAAAATTTATTTCTACTTCCTACAGTACAGAGTAAAAATGATGATCTCAGGAATACAGAACCTCAAAAGAAGATAGGATAAGAAAATAACACAAAAATAAACTATACTGTGCATTTGTTTGACATTTTTGGTGCCACTTTGCATCATTTGGAGTTTTATTAGTACGGTAACTTAAAACTTAAAGGTGGGTAGTATTTCAGGACTTGTATTTCTAAAGCTACCAACCTTTAGAAATAGCTGGATAGGACTTTGGATGTGTGTGCAATATAAAAAGAACTTGGGATGGAGAATACATCTAGCAGGTCTCCTGTTTTGTCCTGTTTACTCCAAGAAGAGTGCAGGAAGAGGACCATACCCTTTAAGTAATTTGCAAGCCCTTTACCTTTCAACTTTTAGAATTCCCCATAGACCAGAAAAGCACCACCATATGTGCAGCTAGAGCAAGCTTATTTGTACAGAAAGAGCAGTAGTTTTCAGATTCAGAGTTTCTAAAGACCAGGCTCCCTTAAAATGCTTCAAAAACAAGACACAAGTCAGTACCCATAGCTGCAAATTCATACTGCGGTTTGTTTTTCCCTTGATTCCGAATGATTTACTGTTCTTTGGTAACAACATAGTTTCCAGGATCAGTGACCAGCATCTGTGGTATGCCGGTGTGTGTGCTTTCAATCCTATGCAAGCCACTGAATTGACAACCAAATTGATACAGACCCAGTTAAAGAAAAGTTCTGAAGAAGCCAACGGAGCTCCTAAAAAGCTTGCACACCTGAGTTTATGTTTCATAATATAGGGACCACATCCTTGCAGCTGGCAACAGAACAGCTGCATATTCACAGCTGCATAACATCTGGGTGAAAACAAAGCACTTTCCTATGGAACAGTAATTGTATAGGAGCACTTAGGATTTTTCTGGTATAATGCACAAACACTACAATGGATTCCCCAGACATAAGGAGAGGATAAACAAAGGAACCTTTGGGTCTAGATTTTCACACTACTGCATTGGTGGAACAATTCCTTGGGAATCTTCTGCAAGGCCCTTTTTCATGTTCCACCATATGTCAGACAAGCAACCAGAAAAACCCACCCCATATCAATGGGATAAGGCCAACCACCCACTCAACGGCTCATACATTTGGGTAAATATTTCTAGTACTGCCACATTCTGGGTGCTGCCCAGGGGTAAAACCATAAACCATCAGCCACTATCAGCTGAGAGAAATGTACTTCTAACAGGCATAATGCTGGGATTCCAAGAAAGAGTATTTCACAGCTGGAGACCACTTCACAGCAGTCTTTCAGTTTCATATTTTAATGTCATCTGTTGAGAACAAAGAGAACCACCATGATATTAAAGCAATTTCTCTTTGACCCTTAGTGATCTCTAATTCAGTGGACTCTGTAATTTGCTTTGTGTTGAAGGTTAAATATAGCTGCTGTAGCTGAGGACTGAAGGGCGGCATTGTATCACTCTGTGGTGTATTTCTCTCTCTGTAACAAATATATCTCATTTCTTATAAGGACGTAAAGAGAAAAGAAATTCTGAATGCACATACATATTAGGATGCGCTCATATTCTGGAAATGACCTTAATACTAACTTTGCCATACAGCTTATTCTTAAAGAACAACATTTTCATTTGAAAGGATCATTCTGCTAGCCAAAGATGCAGTTTACTTTTGTTGAAGCCACATTTTTATTGTGAACAAATAAAATTACATCAAAGCTTCTTATAATGCCCAAATCTTATTGAAAACATACAGTATGGGCTGACTCCTGTTGACACTGCACTAATGCAGTAGATATGATGGAGATGTACATATCAACACATAACCATGGAACAAATTAATTAAATTGGTTTGTCCTCTAGTTGTTCTTTACAAAGTAGAGCTGACAGGACACAAACAGTGGCCTCATCCTTTCATTCCCATTTTAGAAAACATCAGGAGCTCAGGTCTGGGTGTATCAAGTTAGACAATGCAGATTGAT
This sequence comes from Oxyura jamaicensis, assembly GCF_011077185.1. Lineage (NCBI taxonomy): Eukaryota > Metazoa > Chordata > Aves > Anseriformes > Anatidae > Oxyura > Oxyura jamaicensis. The sequence goes on from NC_048902.1 coordinate 6,794,965, forward strand.
GAGGCAGAAAAGACTGAACAGACAGCCTTCTGCCTGAGATATGGCATTGGGACTTTTGTATGGGATGCCTTTGTGATACAAGGCTTTCTCTGAGAATGCGTTGTCCCTTGCTGCATGGCAGATATAACTCTGGAGACTTTGACTGAAAGTATCTTCATTTCCAAGTAGTGTGTTGGCAGTTCCTAACTTAAGATGCCACTATCAAAATCACAGGACACCCAACAGGAAAGAGCCTCCACACTAATAACAAAGATTAGAGCTGCTGCACCCCAGTATTGTAGCTCTGGCTTCAGGAAATCTCCCCCAAAAGATTTCATTGCAGCAATGAGGCAGACACAAATGTTAATACCTGTGGTGGGTCCAATATAATAGGCTACATTTTCCTGGTACGTTGAATATTCCTGAATAACTTGCAGAGAAACAGCATGTGCCACGGACTACTATCCTTTTGTGTACAGAAAAGTAGACATAGTCATGGATTTCATGAAAAAACTGAGGATGTAGTAGCCCATATTTTTTACTAGTCCCTCTTTCTCTTCCTGAATGTACTGATTACTGAGTTACATAGCAGTTACTACACATTTTTTCAGAGCACCAACTTAGATGATTTGGAGGGGGTCTCAACTTAAGTCTGTCAGATAATACACATCTGTGAGTAAATCTGAGTGAGCAGGGGTGTGACAGAGTCCTAAAGAATGAGTTTTTGAGCCCTAATTTTGAAAAACAGAACACCTACAACTCATGCATCTGCATATGAAGCAAATACACACTTGCAACTGTCTGGCTTGTCTGCCACTGCTATGACTAATGGACAACCGCCCACAACACGTTTGGAAATTAGTTAAATTACTTTGTAATGGCTTTTCTGCTTTCTTGTCAAACACCTTTGCTATCTGAGTTAAACGCAATTATTAACACATTTGTTTACTGCCTGATGCAGAACAGAGTGGAATCTATTCATTTTAGGTTTGACTTGTATTCTTTTCAAGCTTGATTCACAGAAATTAAGGCTAGAAAAACATCTCACACGTCTGTTTTATCCCTCTTGGAGATTTGCTCCTGTTTAGATTTCCAGCAGTGCAGGATATTGCTTAATAATTACATCCCTCGAATCTCACCATTAATTTACATTTAAAATAATGAATAAGAGAAATTCCTATTCATAGTAATTTTAGCATCGCTGTCAGACTTCCTTTAACGTCAGACTTCACCACCAAGTCCAAATTTCCCCAGATAAAAATGGCTGCCTTGCATAAGTTTATATGGCTTGGTTACAGGCCTGATGTAAAACACTTTAAAATAAAAATGCTGACACAACATTAACTACAGTGGGCCTTTCTGTAATAACATCTTCTGATAACACCTAAAATGACTGGGTTCTAAGGATTTGGCTGTAATGAGAAAGGAGGGTGGTTAGAGCTGCAGGTGGCATTGTTTCCAATCTAAGAACACGACTGGGTGCAGAAAATGATGCAGCTCTTACTTTCAAATAATAAATACGACTCCAATATACGTTTCTCTGAAAAGTTACGGACTAAGGGGTGGGTGGAAAGCAGAGGTCAGTGCTGCTGACGAGGACAGATTATCTAGGTTCTCTACCATGACGTTCAAAGCCATACCACAAGCCATTATTAAATCGGATCTGCCTTGTGATCTTGCTGTAGCGCACACCAAACAAACACTGTCTGTGGCAACGCTGCAACTCAAGGAAAGGCAACTAAGTAAGATACCTAGGATCAACCTTACAACAACACGTTGGCACACCTTCTTTGAGATGCCCAACTTTGTGGCTAATAGCTGAGTGTTATGATGTTTGAAACCAGTAGAAATGAATCCTGACACTAAATATTAGAAAATGTTGTTATCCTAATGTCCGATCCTTAGAGAAAACTGCTTCCAAAGTGATCCACACAGCTGCATCCCCCACACCAGTGAGTTACTTATGCCACAAGGAAGTACTAAGGTGGTCTTTGTAGCCCCGCTAACATTTCTCTGCACAAGTGTGCACCACAAAGAACAATGGGCTCAGGGATACAAAGCCAGCAAAAGGGATACAGAAACTTTCACAGGCTTTTTCCTATAAACATACAAAGAGTAAAGTACTTAAATGGAAAGTGCCAACCAAATGCAAAAAAAAAAAAAAAAGAAAAAAAATGAAAAAAAAAAAGAAAAAAGAAGACAAATGATTTACGCATACAGAAATGTGCTTGTTTGGAGGAGGGACAGAGTAGGGCTCCCTCTGTAACAAGAATGAGAGATACTAGAAGTAGGAAGGAAGTGAGCAGGGAATTATCTCTGTACATTGCAGATACCCTTTTTTGGGACAGCTGCAGTCTGTCAGATTCGAGATAAGAATATAAGAATGGTAATAGCTGAGATGTCCAGCTGGACACCTTCATCATTATCTAGAAAAACCTTATTTCCTGAAACACCTTATTTGCAGCATTCACATCCTTGTGTCTGTACCAGGATCTTACAATGTCAGTTTAGGGGTGGGGTTGTATACCTGTGTCAAGATTATCATTTATCAGTTTTGCTTCTCCAGCACAAAGAAATCTCACCACATGTGCCATGAAGTTTACAAGGTAGTCACTGCTGTGGTAATGGCTGCTGCTGTTTTTCTTCTGAAATCCTGAAAGCTAGGAGCAGAGCAGATTTTGGACTTGTAGCTCAGAGATTGTGCTGTAACAGAAGGAATGTGCTCTGAACTCTTTAAACTCACTGATGGGAATTCAGTTACGGCACTTGCCCAAACACATCAATGTCTGTTCAAGGACAGTTTAACAAACCACTGTATCTATCTTAAAATATCAAATAGTATTGAATTGTAAAAAAATAAAATAAAAAAGTGCTACAATACTGAAAAAAAAAATAGTTAAAATTTATGTTCAAACTCTCAACAGTTATATGAAAACAGAACAAAAATCTGAAATCTCAATTTTTTTATAATAATTTATGTTCTACAGATGGCTTGCAAACACCTCTTTTCTAATATTGGCAATTTAAATCTATCCTCTATTTCCAAATATCTTTGCATAAATCATCCAAAAGAAATGACAGAAACAATATCCTGCACCTCACGTTGAGAATGTGATCTTCTTAATCAAATTTCAAACTTGAGTTTAGCTGTCGATGCCCTGCCCCCCCCCCAAAAAAGGAAAAGAAAACATTCAGACAAAAAGCATATACAAATATAAAAACTGTTTTGTAAATATATATATAATATTATTATTTCAGAAACAGCTTTACAGAAATGCTGTGAAAATTGGTGGCAATGTTATCACGGTTTCCCCTATCAGTTTGCCACCAAACTAAAACTTTGTTTGGTATGTCCCTTATGTTGATTTTTTTTGGGAAAGTGGGCACAAAAATATCCCAATTTCGATGATTTGTAGTAATAATATTTCTGTCTGGCTAGTGATGAAAATCAGCAGCTTTAGGTTGTTTAGGAACAGTGACTAGAAGAAAAAGAAATGATGAAGGTCTCTTAATGACCTCTGCACCTGTCAATAAAAAAAAAAAAAACAAAGCTTAATCCAGCAAGTTTTTGTTTGTTTGGTTGGTTTTTAGCTTGCATCAAATACACATAATGCAAAGAGAAGGACCATGCAAGTAAAACACTTCATAATAAGTGTATATCTGGCAAAGAACAAGCATCTGGGCATCTGTAATTCTAGTAGTCATTAACGTTGGAATGCCTAATTTAAAGCTGTAATATTCTTTTATTACTGTTTGCCATATACAGTAGATGTAATAATACATAATAACTAAGTATTCCTAATTTATCCACTTGTATAATACAAGAAACTTTTAGTGAACAATTAAAACTGCGAGGCAGAAATTAGTTTAAAAAGAATATCCCACAATGCCACACATGCGCAGCTGAACCAGCTGAATCAGCTCTTGAAACACATTACTGATGTGAAGTTTGCAGCAGCAATGTCCTCTCCCAACATGGTTATAATCCTTAACCACTGCACCGGAACTCCAAATCATTGCTTCAGCTCAGAAACTAGCTTTGGGGTGTCTGTTGTTGTTGTTGCTGTTCTAATTAACATCACAAGCACAGAAAGAAGTTGGCAGATCTCATCTGTCAAAACACTTACTGATACCATGTGAAATCCGCATTTCTGCACTTCATATTAGATGCAAAAAGTATGCTAGAGAGACCTGAAGAGCAGTTAACTTGAGACTTCTGAGTCAAAAGATGAGCTCACCATCATGTTCTTTAAGAAATTAATTAAGAAGAGAATTTCCACTAAAGCCAATTTCCTGCTTACTCAAGAACCCTGAAACCTTGTATGATTTTGAAGTTGGTCTTAATCATGCACTGTGTATCCATTTTTTATCAAGCTATAGGGATAACTGGGCAAATATGAAACCAAAGATTTTTTTCATTGTTCTCTCTGTTTGTCTGATCTGCCAAAGGATAAGTTCACCTTTTGCCTTTCAGTGGAAGTGTATCATTAAAAATGAAAGTAAATAAGGGCAGAAAATCAATAATAATCAAATATAATCAATGAGAAACTAACAGTGTGCTGTTTTAAGAAACTCCATCTGATACATTCAATGTGCTGAATGAACACTGCACCACAGATCGTGTCCTGAATATATTTCTATTGCTTTGCTTTGTTGCTTTTCTAATCCATTTTTGCTTTAGCTTTACAGTGTGTGCTAGAGGCCTGAAGATATTCCTCTTGAGCACCGCCCCTTTCTATCAAGTTTTTAAAATGCATTAATCACAACTGGGAAATCAAGTCTGGTCGCCTGGTTTTGCCCAAAACATTTGGGGATTTAAGATTGTTTGTTCTGCTCTTCCTTGGAGTGGTGAGAGAGATGCATCTGCAACAGAGATTTCTCTCACATTGCTATTGGAAGCAGAGAATGACAACAAATGTTACAAACAATTTGTATAATGTTTGGTTTCCCTGCCAGTTGGATAGTCTGTAGACTTTTCTACATCACTCCCAAGCAGCAGCAAATACTCTCAGTAGTGAGACCAAATTTTGCAGTGGCAAATGGTACTAAAATCATCCAGAAACAACAGAGTGAGCTCTGAAAACTCAGCTCATTGGGTGAGGTGTAGACATCCATTACACATACTCCTCCATGAGAGAAGATATTTTTTATTATGCTTTTATGAGCTGTGTTCTGGCAAGACCTTAGGATCACTGCCTTCCTGCAGGGCAGTACAAACTAAGCCCCAAACCGTACACAGCACATGAGAATTTGTAGTGCTGCTGCTTGCAATGTGAGAGGGGCCTCTAGGTCACTGACAGCATTTATTTTTGGGGTGATGTATTTTTCAGGGAAGAAAGAAGTGTTTCAGTTAAGATGTGCTTATAAACACGGTGCTGTGTGTTGAGCATCTAGCTACAATATATGGTCACATAAATCTTAGTATGAAAACATTTGCATAGAATACTTGGCTATATATAAGGTTTAAGTACTCCAGCACTTTAAGAAGAATCTATATTTTATAGATTAAAATATGTATAAGTTTAAATTTATCTGCATGTTTCTTCTTTGGAAACTGTTCCTTGAGAACATCATTAATATTTATTACATTTTCCATGTCTGAGCAATTATATGGGCATAAATTCTTCAGGAGCTGATTCTGCAGGACCTGAGTGGTTACATGGCACCCTATTTATGTCACTGGTATCTCAGGTAGGAACCTGTGCAAAATCTGTGCTTGGCCATTAAAACATCCTTAATGCCTTAGCATCCCCTTCAAAAGGTCTGGGAGGTGAGGTAGAAGGCCCTGCCACTTGTTTGTGTTCAGCTCGAGGGCCTCTTTCCCGCAGTGTATTCATGGCTGTGGAGCACTTTTTCCCAAATGTTTTGCAGGCACAACCTCCGTTTCACTCTGTTATCTTTATGCGGCCCCTTCAGTGGTCACCAACTCAGTCCCACGCCTCCTGCAGGAGGAGAGGCAGCTAAAGCCCATGGGGAACATCCTCTGCTTCCCCCCTCGTGCCAGCAGGTGGAGGGGCCAGCGCTCCCCTGCTGCAAGTCAGGTGCTGCAGCCACTATTTAGAACCCATTTTCATTTCCCCACTTCAGTTTCTGCAATAATCCAGTTCCTCCAAATTCTTTTTTGGGCTTACCCTGAAATTTGCAGGGCTCTGACATGCTTTTCTACCTTTGAGCATTTATTCTCTGTTTCTGCAAGAAAATATTTTTACAGATCTTACATCAAAATTTGCAGCTTGCATTGAAGCACTGATTTAGCAGGCACCCTTCATTTATTCATGGCAGGTCCATGAAAGAAGCTCTCTATCGAGAGCACACTGTCAATTGTTAAATATTTGATTTTTTTCCTCAACTGCAATTAAGTTTTTATTAACATTTGCAGCAATTCTATAAATGCAGAAGACAGTGCAATGCAGTAGCAAAGAAGAGGATATTGGCCAAAAAATCATGGACCCCTGTTGTCTGCATCCCTGAGAGAAACAGCAAAACAAAAACAAAACAAAACCAACAAAACAAACAAACAACAACAACAACCCATTGAACAGAAAAGTAAATGATGGATCTACCAAATGAGAATTATTCTTCACAAGACGATGAAATCAACCTCACAGTACCATTTCCATATGTACTTGCTACACAACCAAAAAAAAAACTTTTTCTAGCTTCAGGAGAGGGTACCTTCAGCTGGCAAAGACAGAATGCTAGCCAGTCAGAAAGGTGACTTTTTTTGGACAAATGAGGAAACTTAATGAATTCCCTACTCCACAGACGGCTGTGGTATACGTTAGAGCACCTGCTGCAACTCACTTCATATCACATTGCGGTTATGAAAAATAGTTTGCTATTTTGGAACCCCCTGGCAGCCAGAGTGAATCACTGAGGGCCCAAAGCTCATTTATCTTTTGTCAGAACTGAAGCCAAATGAACGCCATCTTGCCCAGCAGCTGAAGAAAGGGGGAAAAAACATTCTGCAAGTAAAAATAACCAGAGGAGCATGCAAGAGTTGCAAAGACGAGTGACTTATGGCAGGTAATAAAAAGATTTTCACAACTCACTCAAGCTTTTTAGACCATAGTATTTCCCTGGCAGTAGTGAGAAAAGCAACTTTCATGGGAGGGAGAGGGCACGGGGAGGTGATCAGGTAGAAGAAGGAGAGGGAGTTTAAAAGAGAGGGGAGAGCATCTGAGCCATGGTCAAAACCATGTAAGAGTTCATTAGAAATGCAGCATTTCAGACTAAAACTCCTCATCTGTTCTGATACTGAGCTAAAGACAACAGTGAGATATTCTGATGGCTGCATTTCCTGGCTGTCCCTCCCCAAGGACAACGACCCAGCGCAGTTACAGCGTGGCCGGGCCCTCGCTCTGGCAGGGAAGCAGCTGAGGAGCCCAGCGCAGCACAGAGCCTACCGGTCCCCTCGGCATGGGCTATGCCAGGTATGATCGGGGGAAATGATACCCATGTCTGCCATCAGCTAAGTGACCTGTTGGGTACATGCAGATTGAGAAGTCAAGGATTTTCACTCCAGGTGTCCTGTGACAGATGAAAGGCAAGAAGTATACCAACAGATGCTCCATCCCTCCAAAGCAGCAGCAAAATTAAGGGCAGAACTCTCAGGAAAGCGAAAACTGCACGTTTGTTTCTGGTCAAAACCTGTGAAAGGTGAACAGCTGACATCAGGCTGCACTACTGAGAACCAAGCAAATGTAGGGACCAATACATTAAACAGGGACTTAAAACTGAAGGGCATTTTAGCATTAAGAGTAGTAAAATTTCTGCTAATAAAAAAAAGCAGCAGCAACTATGCAAAGATATGGCACTTCCAGTTCTTCAGTGGCACTTCTCTGCATCCTCTTGCAAATAAACTCTGAAAAGCTGTGATTAAGGATGAAGGATTTTTATTTTTATTTTTATTTTGTGAATACTTCCATGTGCTGTGGTATAACAGTATATTATCCACGGAGTACATGATTCCTAGTCAAGTGTTCAAGCAGCATTGCATCTAGATCCTTCAGAGAAATAAGGCCCTGCCAGTGAAAAAATATTTGTCAGAAAACTCTTAATAAAACTATTTTGTGGAAGGTTGGAAGTCCTATTAGACAATATGTCCAAAATGACAAATTTAGACTGTAGCTACTTTCAGTACTTACCAGGACAATATTGATGTCCTTACTTTCACAGTGCAGAAAGTCTTCCCACCACATCCTGGTGACTTCTATGGGGCTATATGTAGGATGAATTAGGTACCATATATCATGAGCTGGGGAATAGTTGTTCTCTTAATACAAGCCCCTATCAAATCTCTTTGATGACTGACAAAGTAAAGTAAAAACAAGTCAACTCCCCTAGAGTTCTGAAGTCCAACAACACGTTGGTATGTTCTGCTTAGTCAAGTACAGTAATGACAGAGGCAGAGGTAGTATCTCCTATCAAACCAAGAGCTTGAAACCTAGAAAGTTTTGGCACAATAACCCTTTTCCTCTTCCAGCTGTGCTAGCTGGTCTGATAAAAAAATAAGCCTTCTGCAAACATTGTCATGTTTAAACTATGCAATAATTTTGTAATCTGAATATAAGGGGTACCTCAATAGATGCAGAGAGACTATCTTGCCATTTCCTATTTCCCTTGTGACTGGTACTGTACATACTCTTTACGAATAGCAACATATTTTGGTTGTCCATTCATGGCTTGCAAAGTGTTTATTTTGTTCTGTGGCTGTCAAGGCTATGGGAATCCTGGTAACCACTGTAAGAGGAATTTTAAGATAACTTATTTCCAGGAAACAGGTAGACAGGCACTAATGTACGTTTAATATGTATGAGAGTTACACAGGATTCATGTTTCTGTGAGTAGCTACTCTTTCCTCTCATGCTTCCTAATGATTCACAAAGTACTAATTCAGCTACTAAAGACACTATTCAGCTACCATTAGACACGTATTAATAGATATAATACACCAAATTGCTGAGCAATTCAGAGAAGCCAGTTACACTTTTAAGTTCAGTAAAATATGAACACAGCTGTAACTTTTCTTTCCCCACCCCCAGCTGTAGCCTTGAAGACTGTCCTTACAGTTTATAACACAAGCAGCATTACAATGAAATCATTGCCCCCTGTTTTCTGTGCAATTCAGGGTACCACTAGTGTAACATGATCTCCATATGACCAGATGCTCTGATACTAACTTTTTACTTTGAACAAAAAACTGAGAAGAAAAATATGGAAAAACTCAAATTATAGAAATGTATCTGTTCCTCTATATGCAGCTCAGAAACACTGACTTGGTAACTTAGCTCCTAATATGGTTTCTAATGCATTCTGTTCAAATATAAATATTCTGCAGTTACCCAGATCCTCTCTACGTCAAAAGTGAAAGGAGCTGTGAGTTACAAAACAGGCAGATTACATGAAATTACGTAGGTTAATCAGAACAGAGAGGGTATAAAGTTCTTACAAGGGAGCCTGGTGAGCAATCAGTGTTGTCAAACATAAGATCCAAAAGCAAATAAGTGCCAAACGCTCCACAACGGAAAGAATAATCTGAACCATACCAGCATCTTAAAGGCTCAACATTACACCACGACTGACAGCGTAAACAACTACATACAACCCTGAACAGAAAATAATTAAAAACCTTAAGATGAAAAATAGTTTATATATCAAATACACTGGGAAAATAATTTTGATTCCATGTATATAATTCAGAAATCTAATTTCCTCTAATGGATTGATTTGTGGGTTTTTTAATCTGCAGACAACCTAAATGCAAAGAGATGTGACTATTTTGGCAAGAGTAAACAGAAGTCTGATACGAAGGCTTACTGTTAGAGAAAAAGACTTATTCAAAATGGTTAAAGGAGAATAATTTTCAGTTTACAATTAGCCTGTACAGCTTATTTCTAGAGGGTGACAAACAGCCAGGAACTTTGCAAGATTCAAACAGGCAGAGATACAATACTGGCACAGAAAAGAAAAAAAAAATCCGAACTAAGATATTCTCAGACCTGGCCTAAACCAGCACGCTTCAGGGACAGCCTCTGGCAATGGGCAAGTAGGTATCTGCTTCACTAATGGAGAGCTACACACATTCCTAAAGCAGCCTGGGTGTTACTGCTACAGACAGATTTTGTTCTCTTCCAATGTCAGCGGTTTCATGGACCACAAGCTCTGCTTCTGCCTTCACCTTGGGTTTCTCTCATTACTTCCCTGCCTCTCCAGTTTCCTGTTAGAAAAACAAAATAATACTTTTAAGAAGTAAGCTGTAAGAATAGTGACTGCTGCTTTGCCACACAAAAGGCTTTGGGAAAGTTTGTTACTAAAGCATAAAAGAGCCAGTGCACCATGGAGGAAGTTAAGGAGTCTTACTGATAACAAGATGACTGCGGGTACTGGGAGGCATCTCAAGAGTCTGAGGCTTCCTTCCTTCAGTTCCCTATGCCAAGAATGTATCAACCAAGAAATGTTTATATGAATTGAGTACAGAGAGTAATACTGTTATAAATGTTTGTTGTGTACTGATTCTGCGTGTTTTTGTCTGAACACCAGGGATGTAACACTTCACCTGTGCCCCTCCTTTACCAATCACTTTTTATTTTTTAACTGCAATTGCAACTTCAGATCTAAGTTGAGATGACCAGTGGGCTCAGTTTGTAGGGCTCTAGGAATCTTCTTCCAGTTCACAGGCTGAGGGAGCATGGAACAGGACTCAGGCAAAAATTGCCTAATTTTCGATAAAAATTAAATTACCAATTTGGACAGGGCTTTTTACAATTCTGATGGTTCTCATGAATTAGACATTTTGACATAGGTAATATTTGGACTTACAAATAAGGCACTGCTTATTTCAAGAGCCAATTGTTCAGAGATGGGCAAAGGGGTCTGCGGGCAAAGGTGGCAAAAAGCCTTCTTAGAAGTCACATTGGTGAATCAGTAAATCATGTTCTAGGGGCTACACTAAGGAGGAGAAGCTATGTGAGAGAGGCATACCTCAGCCTTCTACCTTACATGACACCAGCTCTCCGTTAACAGCAGGGACTTACAACAGATCTTGGTATTAGCTATTTTCTGCCAGTGACCTTACTTAAACAGGGCTCCCTCTGCTCCCACGGAGGTGGGAACAGATAACATCCAATGTGACAAACTTTATAATATATATATAATACTATACCACCTGCATTATTGATATCTTTTTACCTAGAATACCTTTACAAATTAGAGAGCTGGGCAATTACCAGCCATATAAAGTTTACCAAGAGCAAATGCCAGATTCTGCCCCTGGGAAGGGGCAACCCTGGATGCACATACACACTGGGGTACGAGAGGCTGGAGAGCAGCCCCACAGGAAGGGATCTGGGACTTTGGTTCATGGCAATAATGGGAGGTGTCATTTGAAATTTTCTCTTGACAAATATTTATTCATTGGAGGAGCAGATTATTTTCCCTCCTTAAGAGTCCACAAATAACACCAGGAAAACTGGGCAATGTGGAAGTAGATCTTCTGAGTACACACCCAGAGAAATAAAATCATACCACCACTGGAAAAGTACCAAGCCAGTTACAGTAGGAATTAAAATATACTAGTACTTATCCTGGTCATATAGCCTTTTGACTTTGTTTGGGGAAGTACTACAGCTTCAGCTTCGGTGCTTGGAATTCTGTGAACTGCATTCTGTCCTGTCCTTTCTTCTGACAGAGAGGAAAAATGTATTCTGTTCCTAAAATACTGAAATTCTTTCATATGCAAACACATCAGGCCACCACATAGCCCCAGGAGTACTGGCAAGACCTGTGAGACACCAGACCTGAGTGAGCTGTTCTTTAAAGGCTTGCTCTGATCAGGACAGCAAACTAAATGGATTCAAGCTGTACCCATTCTTTTCCTTCCTGCTTCCCCTTCTAAGGGTTTGATAAAGTACAGGACACCTAGACTTAGAAAAAATCCTCATCAGTTCTAGCTGCCTTGTCAGAAAATGCAAATGCAATGGATTTGTCAAGAATCAAAGAGCTTTCATGGGAATGTAGCAAGTTCAAAGACATGCTAATCAAAAAGGGTTTCTTGGGCCCACAACACATTTTCAGGTCAAAGTGAAAACCACTCTGTTTCCCCAGTCACTGGCAGCTAGGCACCAACTGTGGGATGAGAGCAACTGATCAGACACAGGGATTTGAACACAGGTCTTTCCTCTTCCTCTGAGAAAGGTAGTAGGCTTATTTCCCTCTGCATAGACACGGAGGGATACTTTCAAATGTGAAATGACCATGACTACATAAATTTCCAACTCGGCTTACTACTTCCCTTGGCAAGTGTCTTTCTGGCAACAAAAAGATTATGCTGCATCATTCTCTTGCCATAGGAAAGAAAATTTGGGCAAGAATGCCTTTCAGACAAGGATAGGTGGGCTTCTGTCCTCAGACAACACTACTACCCCTGTTTATCAGTAGGATACTCAAAACATTTCAGGTACGATGGACAAGTTTTATTTTTTAATGCTATGTTGGTCCTTAAAAGCCCAATTTGCAGGTAGAAGAAATGAGGTGCAGATGAGATGTTTCCCCAAAACCATACAGGAAGTGAGGGAGCAGGGAGAAAAGAATCCTGAATCTATAAGCCCAACAGAAAACATCTCTTCTCTTCTATACACAAATCCTAAAAAATTACTTAGCTGCTAGCTGTGTAGTCAGACAGCCTGCTGTATGGTGTTTAAATGATCTAGCAGCTTACTTCCACAGAAAAGTCTTCTTCTCAAATAGTTTTAAGTACTAAACATCTGCTGGAGGTGCTTCTTCTGCCAAACAAATGTCACATCGAGAAGGTCACTCACATTGTGCTAACACCTTAATAAGTCATTCTTTCTTCAGTTGGTTTGATGCTCTAATATTTAGATACAGTTTGAAGTTTTCCACATTATTAGCCAGCAGCTTGTTCAGAACTATAGGAGGGAAGGTTACACTGAAGGCGTCCTTTTCCTATCAGATCAAGTCCATGTGCAGTACTCCAAAGCAATCTAAAAAGCTCAATCCATATTAATCCAAGTTCTGAATCTGAAAATACAGCATCCAAAGGCTTTTCTCCCTTGCCTGTGCTGCTTCATCTCCCCTTCTCTCTCCATCTCCTTCCTCTCTTTCCCTCTCCCTCCCTGCATTTTTCTCCTCCCCATTTATAGCTGCATGATAAAACATTTTAGTGCTTTGGGTACCAAGCTACAATATGCACACTGAGCTACAGAACTGGATGTTATCCATATTTCAGATTCCAACTCTTCCGTAAATTCTTCCTGTTACAGTATATTTTTGCCACCTTATATCATGCACCAACAGAGGGAAAATAGAGATTACTGACTAAGTACAGGTCTGTGAAACCTGCACACTATTTCTATAGCAAGACTGAATCCTTGGTTACATAAAATATTAACTCTTAAGACAATGCAAATGATCCGTCATACACAGAGAGTAATTTGTCTCTCTGCATTGTAGAGGTGACTGTGTTTACAGACAGGCTTTGAAATTCCCTTCTGGGGACTGCACTAGGTTTCTGACAGGGTAGTTTGAGAAGCTTTTGGGCCAGTACAAAGAGGAATAAGAATCAGAGAGCAAAACATATCGCTTTCTAGTAAGGTAGAGGACAACAACATTGCAGACTCATCCAGCTTTACGGATGAAATGAGCAGAATTTAGTTAATCCCCACACACAGAAGTAGTACTGCTACAATTGCTCAGTCAGCCATTCCGGGGTGAATCTGGATCATTTGGGTTTTTAAGACTATTATGATGATTTTACATTTTACTGAGCAGACTATTTCTCATTTAATTCAGAAAGACAATGAATTCTTAACTGTGGAATCCAAGCTCAATGCTCAGAGGAAAACAGTGAAGAGTTCAGACAAGTATTAGTACCACCACGTACCAAGTATTGGGACAAAATTAGGTTTTCTGTCAAAAGATATATAGCACAGAGCATTTCCATGTGCTTTGGGAGGAGTTATAGAAAGACACTTGTAGGAAGAACAGCCTTTTTGTCAACTATCTTCTGCACCTCAACTACCCTATCCGATTTTGCATAAAGAAAACTAAACAAAAATTAGCTGACCTTTTATATAAATGTCTGAAGTTTGGTGTCTGTATTTTAACATACTAGTGAATCTCAGTATCGTTATTACTTTGTGATCAGTGGATTGCTGCATTTTGGTGTCTGTATTTTAACATACTAGTGAATCTCAGCATCGTTATTACTTTGTGATCAGTGGATCGCTGCATTTTGTAGTTTCACTACTTTGGTAATATGCATTTTAGGTAGTTTTTCATAGTTAGAACTCCACACCAGAACAGCTTTTAATGGGATATAAGGAAAAAAGCAAAAGGTAAAGAACTGAAGAGAAAGAAAACTACTTACAATTCACCTGTACCTTAGAGCTTTCAGTCAAAATATTGCAATTCTTATAATCGGGATTCAGGTGGAAAATAACACAGTATATTTTATAAGAATAAGGAACAGAATAGGAAGAATAGTCTTAAATTCACTTTTATTAAGAGTATTGCCTCTTGGTTTCATTGCAAAACTGCCTCTGTTCAACTTACAAGTTATTTTTTTACAATTAGACAGTTGCATTTGTATATTTCTGAAAATTCACTTTTGAATCGTTTCTTTGCCTTCCTCAGTACATTTTGCCTTGAAATTGATTTGAACACAGTGGGAGGATGTAAGCGGAATTCTTGCACTGGCAACAGAGATAAGTGACCATCTTACATAGGGCAAGTGTACCCAGTGCAAAGACCCAAGTAGCACACTATCCTGCTTTTAACAGCAAGCAAAAGTAAGACCCTAAGGTAGAGTATGAATGCGGAACAGATATATATGATGCTTCTTTTGAGTGCTCTTACTGCAGCTGAGTCCTCAGCTATTTGCAGCTCAGGGATTTCCTGAGTTAGAGCAGTTCCTCTGTGTTAAGCAGCCTTCTAAGGATTTCTTTTCCCCAATTTTGTACAGCTTCCTGTACAACAGATTTGCTGGACTTACAGGTAATAGTTCCAGAAATTAATATCAAGCAATTTTCAAGCCAGAAATCTATGCAAAAACAGGAGTTATGGCCTCAAGTGTAAATGATAAACCTAGAGACTCACCAAGGAACTATGAGAAAAAAGAAAAAGCGTTCATCCTTCTGAAACATTTGGGTGATCCACACCAATTCTTGAGCAGTTCATCTGTAAGGGCTTGCTCCTAGCAACTTTATCTGTTGTAGAAGGTGGAATGAAAAAGTCAAAGCTGACATCTAGACTTGTTTGGGACTTGAGAGATTTCAGACCCAAACAAGGCATCTAGAAGCATGCAGTCACCCTGGCAGAACTTCATCACCTGGGAGAAAGAGTACTTGAGCAAGACTACAAAAACCAGCAAATTGCCCTGCAGATTCTGAAGCTGTGGCATTCTGACTGCCTGCACATCATCTGTTTAAAACTTTAACAAGCCTGCTCTTTGCACATGTCCCCAGTTATTTTACTAACCTGTATGCACCCCAATCATGAGCAGACCACAAACTCTCTCTTCAGACCATGTGCTCAGCCTGCCGAATTCCACCAACAGTACGCTTGTGCCCGTGAGAAGAGAACTAGCTTGAAACTCCAGTAAAGTAGATTCTGTTTTTAAAATCCCATATCTAGGACAACAGTTATCCATCTCAGCATTCAAATGGCCAAAGAATCAGCTCTGATTTTCCGCTGGTATAAGCCAGAGTTGATGTGGTGTCTTTGTTTTTGTTTTTAATCTTTCTGCAAAGTCTGACATATTTTCATGATTCTCAATAATATTGCTTCATTTCAAATAGGTTAACAGCTTTTTAGTTCAAATTTGTAGTAAAATAACATAAGACACTAGTATGGCACCACCGGGCCACACACTGTTCCAGAAGACACATATCAATGCGATGTCTAAGTTAATCTGCCCTTTATGCCAAACTCTACTGACATTGAAGAGTTCTGCATACACAGAAAGAGTAGGTAGAATATAATACTAAAATAAAGTGGCAGCATCAACCGAAGTTCCTTGTTCTCCTGAGTTTGTCAAGGCTTTGTTACTTGGCAGCTTTTCATACAATATTTATTATGGCTGCAATTTTTTCCCATTAACATGTTTTAATCTGGGAAAAAATGTCACATTTTTCTACTTTAAATATACAAAGACTGACATTTTTTGTGAGCTCATCTTTAGTAGATTGCTTTTTGTTCTAACCTCGGAGGAGTGAGAAAGAGATGCTTCTCCTATCTTCTTACATTTTTTTCCTTTGAAGTCTGTATATTCCCTGTGTTTTGGGTTTGTGTGGTATACAGATGTTCACAATAAAATGGAAATCATAGATAGCGTTCAGGCCTTAAGCTATTATTGTTCAAACTACAAGTGGATGGAAAACTTCTTTGCTAATATCAAAGATAGAACAAGTCATATATCAAAGAAATGGGTCAGAGCTGACTCCTCGGGCAGCCTAGACTCTCTATGGTGCATCAGCATTTTGAATTAGCAGGTGCACATGTGCAATGTATACAACAAATTGGATAATCTACTTCTTGATGGACTTAAAAACATTGGCATTCAGTCAGATAGTATTTCATCACTTACTCTACGATAGGTAATGTATATTGCAAGCAGCATGGCAAAAAATCTAGATGTGTCATAAGAATTCTTTTAGAACTCACTAAAATACAGTTTCTGCAAGCAATTATTTCTTTTTTTCACTTAAAAAAAAAACTCAGCTCATCCAAACTGCAATTTATATCTGCTCATCTAGAGCTCATGCCATGCATCAGAATTGAAAGCATAATTTTCATCCGTCTACATGAACTGAATTGTTGTTATTATCCAGTTTTCCAGATGTGAAAGTCTGTCATCTCTGTCAATGTCTGCATATCTAAATTTGTATTTCAGCAGTCTGGCTTACAGGTCTCAACCCATGCTGTGCATCTAAAAGCAAAAAGTAATTTCTATCCCACCTACAAGGAATGTCCCATTGTTATGATCCCATTTTCCTTTCAGAATTTGTCACTATTATTTTTTAATTAGGTATGTAATGTATCTCATATCCTTCACAGCCTCAAATTCCTTATTTAGTTTGTATTCTTAAAGTTCAGAAACATAAATAGCTGGGGAGCAACATAATAGCAACATAAATAGCTGGGGAGATTGTTCATGAGATTAATTCTTCCTTACGTAGACAGGCTGGTTTTCCAAATCATGAAGTGTCCTTTTTAAGTAACATTTACATTCACATTAAAAAAAATCCATGTGAGTAACCTGTAAGCGGACACTAATGCAAAATAAATGTCCTGCTGAGTCTGTTAGACAGAAGTCTTTTACATTTGCCATTAACAGAATGGATTCAACAGGATACGTACTGCTTTCAGCATCTTTTCCCTCCAAACATTGTTTAATCACAGAGAAGACTCATCCACTGAGCTGTTTATCCATGGTACCTAGAAAGTCAACTCAACTTAATACACATTTTTAACGCTATATAACTTTCTTAGAAAAAGGAAGAAAAGTGATGTCTCAGGAAAGTAGAAAACATCCCTGACAAAATATGGAGTACCTCACTGAAGAACGCTTGGGTACTCCAAACCACATAACTAGAATCAAACTGTAGGTCCCGATGATGTTACAAAAAGCCAAGCCACTTCCACACAGCACACCTTTTATTGTTAGTACCCATGGCCTTTTCCAAAGCAGTGTGTCAGCAGCTGCATGCAAGGCAGCTGAGAGAGACAACTGGTGCAGAAGCCTCTCTGCTGATGGCATGAGGAGCACTAGGCAGCAGTTCCAGTAGCGCATGCTCTGTCCCTCAGTCAGACATCAACCAGAATGACTGGGGGCTTGTACACTATAAGTGTTCTCACTGCATCATCATCACTGCCTTCCCCCATCATATTTGCTGTTAGTGCAAAGCTCAGTGTTGGTCTCCAGCTGGCAGAAGAGTCCACACTAACAGGTAACTGCCCATCTTCAGTCACTGAGGATTTCTGCCACAGCACCAAGAGACAAGCGGGAACAGGTTCTGAGACACCCCAAGTCCAGTTCCTGCTAAGAGATTACATTTAAGTATTGGACGTTGACTTTGTGCACTATGTCTCTTTACCAGGAAGGATGAGAATTGGCACAAACTGTCACTACTGGGAGTCTGTATCCGGGAAATTTACCAGCTACCTAGAAGTCTCTGATAAAGCTATATTGCCTCAGGAAATGTTGAACTTGTAACTACGTGAAATTTCACCTACATACTGCCACATGTAGACCATCCACTGTCCTTTCTTTAGAAAAAATATATATCCTGAGCTACCTAGAACTGCACTAGATGATTAGATATTTACCCGTGCCCTCCTCATCCATTCAGTGGCTATCACATTACAAGGATCTACACAGATACAACACAGATCTACAAGATCTCAAGATATCAAACAAGAGATTGATGGAATCCACAATTAAATCCTACAGTGCACAAGGCATTCTGCACCAGAAAGGAAACAAGATCTATGGAACAAGTGCTGGAGTTGGCAGTTGTGGAAACTGCAGTGTCACTTAACACACAATTTTCATTATAAATGCTACATATATTTTACTTCATAGGCAAGATAAGGAAGCAAATATATTACCAGCTTCACTGCTACAGGATTTTGTTACAATTGATGAGGAAAAATAGTTTGTGTGTTTTTTGTTTGTTTGCTTTCTAGTGTTTTTGTTTGTTTGTTTGTTTGTTTGTTTTTTTCAAGGAATATCATTCATTTTGCCATCTTTCTGTAACAACAACAGTCACCCTGGCTTCCATTTCACCAGCCCCTTCTGCCCAAGTGGACCACAGCATTAGTTATCTACTTGGGTTTTGGAAATCTTCCCAGGTTCAAGTATGTACAGGAAACATATAGATCCTTCTACAAGTAAAGAAGAATCAGGATTCTGTTCATCATGAAGTAACTGGAGGCATCACTTCCTCTTTCAGACCACATTTCTTTGACCTTAGCTACTTGCCTCTCTTTCCTTTTTGTCCCAGAAATGGCTTGTATAAACTTGATTTCTTCCCAGTGCCCTGCTTCCTATATTCTATTTTTGACAATTCCCATTTCTCATGTCAGCTGCATCTAAGGAACACCAGTAGAAATGGCTTCCCTGCTCAGGTAGATACTGTTCACAGGCAGTAGAGAAGTTAAGGCTATCAGTTGTTTCATGCCAGTACTGCTTGACTCCCCCCCTTTCCCAAAGCATTGAAACAGCTCTCCTGGGGCTAACAAAAACATGCCTGTTGTAGAAAAACAAATCTTCCGCTTCACAGTAGCACCAATAGAGGTAGAAAAGCCTTTACACAAAGACCTAAAGTATTGCTTTTCACAACCACCAAATCCCTAATAATAGGCCTGTGCCATCTAGTGGGCAGAGGACTGGATTGGGATTTACAGCAATTTTCCCAGAAATCCTGCTTTTGTGCTGAGGTGATTCCGTGTCTTCCTTCTCCACACACTGCATTAATACTGTGCTTAAAGGGTGAGCTCAGACAGAGTAGGACTACCTCTAAGGACTTCTGTATACAGAATGTATTCATTACACAGTAAGTTGTTCTGGGTACCCTGGAACTGAAAATAGAGAATGATTTATTTAATATATGCAAATACAGCTCCTGATAGGTTTAGAACTGAGAAAATCCTGAAACTTCATCAGTGCACAAAAGAAGGAAGAGGTCATGCCTACTGCTAATTTTGGGGGGTAATGTGCATAACTTTGTAACTGGTTCTGTATTTCATGCCACTGTACATTATTTCAAACATCTAAAGTTTGCAACTTCACTATCTTTGAAAACTGAACTATTTCTGTTTGAGAAGCATTGAGAGTATTTCACAGAAATATCCCAAACATATTTTCTAACCTTGGAAAGTTTTTGTCTCGGGGAAGCAGGGAAAAAGAATGGACAACCTTCACTCCTGGTAGATAGTCCTTCACTTGACAAGGAGTCATCCTAAATTGTCCTAAGGCTCAGACCCTGATGTGGGAAATCCAAAGAATTGCACGAACTCTGTACCACTGCCCTAATTTTGAAAAAATGCACTGCTATCATTTGCATTAGAGTATTACTGAAAGGCCATTAACTGAAAGAGCGTCCTACTGCAGAGTTCTGCTGGTTTGTGTACCACATTGTACACCTATTGGGTTTTTAGAGTGACACACTAATTTGACTCTTTCTTAGTCTGATACTTTAAAAGTGTCAGCTTTTCTCAATTTTAGACCTGACAGAAAAGGTCTGGCTGTTTCTCTAAAGAAAGCCAAACAGGCAAGATTTCAAACCTGGAGTCTATCAGTCTATATTTATTATGCGATCTCTTCAGACATATTTAAAAAAAAAAAGTTTTCAGCTGCTGTCCCATGTAGTAAATACTGATAGAAAATCCAATTTTGATGGAACCCCACTTTTGGGCAGCAAAGATTTCACTGAAGGAAAGTCCATGTGTAGAGTATTCTTCTACCTAAGATAGAATGTGAGTTGCAGGACATGTTTAGGATGAAACTAACCCAGGAACTGAAAAGCCCTGTTCTTCCTACGAGAAAACAAGTTCTTCCCTCCAGAAAAACATCTGCCATGCTAAACCATCAAAGTTCAGGACTACTAAGCTACTACAACTGTATTTCAGTTGGTCTGTAGCTCTGCTGCTGACATAACAGGATTCTGTTTGTGTCAGCTCCCTCTTTTATAAAACAGGCACTCTTGCACTGATTTAGGGCTATGACAGATCATCTGATTTTTACAGATTAATAGTTAACAAACATCTGCACAGCGCAGTACTGGCTAATGGCACCAAATGGGATTATTGCCCAAAACAGTACCCAGACTGCATTTGTCTCACACAGGACAGAGCAGTCCAGTAGCTCTAATAAAACACTGCGCACACGAACAGCACACGGAGAGCAGATGGGGGCATTCACTGATGTATGGCGGGAGGAACAGGTGGCACAGAAAGACCATGACACGGAGAAAAGGAAACTGCTGGGAAAGCCTTACTGCCCTGCAAGCACCAGGTTAGCTTTATTTGTACAGACTTGCTTGGTGTCAGTAATTCCCTAAGTTCCTCCCTGGAGGGAGTGGAGGCAGCAGGAAAGCACATCACTTCAGACAGGAGCTGGCTTTATACCTCACTAACTCTGTCACAAGGCTACAAACTAAAGAACATTTTGCATGAATCTTGGAAATGAATGCAGGCTGTGGATTTAAACAGCACAAAAATAAGGGTTCATGATATCATAGCTAAAATCATGTCACACTAGGATGGTCTATTCCCATTCAGGATATCAGATAGTGTCAACCCTGTTCCAGTGCACTCTTCGGGTACACGAAGTCATACCATCAGAAGCCTCCCAAATACATGTGGTGGTTTTACCGTGCCAGGCAGTTGAACACCATAACCGCTCTCTCACTCCCCCTCCTCAGATGAGGAGGGGAAGGAGTAAAGGAAAGAACAACTCATGGGTTGAGATAAGGATATTTTAATTAAAGGGAAAAGAATTATTAAGGAAATATTATTATTAAACAATTCAACTAAAGGGAAAAAAGGGAAAGGGGAAAAGGGAGGGGGAAAGGGAATGAAACAAAACAAGTAAAGGCTATGTGGAAGTGCAGAGGAAAGAAATTACTCTCTACTTCCCACAAATGAGCGATGCTTGACCATGTCCTTGAAGCAGGGCCTCAACGCACATAGCTGGTGTTCGGGAGGAGGACAGACGTTTTCACAACGAGAGCCCACCCCTTCCTTCTTCCACCTTTTATTGCTGAGTGTGACATCACATGGTATGGAATATCCCTTTGGTTGGTTTAGGTCAGCTGCCCTGCTGATGTTTCTTTCTCACTTTTTGCCCACGCCCTAGGAGGGTCAGAGAGAGTCCTGATGCTGTGCCAGCACTTCTCAGCAGCAGACACAACACTGGTGTGATACCACTGCTGTTCTAGCTACAAGTGCAGAGCGCAGCACTGTATGGGCTGCTGCAGGGAAAGTTAACATCCCAGCCAGACCCAGTACAATATACTTTTAAATAAACATAAGAACAGATGAAAACTGAATATGCGTAGCTTGTTACAGTTAGCTATCACATAAATACCAGACGTTACTTATTCACTACATATTGGTAATTGCAGTTGTAAGGAAAAGAATAAACTACCACCCTACACTACCATGCAAGAAACAGACACCAAGATGAGAACTCACTACCATTTTAACCTACTGCTACTGCTGAGCTTCACCCAAAATTTTCCAGGTCTAAGCTTCAGGTTAAAAACAACAGTGACTGTAATCTGGAATTTAAAGCAAGGCCAGGAACTTCTCAATCTTGCAAACTATCTGCACTGAGCTTAATGTACTTATATAGTGCAGAGCTTGCAGTTCTTTCAAGAAAGGATTTGTATTTTCCAGTCCAGGAATAAAAGGAAGTGGTTTTTGTTTGTTGGTTTAGTTAAAAAAAAAAAAAAAAAAAAAAAAAGTAGCTAAGATCTGTTGTTCACCTTTTGTGCTCCATGTGGTTATGGTTATGCATGTACAACAACAACAAAATCTTCTAGTACTTCTTCTTGACTAGAAAAGACATTGCAACATTCATAGCATCATCCCACACAGTCAAGTATCTGATTGAAAACCCAGAACCAGATTCCATAAGGTAGCTCCACACAGGAGTAATCCCACAAGAGTTCCAACTGTCTTGTTAACTTGGCTGCTAGTTGGAGCATGATTCTCCCTTCTGCAAAAAGAGAAAGGGCAGGATGGGGGGAGAGCTTGTGAAAGCCAGATTTCTATTTATTTATTTAGTTAGTTGTTTTGTGGGTTTTGTGTTTTGTTTTTTAATTAAAATAAATCAGAGTTCTCAAGCTATTAGCGGCTGATCACTTGAAGGAAGGGTGCAGGTGTTTTGATTAATGATTAAATATTTATGATGGATGAAGTATGTATCTGGAAATGATTCGGTATACTGCTGTTTGTCATATGCTTCTCACCAGGACTCGACTGAAAATGAGATAATATCACACCAGGTTATAATTCTGGGATAACATATTGTAAGAATGTGTAGAGACAAGCACTGTGGAAAAAGTATTTCAGTAGTTGAAAGCTGATTCCAAAATGTTTTCAGAATATTTTGAAATGAGCCTTTTTTTTTCTTAAAAACAATTTTCTGATGACTTGGTATTTAAAGTACTCCTGAATCACAAGTTTTCAAATGCAGTTTAGCATTTACTAAGAGTATCCATCATCTGCACTCCACCTGAAATGTTGCAGGCAAGCAGAAATAGCAACTGCATGGTAATAGTAGCTACTATGGTACCTGCAAAGAAATGAAGGCCAGACTGACTGATTAAACTGTTTATGTTGATCACTGGCTATCCAGACTGATAGCATCTTTATGGGCCTTGCTAGACAAGAGGGCCTGGAGATCTGGAATTTTTGGTCTTCCTTCTTCAGCAAGAATACAGAGGATGAGAAGATCCCAAGCAGACCAGCTCCATATTCTTCCTCTCTATTCCCTTTTCTTCTGAGACAGGATGATAGCAGAAGTAAAAATAGTCTACTCATCTCTCCTTTTAATGTGCAACAAAGAAAAATACCACTGAGATGCTTTCATCTTCCATCCAGCATTTTGAAGAATTTTATACTGTCACTTTTTTTTTTTTTTTTTTTTTTTTTTTTTTTTTTTTCAAGGGCAGTTGAAGGCTTAAAGAATATCTCCTGGGAGATCCCATCAGGTGGTAGATCTGGGCATGAGAAGAGGTCATAGCTTTCCTAGGGGCCATACTGTACAAGGAGAGGATAGGTCCTCATAGGTGATGCCATTCAGATCTCAGTTCATACCTCCTGCTGGCAGAGAGGCACAGTGAAAGACACTGGTACCAAACAGCATCGTTAGACAAATGTGGAAAAAACACAGAAAGCCAAGTGTTTGTAAAGACCCAGAGCTGTAACCCTGGAGGTGAGAATTAAGTGAAGCATGAGCAACAGAAAACACTGCTGGGTGGTGTGGAATTGTATGCCTGCTAGTTAAAACACTTGAAATATGCTGCAGACTTTACAGTAACTGATACTGTCATATGCAACATTCTTAGAAGTCAGATAAGCTTAATGAATAGTTGAAAGAAAAAACTAGCTATGAATGAGATATGATTCATAAAGAACAGAAAAAACTACATATTTTTTGTTGTACTTTTGGAAAAGTCCTGCAAATCCCTAAGAATTTCACAGAAAATGCAATATATAATTATTAATACACAGTTACCTCTAGTATAATGTAAGGTAATTATTTTAGTTTTTAAAACGATCCCATAATTTGTCATGTTTTTTTTTTCAGATCGTTATGAAATAACCTAAAGAACTAGTTTGTGACTTTCCACAGCAATATCTTCAAAGAAAATGAGCACATTTTGACTCAGTCTCTAAAGACACACCTCTAGTCCTTCTAGTGAGCAAGTACATATTGCAGATCATATTAACATACATTATCAACCAGTAGCAAAAATTTTGTGAGTTGAATTCAAATTCCAAGATGGTTTGACCACATCATTTTTATTTTAGACAATTTCACCAGGTCCCAAATTGTTTATCACACAGTTCAGCCTAAGGCAAAATTCTAAACCTGAGCTAGGATCCATGATCATAAGATAGGGCTAGGCAGAACAATAAATAATATGCCACTGCAATCAGAATATTTCTCTATTCATAATGACTACTACTAAAATCCTTCAGATATAAATTGGCTCCTTACTTTTTGAGGTCTAGATAATTACTTCCTGTAGTTGTCAATATTCAGAATTACTTTCTGCTGCCATTAGAAATATTTAGGATGAAAATATTCTCCCATTGGTGTGGTATTAAGGCTGGGAAAGTATTTATATTTAGGTTTCACCCAAGAGAAAGATTCTTGTATAATTCAGTGCTACAGATAGAGGAGAAAAAACCTCTAGGCCACAATATGTAGTTAATATTCAGAATTAAGTCAGTTTCTTATGCATCAACTGGTAGGTCAAATTCAGCTTTGTGTGCTCTAATTTATAATACAGCTTTATGCCCAAAGCAATATGGAAGCCCTGAAGCAACACTGTGAATTATTACAACTGAATCAGAACACTACCTACCACAATGTATATGATTTCTTATATTTCTACTGCATACAGACAATAAACATGATGTCAGATAGTCCTGTGCTGCAAGGACACCTAAATAAAATATCAGTTTCATGACCAGTGTCAGCATTTAGCAGTCTACTTCCTGCAGTCTTAGTACAGCGTAGTCCTGCTGCTTCAGCTGGTTTAACTAATCCAGAAAAAGTAATACAAAGAACTTTATAACTTTCTTAGAACTCACCTATTTCTCTCCCCAGTGAGATAGCAAAACTGCACAGCCATTTGGTACTATTACAGTGTTGCCCAGACTCAGACTCTGTATGTCATACTTAGTCCTTAGTAGTCCTCAGGAGCTAGAGCTGAACCGCCCTATGCCCTTCTGCTTCCACACCTGGGCTCCTTGCTGCTCCAAAGCAAACAGACCCCCCATTGTCTAGGGGCAAAGCCCTGCTGCCTTTGCAGTGCCACCACCATGGAGGAGGACTTACACTTGAATGGTTTAAACAATCCTGCCCACTAAAAAGGGGAACACAGGCAATGGACATCTCTGAAACAGTCAAACCTCCCATTACACTGGCTCTTCAAATGCTAAGCAAATGAATTCCTTCCCTCACATTTATCTGGAGAGTGTTCTAGAAACAGAATAAAAAGACTTCATAAAACATACAGTGCCTTTGTCACCTCTGAAACTGGACATGTTTTTATCCTTATCATTTCAAAAAGTAAGTGAACTTAAGACCTGGGATCATTAGGCCAAATGTGTGTCAGAAGCACCCCTCTGAAGTTTATTTTTACCTGTGATGAGTGGCATGTGTGGAGACAGACTGTTTCCATTTAAAAAAATACTAAGTTTTATTCTCCCTCACTCTCTGTCCAAGAGCCCTACCCCATAACAAGTGCATTAGCAGTAAGGAAGTCTGCAATTCAGGCTTGTTAGCTGCTTTCTTCCACTCCTGGTAATACTCTTATAGTAGTATGCTGTATTGTGAAAAAAAAAAATAGATTAACAACAACACTCTACTTTTAAAACCCATCGATACTGGCTAATTAATTTTATTTGGATGTCGCTTCCCGCCACAGCATAGCATGTGTCTCTGAGCTCAAAGAGCTTTATTTATACATTTCTTGGAGCAGTTTTTCACCAGTGTATCCCTATGACACCACTCTGGTGGATTTAAAGCTCCTCCTGATTTCCACCTCTGTGAGAGATCAGAACTAGTCCCAAGAGGTTTAAGCCTCTCCTAAATTAGTTCCCAATATGGAAGAATCTGCAAATAAACTAATTAGAGATTAATTGACTAATACATATAGATAAGTTAATTAGAGATTAATTAGTGCTTATATAGTATGTTCCTTAGAAGATGTAAATTGCTCTAAAAGTGCTAAGTATTATATGTCAATTAACAGCATTTCTATGGCTGACAGTTCTTAGTTTCTGTACATGCACTGTACTTGCTGGTGTATCTACCAGTCACACATCTCTACACAACTCCTTCTGTATAGTTCATCATCATGAATTAGATCTTCTCATCTTCTGAAATAATTAACTGGAGGAAAAACAAGAAAAATCAAATCCTAGTGAACCATCAAAATACAGACACCTTCAGAGAAGAAAAAGAAACGTCCTCTTCTGTTGTGCAAGAAAGGGTGAAGTAAAAGTGAGGAGTTATACTCAAGTCTAAGGTGCGTGGTTTCACAAATACCCACGTGACCCAGCCAGAACAAGGTCTCCCCCAGAATTTGAAACCTTAGCTTCTTAAGCTCTTCTCCTGTGGCATATCAACCACCCAGAAATATAGACAGAAGCCACAGGAGCATGCATAAACAAGACTGGGCCTGTACAAACTCATAATGTGAATTCTTTGCCTATTTTACTTAGCCATTATTTCCTATCTGATTTCAATTAATAATAATTGTATGTTTTTGAATCAATCTAACTCCAAGAGCTTCTGTAACCCCCCAAAGACCGTATTACATGGGAAGGCTTCCTATGTTGTAAATACCCTTTTATTTGTGAAAGGTATTGTGAACTTATTCCCGGTTTTCAACTCCAACCATATATATTCCTACACATTTTCCCCCATTTTGAACTGGTTGCTAGCACTAAGGTGTCCATTGAAGAATAAGAAGCTATAACTGAGTCTTGAGTCCTTCCTGGAGATGACAAAATTTGAACTGCAAGCTTTTCATCGAAAAATTTTCAGAAGAAAGTCCTACATGCTAGTTTGCACTCTAAAACCAACACCAATGATATATGCTAATAAGACAGTTAGGGAAAATTAAGCAATTAATGCAGAAGTCACAACACAATCAAAATTAAGGATAACTATTCAAGTGTACAGATTACTTTGCTGGTGTGCACTCAGGTAGAGTCTCAGTGACAGAGCCTTAAGTTACAGGTCAGTAGAACCCAGCAGACTCCAGACACACAAACCCTATAAAAACATTCATCAAAGCTGACACTTGAAAACCACAGAGGAAGAAGCCAGGACTGGTCTTCTGAAGAAAAAGGAAAGGATTGTAAATTTGTACCCTGGGAAGAAAGACTTGAGCATCTTGGTTCTAATTAGTGTTGGCAGAATTAGTAACCCAGAAACAAACAAGCCTTAAAAATGAATACTGGAACAAAATCCTAGGTACACTTATTGCAGGACTAAACATTAGCCAGGAAAGGCTTCTCTTATGCAAGAATCCACACAGCACCAGCTAGATGAGATGCGTATCAAATCCCATGTTTTATCCAGCGACATACACACATCCCATATGCTAGCAAAACAATCAGGAAAAAGCCCTTTCATGTAACTCACGTAAAATGAGCTCCTCGGTCACGCTTCTAAACCTTCTGGCTATAGCAGAGAGCTCCTGACGCAGTGCGTTCTTCGTAAGCACCTCTAGGAATGATGAGTTGGACTGATAATTCTGTTCAGATGGTTTTGGTTTAGAAGATGTAAATGGAATTTTATTCTTTTGGCAAATAACAGGACTTGTTACGCTACTACCCAGAAAACAGTTTGAATCCACGGTTATTACAACTGCAACAACGACACAGTTTTCCTTCTCCTTAAGGTTTAACTGAGCAATCCAAAACGTTGTCAGCTGGCACATGCACAGTGAAGAGGCTCATTCTAAACAACAACAATTTTAATGAAATACGCAACGTTCTTGATTTATCTCTGTCTTTGGTCCTATAAAAGTTCATATACTGCTATAGTGGGACAGACAACAGACACTTGAAAACAAAACATTTAAAATAAAAGTAATCAAAGGCCTAGGTTTGTTAGAAAAAAATAGCTAACAAACTTCAAGACAGCGCAATAAAACAAGTCTGCTGAAGGAAGTTTGTCTAGTCTTCAAAGGTGCACAATGACAGGACAACTGAGAACAGTCTTGCATTATGTTGGATACCAAGAGTTAACAACCTACGCATGATATAAACCACATAGGACTTCATATTTATAAAGTGATATGAATACTAGGACTAATACCATTACATGCATTCTGCATAACAGAATTTACCAGGTATTTAGCACTAAGCCTCAGTTGCTTTCTGCTGATACACAGAATACCTT
Source organism: Oxyura jamaicensis (assembly GCF_011077185.1). Taxonomy (NCBI): domain Eukaryota; kingdom Metazoa; phylum Chordata; class Aves; order Anseriformes; family Anatidae; genus Oxyura; species Oxyura jamaicensis. Next base: position 6,823,622 of record NC_048902.1, read on the forward strand.
ATTCAAACTCAATTAGTTTAAATTCACTTCCCACAGTATTTTCTTTAATGCACAAACATCTGATCTGCTGAATCATAAAACTGATCCAGTGGAAAAAGGATGTAGAGTTGAAACTCTACTCTGTTTACAGATTTCTTGCTATATAATTTGCAAGCTTTATGCTTTCTCTACTTCAGTGTTTCTACAATACTTAAAAAAGAGTAGACACATACTTCAGAGCATCAACATTGTTTCAGCTACCTGCAGAGCCTCAACTTGTCTTGTCATTAATCACCCATATGTGGTCTTGTTTTTCCTCCTGTGCCACACGCCCTACACCTTGCTCACCAAGGATATTAGCAACAAGGGGCTACCAGACTACTGAACATGATTAGCTTCAAACATAGTTAAGGACAAATCATGCTCAGCACTGTTTCTGTAACTGGAGTTAGCTTTTGGCCCTGTAACACCATTAATTTCAAGTTCAGGACAATTTGCATCTGCTTATGAGCCTGAAACAGAACCATATGTATGAAATAGGAATACCTGCTGTAAAGCGTAAGGGTCATGGGTGTTGAGCAGGATGGTATCTTATCTGCAGAGGGTCAGAGATTCCCAGTGTAAATGCTGCAGGGGTTTGCCATTACTACTGTTCAAGCCTTAGAGTACAATCAGAGCTGGTCTAACTTCAGGCAGAAGAATTGGTCTCCCAGGTGACAGGTTCTCAGGAACACAGCAAAAGACGTGCTGTCTCGGCACTGACATTTAACCAGTTTGCAAAGGGTGGCAATAACTAAAAGGCATTAGCTGAATAAAAAGCTTTTGGAGCACACACTTCGAAGAGACTGATTTCCTCCTAGCCTGCCTTTCCGCCCTTCTCCCTTTCTCTTCCCACACAGAAAGCACTGTGAATACATACAAGAAAGGGTCTGTACGATTTCTCCTCAAAGGTCAGTAATATCATTTTTGTCATTTTGCCTCTTTAAAAAAAAAAAAAAAATGTTATTACCATAACTTGGATGATCCTTTTCAACACAAAGCCATGACTGTGAATCACCTTCCTGTTCATAGGTGCAGCTCTGGCACCTGACACATGAACTGCTCCTGATGGATGTGGAGAATGTGTTTCTCTGGCAAGGCTGTGCTTGTGCATTACTTGGCACATGTGAAAATCATTCCTGGATTATCTTTTCTTTTTTTTTTTTTAATGTCATTTAATGTTAAAATTCTTCAAATCCTGTTTCCCATCTGGACTCTTCCAGGCTTTTCCAGGACATTTGTAAATGTTTTCATTTCCCTTGAGTGAGTACAGCCATCTTTCCAAGTGTATCTTTTCCCTGCAAGCAGGCACCACTCGCACAGCTTTCATACCCAGAGAATGAAACATGCAGTCGAAAATGCGCAAAGCTAGTGCAGGATGAGTAAAAGCTCTCAAGTGTATGTTGCTCATTAATTAGTCAACACAGTCTCCAGCTGCCTCCCTCATTCAAGGCTGTTTTTTTGTAGCTTTTTTTTTTTTTCTTTTTACCCTCAAGGGAAACCAGCTCCATACATACAGCTTTCTTTAAAGAGGAATCTGCTGTATCTCTGATGTCACCTATATTAAGTGCTTCACATAAAACTAGAGAGCACACTTTAGTAACATTACGCTGACTCTTTTTCTTGAAGTCATTTATAACGTCTTCACTATTTATTTTTTTTTACTGTTAGAGTTTCTGTTACAGTACAGGGGTATACTGTCATATGAACAAAATGCGTTAAGTCCCTTGATCCTTAAGTCCTGTGTAAGGAACAAGAGGTATGTTACGCACATGAACAGAAACCAGAATCCAGGTAACGTCCCGTAAACTCTTGTTAGCCAACTAGAAACACGGTGAATCCATTTTGTTAACTGTTGTACAAACGAGTACAGAGGTATCAGTGCTAACCATCTAGCAGTTCTAGACTATGCAAAAAAACGTTAATATTCCAACATGCACCAGAGGGGCTAGCATAGAAGAAACATAAATGTGAAAAGTGATTTGTCCAAAGCTAGAGAAAATATTTAGAAGCAGCCAAGAACAGGAACTTGTATCTCCCGGAGTTTAGCCTAGAGCCATAACCTTGGCTTATTATCGGTGACCTACAACAATTGCTAACATTTCTCAAAAGCAAACAACACTTAAAATATTGCCACTGAGCACAAAAGCTTGACTATTGACGTGCATACATTTAGATGTATGAAATATACATTGCACAGTAAAAGTTATCCTCCTTGCTGTAAGTAAAAGCTGAGATTACTTGAACAGTACTTGAAGGCTGGCAGACATATGGATTTTCCATTTAGCCTGCTTCTCAGTTTAAATAACTTATCCAATAGAAAATAAAAATAATTCAGAAGTTTATGTAGAACATTTTGCTGGGATGTCAGATGTTACAAAGTGAGGGAAGTTTAATCACTCTGGTTTTAAACCTAGCTCTGCTAAAGGCCTAGCCAGCCTCTAAGTGTCCCATTCAGAAATGCTTTTGGATTGTTTATGTCTTCTTTCACCAAATTTGTATGAAGGACAATCTTGAGCCATCTGGTGCCTATTTAATTTTTAACCACCTCTCACTTGGAATATTTCTTTCTTTATACTTATTTTGTCTTAACAAATTGGCCATAAGCTAAACTGCACCATCTGTGACTTCCAGTAAATACAACTGTTGCTAATGAAATTACCCAGCTTCATCATTTTGATTTAAATGCATTGCCTGCTTTTTCTATGACCTTTCATTGCTTGCCATCAAATCACAGCTTTCACACATTTAGATACACACTCATGTAGGTCAGGCTTCAGGAATAAATCTTATCTGTGAATCTCAAGAAGCCTGGCCAAGCTTCCTCAGCAGGCTGGCATGAGCTTCCACAGCCAGGGCCATGCTAAGAAATCATTATGGCATTTGTGACCATCCAGCTCAGGGGCTGAACTCAGCGTGTTTCATGCTTCAGGGCAGATCCCCCGCCATGTGACCAATTGGTCACTGTTTCTTGTTCTCTTGCCTCCCATTTGTTTGACTGACTGAATTAATGATTCTGGATGCACCAGCCCAGTCTTTTGGCTACCCTGTCTCTTATTCAATCATGGGACAAATTTTACCAGACAGAACTGGAGGAATAGACTGCGACCCTTACCTGAAAGAGAAATCACAGGACACTAATCAATGAAGAAGTAGTGCTCGTGGTGGGGTTTAATACTACCCCGATTATTTGTATAGTATTTTATGTGTAGAATCAATTAGTGTCATTAATTTGAATATGGAGGAATCAGTTCACTTGTCCCCATATTAAACTGGTAGGTGCCAGGCATTTAGTAGCATGCCAAAGAAATGCACCTCAATTTACACCAGAAGGAAAAGATACAGGTCAAATTTCTTTAGCCAATGTGATCTGCTCAAGTAGGTATGCATCTCTAGTAGATAGAGGTGATTTGCACAGTCTTTGTAATATTTTATATGGCTCCTGTAGTATTTTTTAATTAGGAGCAGAGTACGCATGATCACAACAAAGCCTAGATCCCTCAAGCACAGAGTTATAGCCCCAGTGAGCTGAGAAAATAAGCATTTATTTCAGAGGCATAAGCACCTATTGCAGAGGTCCCTTAGATGCTCTGCTAAGGCTACAGTTCTATATGGATTCCCAAGCACTATCCTGAAATTGCTGTTCTGACAGGACAGGGCTGAAGACAGATTTTCCAAACTCACAGCCAGAGATATCCGAACTGTCATGAACTCAGTTACTGAAAACACCAGTGGGTCAAACACAAGAACAAATCTGACTACAAACAAATCTGACTACAACCGACACCTTCTGTAGCCTTCCCCCAGCCGTTTCCTTATGAAGGGAGCAACACGTATCATACTAATGCTGTTCTGTTAATTTACAGTGTGGCAAGACCACAAAGAGGTAAAATGTGAATGCTTGAACGAGTAAGGAATGAGCAGCCAGGTTCCTAGGTCACATACATTGGCCTGATGTTACACCAGGTAATTGCATCAGTTTGTCATCCCTCCTCCTTGGAGCAGGAGGAAGTCACAACACAGGTGCCTTCAGCATTATAAAATGAACCTTTTCCTCTGGTAATTACTCAGAACTGTGGAAAAGAATAATGCAAAACAGTTCATCTGAAATCGAAATATAATACTGAACAGCTCAGACTAATTTCCTCTGAATAAGAAAAATGAAAGGCCAAATGAAACTTACAAAACCCATAGCAGGGGAGTTCAGATTTAATCATTTATCAGAAATATAACAACTAGTCAGAATTAGAAACATGATGTGGTAGAGAGACCAATCTCCTCTGTGATTTCATGCTCTTCAGTGTAGAGGCAAGACAGTACCACTACAGTGGGCCAACACAGACATGGAGACAGCTCTGGATGTGCAAAAGCCTTTCCCGTACAGTCCATCGTCTAAACAGACATTTTTTTTTGACTTCCACTTGATGCCTACTCAGCACATCCTTCTAGCTGGAGTCTTTACTATAGTGAGGTCACAATCTACTCTCAGTTAAGCTGACAACAGGACAACAAGCTACGTCATCATCTAAGTGCTACAACTTATGAGGCAGGCTGGAGGACTGACGAGTTAGTAGGTGGGTTATGTTTATACAGAGATATGTTGGTATCCAGATGGAAAAGGCAAACAGAATAAGAGCAGATGGTAATTACACTGGCATTTTTGATAAAATATCTAAACTTGGTATATTTTGTCAGAATAACACAGCGTTTCTGTAAATATGCTTGATACTTTCTTCCTGCCAAGGAAGGGAATCACCTTCGCAAATTAGCTTACTTGTTTTATTTAAACTTCAAAGAAGCCCAGCAGTGTCTGCCAGTCTTTGCTGCTCCTTTTTCCTAATTTCAGCCAGAAATACATTGTTCTATCGCTCGCAGAGCTAATGGCCATGGGAACTACCTGGCATTACACTATTTACTTAAGGCAGTAGAACAATCCAAATACATACACATAAAAAGTTAGAAAGTTTAACAATTAATGAACAAGCATTGTGTGTTTGGCTTTTCACTTTTTGGTGCAGACTGGCTTCAGTACACTAAGACCACCTGTGAAGAGATGGCATTCGTACTTTGGGAACTTGTGCCTGGGATGACTATCGGAAGTGCTGGAAAGAAGGATAATTTTTCAGTATACTGAGAAGAAAACACGTGAGTGGAGTTAGGGATTTTGTCAGTGCAATAACCTTCATGATGTCTGACAACATGGAAGTTTCTAAAGTGACAAGCTGATACATAGAAATAAGACTAACAGAAGTGGTATGAACAGCATTGTTCTTTAGGAAAAACTTCCAGAAGCTGGCAGAAACTTTAGTGCACAGCCCATAGAGTGTTCAAATGTTCAAAACAGCTACAAGCAAGCAAGCTGATTTCACATGTATTTCAAGCCAGTAAGAACTGAGATTAAAAAGAATGTAAACTACACCCAAAACACCATATAAATCAAATGTAAGCAGCTTTAATTACAGGTAAGATTAAAATACCCACAATAATTAGTGCAAACATACATAAAGAATAGTTCTTCAACTTCCTTTTGCAACTCCCTTCTGCATTTGGCTGCAGTACTGAAGAGAAAATCATAAAAAGTCAGAACCAGGAGTATAAACCAAGACTCTAAAAGCAAATGGTACATTTTAGATGCACCAAAAACTGAGTGACAAAAGAAAATCATGATGTAATTTGTTACATGTTAGCTGGTGGGACTGGACTTTAAGATATAACATTCTGCAAACCCTTCCCCCGAGTCAAGGTACGCACAGAGTGAAATCTGCCTGACACCAATTACCCTGCAGCCAGACATGGTTCCCAACATCTTCACGTGATAGGGCTAGAACGGGATGACATTTCAACTCGCAGAGCTCATGGGTATTACAGCTACATCGATTTCCTAGGAACTACAATTTTGGCAGTTATCTTTGTGCATTAGAAATTACCCTCATCTTGTTCAATAACTCCTGAAGAGGTTCAGAGGTGTCTTGTCCTGCAGCCATGAGAGCAATATGCATCCAGTTGAACAAGAAAATACCAGGTAATAAATTGTGTTTTTTTTCTGCACCTTTGAGTATCAAAGCCCAAAGGGAAAAAAAGCTCTCCAAATGCACCTCAAGTTAGAATCATGTCTGAAGAATCAGAAACTCAAATATCCCCAGTGCAACAATGAACAGCTATTTTTAATAGCAAAAGTTATTTGATGAAAATAATTATGCAACAGTTATCACAGTTTATCAGCCTCTGATGTTCTGTGTGCCTTTGTATATTGAGACAAGGAAAGAAGACAGCCGGGCTAATTGAAGTTAAATGGATCTAAAGGAACAATCTCTGATAGGAAACATTTTGTGTGTTTTGTAACACACACTTCTCCCTTGTCAACATATCATCTCCCATACATCAGGATAACAGGGTGACTGGGCTATCTATCCAGTCAGCACAGCTCCTCGGAGATGTATTAACTCGTTCTGCAGATGCAGTCGAGATGGAGTTATGAACATGTTGTATTGCAAGAACAAAGTAGGAGAAGTAGGAAAAGGCAAGACTGAATCATGAGTGAATTCAGATCCAGGAAATTTCCACATAACATTTTTAAGTAAAAAACAAACTTAAGAAGAAAGTTTAGGTGAGGACTAAACTTCCGTTTTGTTATTTGAGGTACTCTTAGAGAAAACCTAAGGAGAGTTGACATATGGTCTCTCACAGAGAGGCTTCTATGGAAGGTAAGTTAGGTAAGTTTACTTCTGACTTAAATAGCATACACAAGACCAGATTTTGCTTTGGTATTATTCAGGTGACAGTTTTTAAACAGATGCTGTATTTCATCCTCTCCTTTTCTATATATAATCTCCACCCTATTATAATAACACGTATAGATAGGATAACAAATTATCCCTAGAATTATATTTGTTCAAAACAACACAGGCTCCAGGTCTAAATTTAAGTAGCAGTTTTGCTAGTAGCAGTTTTGCTAGTACTTATCTCCTGTAACTCGTGCTCCTGTTAAAAGTACCAAGTGAGGGAAATGGAAATTATGGAAGTAGTTTGACAAACACATTTTCTTAATGAGAGCCTGAAGGAGTATAACAATGCCAGAGATGGTATTTAAAAGGGCAAGCGCTCTGACCTTCAATTCAGAAATAAAATATTTCTCTCAAAAACTAAGTACACACATTGTTCCATTAACATCAACTTTTTTTTTTTTAATAATTCACAATCTTAATTTTAAAAGTTTAGTCTCCTGGTTTTATTAGCCTTCTAATTCCCATTTACATTCATTAGCAGTATGCTAGAGGATTTGAAATGCCAGAAAATCAGGAGGCTACATTTTCTAACATTTTTACATCTTACATTACTTCTAACGTTGAAGCTCTCTTTATTAATTCTAACCATACCACCTTATGCCAGTGTATTTGTACGGTACAATCGCAGTACCCAAGAGATGTAAGTTCACACAGTGAAGTTAACCCACTAAAGTGAATCCATTTTGATCCAAAAGCCAACTTGACATTTTGTTATTAACTCAGCCCTCTATTACTGGTTTTCAGCTGCAACTTCAACAAAGTTGGCTCAGAGTTTGATGCTGCAGATCTCCAAAATACATTGATTATATGATAACTGTAGATATTTTAGGGTATTTTTAACATAAATTAACAAATTCATAGAACTGACAATTTCTGATGACAGGCATCAGAATAGCTGAGTCTCAATAGTTCTAGGTGCAATTCAACAGCATCTCCAGAGAGTTTCATGTGGAAGTCTTAATTATGAAAGTCTCTATCACTGTCCAGCAGCCAGACTGCTGTTTATGACATAAAGTTACATTAAATTATCAATACAAATGGTATTTTTCCCCCTCTGGGGGGGGGGGGCACAAATATCTGATTGGCAGTTTAGGTCAGCAGATAAGCAAAATACCCCACTTTTGTCAGTTTTGCCCCGTCTGACCTTATGAAGAATGGGAATGAATTCCAAACTGACGTTATTTAGGGTAATCACTTCTTCAACATTGTGAGAAAACCAATACTGTTCTTTTTGCAGCTTGAAGGAATGACAAACCATGACAAGCTCATCACATGCTCTTCCCAAGGTGAATATATCCCTCTGTCCCCTTTGTAAAGGGTTACAAGTGAGACTCCTCACTGTAATTCCTGGTGAAATAGGTGAATTCAGACAGAAAGGATTGCTCCAGAGTGCTTTATTCTGAAGTAGAAATGTACCTCTGACAACATGCACACATACAGGATCTAAAATGTCAAAACTCCCAGTCATTCTCTCTACTCTAGGAATTTCTTGCTAGAAATCCTGTCATGACAAATAAGATTGCAACTTAACTGCACACAAGCTCCCACCCTTATAAGAATCAATGGAAAAGAATGAGAAGACAGAGCCCAAGCCTGATGAAGAAAAAAAAAATAAAAAAAAAATAAAAGATGATGTAACATATTTAGCCTTATACCTAAGGTTCTGTGAATGAGAGAGAGGAGTGGGGGACAGTCAAGTAGAAAAGCATTGCTCCTGGTTGGAATGTAATGCCTATCTGCTTCTCTCCATCAAATGCCTGTATTTCACTGTGAAATAAAGGGAAGAACCAAAAGAAAATAATCTTTCCAAACCTCCCCTGCATGTGTTTGTTCAACTCCTACCATTTCTAACTGCTTCAGAAACAATGACCCCAAAGTCACGGAGATTTTATCAACCTTCAGCTTTCGAAACCAGATGCAACAAATCATGTTTGGATTTGTTTTCAGGCACCCCTTTAAGCCAGGTGACACCGACAGCTCCACAAAAGAACTGCTGAGTGTCTCAGTTCATTCTGTTAGTAGAAGTGATTTAGTAAATAAAAATAACTGCATTGCTTTCTGAGCCATCAGCTTTGTATTTCATCTAATGTCTCCTTATCTGGGTACTCTAAGAGATATCAAAGAACGCATATGATCTGCTTTGCTGCCTTACACTGGACCTTTCTATGAAACGTTTGAAAGGTCCTTACAAATGCAAGACCAGTAGCTTCTAAGACGCTTAGCAAACCCATTGTCTGTGTTGCCTACTTTCTGTATGTTTGCTTGCTAAAATGCAAAATGAACAACACTATTTTCTCTCTCTCTCTCAATTGCAAACACTACAGATGTTCACAAAAAAGTCCAAGGGAGACTTAAGAATATTTTCTCCTTTTATCAGTATTCACAGACAAGACCAGAAGAAACAGGGCTCCATATCTGAAGTGAAGTATACCATAAAGGATATACTCATGCATACACAAAAAATGATACACACATACACTTTGCCACCAGCTTTCAGAAGAAACGTATGGCTGATATACATCTGACTCTTAGAAATACCTAAGATCTGATACCAATTTTTACTAAATAAATTTCCCTATTATCTACTGGAATGTTTAATTTCAGTTTAGCTTCTAAAATATTAAGGGATAGTATTAAGGATAGTAATACTGGGGAATTCTCAAGTTCTGTGTCTGTAGCAACCTGAGAACAGATACTTCAAAATGTCTCCAAGAAAGCCATACTGAGCTAATGTTTGGAAGTATATCAGTCTCTCAGAATATGATGTTGTAATATTCTGAGAACACCGAAAGAAGTTTTTGATCTGTGGTCTGAAAACGCATTATGGACTGGATGAAATTAAACTTACACTACTTGCTGAGTGTTGCTGAGTAAGAAGTGTTTTAAATATTCTTTTTTTTTTTCCCCACTTGCAGCGATTTCTGCAACATTTCATTTTAGTGATTCTACAATTATCATAGAATCATTTAGGTTGGAAAAGACCTATAAGATCATTAAGTCCAACCACTAACCTAGCACTGTCAAGTCTACCACTAAACAATGTCTCTAGGCACCACATCTTCACATCTTTTAAATACCTCCAGGGATTCAACTACTTCCCTGGGCAGCCTGTTTTTACAACCCTTTAAGTGAAGAAAAGTTTCCTAATATCCAACCTAAACCTCCTCTGGTGCAACTAGAGGCTGTTGCCTTGTCTTATTGTTGCATGGGAGAAGAGACTGACCCACACCCTGCTCAACCTCCCCTGCACCTCCTTTTCTCTAGGCGTAATGACCCCAATTCTTTCAGCCGTTCTGCCTAAGACTTGTACTCCAGACCCTTCACCAGCTTTGTTGACCTTCTTTGGACACACACCAGCACCTTGATGTCTTTCTCTAGTGAGGGGGCCAAAACTGAACACAGTATTTGAGGTGTGGCCTTACCAGACCCAGGTACAGGGGAAATGTAAAACCCATATTATTTGTTATTGCCTCATGGCATGAGGTTAATTCATGTTCCTAAAGCATGATGTGGCATTTTCAAGCTGCTTTCTCCATCCTGAGAGGAAAACTCCCTAGTCAGAATGCAGCCTTGTGTATTGTCATCAGAACCCAGCAGACTAAAACCTCCTCCTCACCATCCCGTTTGCAATGACTTTGCAAACTGATTTGCAGAAAAAATGCTAGCATGTTATGTTGCACAGACACTCAAAGAATGTTTAAAAAAATAATACTGTACAGGGTAAGATTTAAATGGGGAAATCAAACCTCTTGAACAAGACAGCCAATTACTATCAGGATGCTGACAGGAGTCTGTTGCAAGAGTGCTTGGAATTGCATTGTCAGCCCACTCCTTGAACTATCAGCACAGCCAGCTCTTACAACCCAGCTGGTTCATCGTCCTACACGAGCGCTCCAGCACTTGCACAATCCCTTGCTATTCACTATCTCACTGTTTTAGATGCATGTGAAGAGACAATGCTACACAACCCTTCCTCACTTGCAGTTTCTGCTGACCATTTACAGGTATTTTTATCCACATAAAGTTTGGTCAACTCTGCAGCAGGAGCTGCCTGGGGGAGTCCGTGAGACTGCCAGATTCTCCACCCAGGATGTTAATCAACACATTGAAGCATACGAAGGGTATATATTAATTGGGCTAGAAACAGAAGGAGCTACCTGGGGGAATCTCCAGGATTGTCCCAAGTTCCCACCTGAAGAGCTTTGTATTGTAAGAGACAAAAATCTTTACTGTGAAGCTGGCCAGAAGTTCAGGCAATCACTTCATCTCAGGTCAGTCCGCTGTGTCATCTACAAAATGAATTCTGGGGAATTCTTGGACTACTCAAAGCATGAACAACTAACCCTGCTTGGTACACTGACAGATCCTTCATACCCCGCTATACAGGAACTGTATTACAGTTTCCTTCATATGTCACAACTACAATTTAGACTGTATTAGTCCTGCTATATTCAGTAAAACAAGTACAGATTAACAGAAAAATTAAATAACAGACCTGTGTTATGACTACATTGTGCCCTTAGCTCAAGACAAAAAAGAATGAGTTTGAAATATGACTTTACACTGGACTGGAGCTAAGGAAAAAAACTCATAAAATTAACAGTAACATGGAACATTAACATTTGAGGGCCTCAAATGTTTTCGCTCTGGAGTATAAATGCTGTGCATCACTCAGGATCACTACTGAGTGAGTCCAAGCAAGAAGCAGGCTCTGGATGCAAACTTCTGGTTCCAAATTATTGCACTTTAACCTGTACTCAAAGCCAAACAACTGCAGGGCAGTCCTAAAGAGAAATGCTAGTATTTATCTTATATATATATATATCCTATTGCAGATTATTTTAATAAGCATAGTAAAAATCTCTGCTGAATTAAAGACAGGCACTTGCATTTCAACAGCCAAGCCTGAAAAACCAACTTTGTCCATGCAGTGGAAACATTTAAAGTTTAGTTCAGTTCTCCTTACACAGCTATTTTTAAAGTTCAGGATTATTATTTTTAACATCCTGTCATCATTTATGACTCTCCCATTTCTGGTTCTGCAGTACTATAGTACAGAGAAAATTCAATTTGTTTTCCTAGAAAAAAAGAAAAGCTCAAATAATATGCAAGATCTTCCCTCATGTCCATACGCCTAAAACAGATGCCTTCTGTATTTAAGTAATCTGAAAATGTTGATGGATGCTTCCATATGTAAGACAAGCATGTTACTATACAGGAAATTAAACCCAGGTCATTACAGGAGTCATAACAAACTTTTTTTCCCTCTATGTATAGCTTTAGAAAGAGGGAGGGAATACACCACATCACCTAACAGTACTACTTACAACATGTCCACCACACTTGTGTAATGCCTTTGACTCTGCAAGTCAATACGTTTGTCAAACATACGCAAGTTTGTGCCTATTAACTTCCATGTTGTGGTGGTTTTACCATGCTAGGCAGCTGGACACCACAACCGCTCTCTCACTCATCCCCCCCGACGTACACGCGTAATTTATCATCGTCATCACTATTTGTCTTCCAAAGATTCAGACATTAAATAATTTCCAGTTTTTTTGCTTAGAATCTAAAGGAAAAAATCATAGAATCATAGAATATCCTGAGTTGGAAGGGACCCTTAAGGATCATCAAGTCCAACTCTTGACACCGCACAGGTCTACCCAAAAGTTCAGACCATGTGACTAAGTGCACAGTCCAATCTCTTCTTAAATTCAGACAGGCTCGGTGCAGTGACCACTTCCCTGGGGAGCCTGTTCCAGTGTGCAACCACCCTCTCTGTGAAGAACCCCCTCCTGATGTCAAGCCTAAATTTCCCCTGCCTCAGCTTAACCCCGTTCCCGCGGGTCCTGTCACTGGTGTTAATGGAGAAAAGGTCTCCTGTCTCTCGACACCCCCTTACGAGGAAGTTGTAGACTGTGATGAGGTCTCCTCTCAGCCTCCTCTTCTCCAGGCTGAACAGGCCCAGTGACCTCAGCCGTTCTTCGTACGTCTTCCCCTCCAGGCCCATCACCATCTTCGTAGCCCTCCTCTGGACACTCTCCAACAGTTTCATGTCCTTTTTATACTGTGGTGCCCAGAACTGCACACAGTACTCGAGGTGAGGCTGCACCAGCGCAGAGTAGAGCGGGACAATCACCTCCCTTGACCTACTAGCGATGCCGTGCTTGATGCACCCCAGGACACGGTTGGCCCTCCTGGCTGCCAGGGCACACTGCTGGCTCATATTCAACTTGCTGTCTACCACGACCCCCAGATCCCTCTCTTCTAGGCTGCTCTCCAGCGTCTCATCGCCCAGTCTGTATGTGCAGCCAGGGTTTCCCCGTCCCAGGTGCAGGACCCGGCACTTGCTCTTATTGAACTTCATGCGGTTGGTGATCGCCCAGCTCTCCAACCTATCCAGATCCCTCTGCAAGGCCTTTCCACCCTCATTCGAGTCCACGACTCCTCCAAGTTTGGTGTCATCAGCAAACTTGCTCAAAATACCTTCTATTCCTACATCCAGATCGTTTATAAAAATATTGAAAAGTACCGGCCCTAAAATGGAGCCTTGAGGGACCCCACTAGTGACATCTAGAAACAGCCTCTAGTTGCACCAGAGGAGGTTTAGGTTGGATATTAGGAAACTTTTCTTCACTAGTGACATTCATAGTGAAAGAAAAGTAATCTTTTCTTTCTCAATTTTATATATAAAAGGCCTTTTTTTCCCCCTCCAGATAAATTAATAAACTACAGTTATATCACAAATAAATTTGCATAAACCCCTCAATTTTACAACTGCTTCACATCCCTGTTGCATATTTCTCGCTTCAAACATGGTCTGCAGGTGAACTCTTATCAATTGATACATCTTAGCTTAAGGTGGCTGTTCTACAGAGATTTCTTCAGGAACAGCTTTTCCTTTTTTAGAAAAAGACCTACTCTTTTAGATCTTCCAGTTGCCATATAATATTCTAATTCTAGTTTTAGAATATATATATATATACATATATATATATATATATATACATATTAACATGTGATAGAGAATTAAGACCGGATATCTTCTGTTACGTAGATCACTATTTCTCCTTTTAAAAAAATCACAAAAAATCAGAAAGTGTCTGATGAAGCTTTTTTAAGCACAATTTACTCATTATTTGTGTAGAACATATGCTGGAAGACAGTTTGATGTTTAAGTGGGACTTGACTCAGCTTTCAAAAAAAAAAGCTTGCAGCACTTCATCAAGTCCTTTTAGGGATTCGTTTGTATCAAATATATCCATATTTGCATTTTAAGTTACCTAAAAGTAACTGCTAACAGCATTTCAAAGAAGATAAAGCCAGACACTTGGTTCTAAATTGAGGCATTTGATCGATGAAAAAAAAAAAAACACATTATCCACATAATAAAAGACAGACGCTGGCTTGCAACAGCATCAGAAATCTGCTGTGCTGTAAGTTACTGTGTCATGGCATGGCACAAAGAAGAAGATAATAGGGAAATCTCCATAGGACTAAAACAAAAACAACAACAATAAAAAAAAATCAGAATAGCAACAGTTCCACAAAATTAAGCAATGAAGTCAAGAAATACAAAAAAAATAGGAATACCTGTGAAACTTCGGCAAGTTTGCTTTGTAAGAGTGCATCACCTGGCAAGTCTCTACATTTCACCAGGGGAGGCCTGCCTTACTTGAGGAACTGAAAGGATAGTGTCCAGGAAACATCCGGAATACTGTTAGGAAGAAATCTGGTGTCTGTAAGGGTTCCCTTCCATGTCTTACAGTTTGAGACTATCTGGAAAGCTTGAAAAGATAGATATCGTAAGCAAAAGAATGGACCTCACATGAAAGGTATCTCATTTCTACTCTGGATTCTGCTGCTGGCTCTGTCCCAAGGAACATGTGATACCATGCAAATTACATAAGGCAGAAGCTCTGTAGTTTCTATCTGAACTTCATTTTACAGGGGTCCAACTTCAGTTATTTGATGTGCAGAATTTCCAAGCGTTATCAGTTACTACAAGGTGGTCCTTATGGTTAATAAATAAATAAAAAAATAAATAAAAACAGGAGCAGAGCTTTGGTAACTGAGGTTGTGTCATCGTGTGTCACCATTCAGTAGCGTACGTAATAGACTTCCGCCTAGCACAACCGTCCGCCTGTCAGCTGGTAGGAATGGTTCTACCATGTCTAACAGTAGCATTAAAATTCTTAAAGGTGAATGATGATTGTCATTATGAAAATCAGTATCTCCATGTTCAGCACAGTGTGAGTACTACACAGTAAATAAGACATCAGCCATAGCCTGTACAACAAGGATAAAATGAAATGCTAAGAAACTGATCATTCACCTTGCATAGAAATGAAATGAGGTTCTTCCCGAAAATATATATTATTACAGAGCTAAAAAACTCCTTGAAAGTGAATCTGGGCATAAGGAGGCCAAGCTGAAGTTGCATGGGCACATCTTAATTTTGTCATTTTCTAATGTGAACATTTGCCTTTGCAACATAAGAGATGAAATTAACTTTACAGGTTTATATGAACTGTGTTGCATAGCTGGAAACTGCAAGTTGCAGAAAGTGGGCCTGCTCACACCTTCACACCAATAGGCTGATACCCCGCAATCAATGCACTGAAAGGGACAGAGCTAAATTCACCCCCCTCTGAATGCTAAAGAAGTGAGTATTCTAAGAGGAGAATGGACTCTTTCTATCCATTTAGCACTACTGCAAAAAGTTTAGTTTCAAAAGAATGTATCTAGAAAAAGTGAAGTGGATCTGGCAAGAGTCTGACATTGCTTAAGGCATGCACAGGTGGATGGAGCTGCAGGCCAGGTCAAAAGAAAAAAAAAAAAAAAAAAAGATTTATGTTACATAGAAAGAAAAGGGCAGAAGAAAAATAGCCGATCGGGCTGGGCTGCACTGAAGTGAATGAAACAGCTGTTCATACAGGGAAGGAATGGTCAGGTAAGACAGGTTGGAAATAATAATCATAGGGCCATCTGCTGCCCTGGGACTTTGCACCCTCAAGGTATGAAACAAATTTTGTCTTCTAGGAGCTCAAGCAGTGTAGCTGTTACAAGCCTGTCAAGTAAACAATACCTGAAACAGGGCACTGAAGTTAGGAGTTTCATGCAAAAGTTGTTCAACTAGTTTAACTCACAATATTAAGTCAAGAGGAAATGGTATCCTTTTGACTAGATTTTCTATTTTAATCAAATGCTCTGTGAACACGAAAGAAATACACATAATCAAGTACCAGTATCATTTCCAGCTTACATATCACACTGTGAAAGAACTAGCAACATTGTATTTTGTCATTTCCTGAGAGAGACCAGCTCTCTGACTGATTTCTAACGTTCCATTTTTACCAGCACTTTATGGGAACAATTCTGGCAAACAGGTTGCATTCTCTAAAATTCTTGGTGCAGGCATTTCCTTTACCTCAGTCATCTTGTTTCGAGCCAGGATGCAGTACAGAAGCTACACTAGGAGACAAAACTATTTTCTGGATGAAAAACTGCTTCTACTGAAATGGTGAAATGTGTGATACTGTCTTGAGAACAATGAGAATGCACCCTTGCATGTTTGGAAATCTATGTAGCTCTATATGTGGCTTTTGAGACCACTGTTTGTCAACTTTCCAGGTAAACCTATAGTCCACAGCAAGACTCCAGGCCTGTCTGTGTGTCTTGGATGGGTCACAACCTGGCCAGCTGGTCTTCTACCATAAAACCAATCCCAGCTTAGATGCCAAAAAAGCCTGTTTTAGTCCCTGCTCTTCCTTAAACCATATACAAAAACATCAGGAGGCTGACACCTACCAGTCAAAGAGTCCCCAATTCTTACATTTACCTTTTCCTCCTATTCTAATCAACTGAAGAGGTGTAAAGCATATCCTGCATCAGACTGAAAGAGCAAATAGAAGAGAAAAGCTGAGAGGTGACTTGGTATTAACTTGCAAAGAGACAGCAAGTGAACGCATGGTCAGGGAAATGCCCCTTCTCACATAATGCTGTTTTCAAATCTGGATATGATGCTATTTTTTTGGCTGCTCATGGAGAACAGCCATTGAAGCCAAATCTACTTTTTTTTTTTTTTTTTTACCTATACTCACTAGGAAAGGAACAGGCTTTTGGATGCCGTTCTTACTGTTACTTAAACTACCCTGCTTCTCTATGTTATTTCTCAAAACATGTTTGACCAATACCATGCCCTGTGCTGTTTAACTATAAGACAAAAAAGAATTTTAAGTTACTGTTGAACTTTTAAAGCAAAAATCCTGTGTGCTTCTCCTGCACTGGTGACTGCTTGCTCAGACAAAACTGATAAAGATTTTTCTACCCAGCATTTTCTGTCAAGGAGATACCTCAGGAAGGTATTTAAGGAACCTAACTGCAGTGAAGGAAGGCTAACCTAACTATGCCACTTCTGTAACCACTGCACTTCTTAGGCCCGTGGGCTTCATTAGAGGCAGTTGGTCCAATTCAGCAGGACTAAATGCTGAAATCATACCCAGTTCTTCAATGGGTGTCGAAATCTGCCTGCAGAAAGCCTGCTGCTTTTCATAGTTGCCTTCTCTGCCAGAAGCTCACCACTCAGCTGTGGGTCACTATGCAGTCCCACCTCCCCATACTGAGCCTGTAAAAGACAGCATGCTCCATCTCCAAAACCTTCCTACAAGGATGCCACAGATTCTGCCAAGGTTGGATGGTAGTGAAGGACAACATATCACTGAGGAATGCCAGCTTTCCTTCTTTGCATCACTATCAGCTGGACCTGTCCATCAGCCTGGAAAGAAAACTAACAAGACAGCTTCTCAAGGTTAAACGGCATTTGTGAATACTTCTGTAAATATCTTAGCATTGGTTCAATGTAAACAATGTTTATTATCCTGCTGAACACACCCCAGCATGTACACCCATTCTCCAGCTTCACCAGAAAGAAGCCATTGGTTTGTATGCTTTAAAAGAAAAGGCTCTAGGATAAGGGCTTTTAAAAGAAATGTAGACAGATGGCCTTGCATTAGGACTCCCTGTTTGCTGCCATCACTTAGAAATAGCACTTTTAAAATTATAGAAACATAGAAACACAAGGTTGGCAATTATGCTACATCATGGCACATTAAGTGCAGCTGACAAGGTGAGATGATTTATTTAATTTAGTTTATTTATTTAAGATGACCTGCTGAGGGATGCAGCTAGATGGACAGAAATGATAGAAGGAAATGGCAATAACCTTCCATTAATAAAATGCTCACACAACTGGAGAAATAGCCAGCATTAGGAGGGGCTTTACTCTAAGAAAGCTGGCAACTCCTGAGTCTCACCAATACTAATGGCTGACATTATGCCCATTTGTGAAAATAAGCCAAATTTTAGACAGCAGAATGGACGTAGTTGGGACAGATTTATGATGTAACTATAATATACCAAAATTAAGACAAAATATCACCTCAGCAGCTCACCTAGAAACCCCTGCTAAAATAGTGTGAAACAGCTCAGAGGAAAAATTCCTCAGTTATTGCGAAAAAAAAAGGCAGAAGTCAGATGACTCACAACAGCAGGATCCAATGCAACAGCCCAGGCTAGGAAATCAGGTGTTATTGTTGCTTGTTTCTTTGTTTTTTGTCAGTGCCAATGGCCAACACCAGCTAACTGAGCATTCCAGACAGGAAAAACTTGACATGAGGCTTAGCTGGAATCTTACAGGGATTCAAATAAAAGACGAACTTCAGGCTGTTCTCATAACCATGAATATCATCTGCTCTCATGCAGACTGAGTATCTAAGGCAGTCAGCTGACAGAGGTAGATAAAACATCCTACGTCAGAAATAACTAAGCCAGTGACACACCAAGTCAGGCTGCACATCCCTTACTGTAAGTCTGCGGTCTCGTTGATTGGGAAATCCATTTCAGCAACACCTTTAGAATTCACTGTTGAGATAGTCACAAACAATTACAGTTTAAAACACACCCAAACACATCATATATCAATGTTTTAGCATCAACATGCCAAAAACCTCGGAAACCATGCTCAGTAACATCAACATTTGGACAGCCAAAGCTAGAGGCTCAGCCAAAGGCAAATAAATTTGCCATGGGCATTGTTTAATACAGGCTTACAGATTTTCTTAAAACCAGAGTATAGTAAATATTTCATTTATTGCATCTGAAAATTCAGAATATATCTAGGAGAAAATGAGTGAAGTCTCCAAGAGTATTTTTATGTGAGATTCTTAATCATGAAGCATACAGTTTGTGTAAACTGTTTCCACTTTCCATGCAATTTTATATACTGCCATCAAACAGTACAGAAAAGGCTTCTGAGTATTCTACATGAAGATCCAACTGGTGAGATACAAAGGTACAAGTTTTAAAACTCCTCATATATTCTATGTATCTCCAATAGTTAAAAATATTTCTGGAGTTAAACCAATTTGAGAGCTCATGTTTAAAAAGCTAGGCAATTTGCAAGTTAAAAATATCAAAGCCACACATTTGATTAAAATACCTTCCATTTTACTTCATTTTTACACCACTGGTCCATCAAATTAAAGAATGACATTGAAGATATGAATCTTATTTGAATCCAAGCTAAACTAATGCTTTTCTTTTAAGAACTCTATTTATTAGGATTATAAAAAGAATTGGTCAAGTGAAGACTGAAAGTTCTTTGATTCTGATATCTTATTTTCATTCACTTTTAAAAATCTGCATAGATGTACACCAAGAATTGTTAGTTTAGCAACTACCCTAGAAATCCAAGTAAAGCATTGCTAGATGGTGACAACATGCTTTTATTAGATTGAGTTTTTTAGATCTCATCCTGATAAAAATAACCTAATAAAACACCCTACTGGTGATTTGCCTGTGAAGAGATTCCTGTAGTAAGGCCTCACAAACTTTTATCCTAATTAAGCATGAAAAGAAAGAAGTAACCATATTGAGGGATGCTTCATCTCAGCTGTGAATTACCATTATATACTAATCATCTTCCCTGAAAGTGCTGATGTCTCAGGATTTAAGGATTACTTCCTTGGTTAATTTTCATTCACATCTTTTCCAACTACAACAGCGACAACATTTGACATAGGTTACAAATACTTAGGAGCTCAGAGACTTGGGACAGCTCCTGGTTCTTGTAAATTCAGTGTACCAGACAGATACACCCACTCTATGTGTTTAAATGATACAAGTAAATACCAGCTTCTACCTGGGACAGTCTTTCTGTCAGCAAAAAGACAAACCTCCCCAGGGCTCCTAGCAACACGTGCTGGACCAGTCATATTCGTGCTGAATTCCTTACACCAGTGTGCCATACAGCAGCAAATAAGGAGCAACTGCCACAGCTGGGAAAAAGTATGCCTCAAAATTCCAAACAGCCAAGGCAGAGGATTTCATATTATGCCATTTCTAGTGCACAGTTTTGCAGTGCAGGTTTTTACTCTGCATAAGAACGCAGGAAATAACATCACCTCATACTTGGGCTTTTAGTTTAATTGAATCACTGGTTGATCTTTGTGTGAATTTTAACCTCCCTCGTGGATGGCCAAGACCACTCCAATATCCTTATTGGACCAGCTCCTCAGGAGCTTTCTTTGTTTTTAAGACTGGCCCAACTAAGAAAATTCAGGCTCTGGGACACAGTGCTCTCTTTGCTCATTCACTTCCACAAAGCGTTTTTCTCCCTCCAGTTGTGCAATCAAAGAGTAACACTGAACTTCTGTTTGGAAGAGCAAAGTATTAATGGTCACTGAAACCTCCTTTCAAACATCCTACTGTCTTCAGGCATTATCAGGCTGGTCACAGTAATTCACTAAACATATCTAAATGTAAAGAAGACTACAGGGCCACAGCACCACACTCTTTTTACCCACTGGTAGTACATGCAGCCTTCCTGAATTGGATTCCATCACTCTAGGAAGTGGGGTTGTATATGTTATTCGTAAACAAATAAGACCATATTGAAGAAACACCAGAAACACATAAAAGAATGCATTTCGCTCAAATCCCCACCCAGAGAGAAGGAGGAAGAGCTTCAATACACATGCTTCACATCTGCACAAAGGAACACTTCCCTTGTGTTTTATGTCCCTGTTTCTTTTCAGAAAAGGGAACATTTTTAAAGCTAGATAGAGCATGAACACAAGGACATGTCTGTTCCTTCCTCTTTGTATTCAAGTCCTCTTCCTTCATACATGCAGAGAAATGGAACCGAGGTAAGTTCCCAAATTTGCTTTATAAGATTAGCTTCTGTGTGAGCACTAAGACACTAGGACAACTATTTTTTCCAGTCCTTCTTGATTTTTCATATAACTCCTCTCAGCAGTAATTGAGAGTGCATGCATGCAAGATACTAAGCCATTATGTAGATAGTTAAGGTTTAATCTTGGTGTTGCCTCATACATAAGATGGTGTCATTTATTCACAGTAAAGCCACAGATAGATCATCAGCTCTCTACCACAGTAATGTATTTGCTCTCACATTTGTAATATTCATGTTTACAAGGTTATTCTCATAGATGCCCTCTCCAAGGAGTTGCACTTAAAATTTTGCATCACCTAATTTACAAGGTATTATACTGGAAATAAGACAATCCCTTCAATGCCTTTTGGTAGGGGATAGTTGTTCATTGTTCTTGATTACTACATATCGTTACACACAAGATGTACACTAATCAGGATACCTACCAGGTAATGACTTCCATTTAGACAGATTAAGGTGTGCTGCCTAAAACAGTAGTTCTGGCACAAGTTCCTATCATGGCAACAGTAAGAAAATCAATTCTCATTTGGTGAAGTAGTGCTCACCAGTATCTCCCCCCTAGACCTGCAAAATAAATCGCCAATTTACTTGCTTTCTCACTGGTATCTCAACCATAGCACGAACAGGACAGATGAAAACAGCTCATCAATTTATGTGATACTCAGCATCTGAAATATTACTATTAACCCCTATTAACCACTATTTTCAGCAGCCTTTTTTGGCATGCATGGTGACAAGCAGAAAACGAGCAGAGAGAACAACTGGTGACAGTAACTGCTACAGTCACTTGAGTGATTTGCTGCTGACCACAAACAAAACCTTCAGTCTTGCTCTTTCAGTACATGGCCAAACATGAATTACGACCACACTGCAAATCAACATGGCTAACGTCACTGGGATCACAGCACAGCTCTGACACTGCTTAACACCTTCACTGCATGCATTAATTCTACATACACAGAAATAGATTCTCAAAAAACTGGAATATGAATTCACAGGTAAGAGACTAGATTACTGCAGCTAAGTAATGCTTATGCTAAAAATCTATCAATTCAATTGCAAGTTGTCTCGTTAATATTTATACTGCAGCATATTCTTCTCAACTTGCACAAGAATGGATCAGCTTTACAATGAAGCCCTTACTCTGTAGTAACATTAAATAACAAAGGGATTCACCATACAAATAACTTGTATATCACGAGTTGTGTTTTTTTCTTCCCCTCCAAAGCACAAAGTTCAAAGGTAAAAGTCTGGTTTTTGAAAGAAAAGGTACAACATATTATGAACTTTCACAGTGCAAAATACAATTGTGTGTGTAGAGAGATGTTTTCGAATGCCTGCTGTGTCATTACCTCCTGAAGTATGTAAGTACTTCATTGTCAGCCTCTTCTTCTAAAAAAAAAATTAACATCAAATAAGAAAGTTGGCCCAGGTTATGAAGGTTTTGTTTTTGTTTTGTAGCATTTATTTACTTTGTTAACAAGCATAGCTGCAAAAACATAATGCTGCCACAACCAATCAAACAATGTGAGAAAACAGCTAGCATCAGCAGCAGGGCAACTATTTATTGAAGCAATCCGTGTTAACCCAGCCCTTTGGCATAGGGGTGATGAGCACATTTAGTAATCACCAGGTACTTATCAATTCAGAAATACCATGTTGCTTTGTTTGTTTTTACTGTTTTAATGCCTCTGACAACAAGCAAGAAACTAGTGAACACCCATGCAACTGAAAAGGAAGCAATGTCCGAGGAAGATGAGAAGAAAGAATGGACAGTATGAAGTAGGGAAGTGGCAACCATTGTCTATGAAGGGGAAGCAGAAGAAATGGGCAGCAAATCAGCCTGTAAGGACTAATGAATAATGATTCTTTGCAATTATATAAGCATTACAAAGCAAATGATGACCCAACTCATACTGACCCATTATTGATACTAAAACTGCTGTGAACTTAGAAATTCAGATTCTGAAAGGCCTCAACTATACTAAAGCAGTCAAATTGCAGTTTAAACCTTACGTGCGACTTGGATTCAGGATAGAGTGGAAGGGTGCAACACTGGTAGTGCTCTTTCAGATCTTGGGCTTGTGGTAGCTCAAATGCCAGGGGACAGCATTGTGAAAAAAAACAAGTCTGCATTTAGTTCAACAACCTTCAAGGGCTTCAGCAGCACCGGGAGATGTTCAAGCTTAGTCAGCCACTCCGCATATGGCTATGCATCCCTTCATAATTAATGAGATCATTCTGGAAACTGCATTGCAACTGTAGCACCCTTTTTCACTTTTATCCAAAAAAAAAAGTCTATTTTTTTTTTACATCAAGCTGTAAGCATATTGGGTGGAATATGTCACAAACTCAAAACCAGGCATTTTAATGTCTCCTATAAAAGCAATTCGGAGATACTCAAAACCATTGAAAAGTCTGACCATTTGCTTTTCTCAACTACAATATATTGGAAAATTCAAAAGTTCATGCTGAAACAGATTTTAAGCATCAGGTAATACCAAAACCATTTATGAAATGTAAGTAGTGTATTTGCTTTATTAATTAGTTTAACACTTCAGTAATTTTTCTGAGGTGAATTGCAATGATTTGCAGGGGGATGAGTGCAAACTTATACCTAACCTGGTGCAGTGTCACTGCTCTCATGGGCTTGGTGTACATGCAGGACTTGCTTTTGCAGCTAGAAATATTTTTTTTTTTCCTTCCCCTTAAATGCTAGTGCATCTTGATCACCTCAAATAATTATCCTCAAAATAAAATGTTTTTAACATTCACCTCCGTTCCTAATAATGAAGTCTCCAAACCAGTGCAGTACTCCTATTAAAACAAAATTCAGCTGCTCTCACTGTAACAAAGAACGGTGTAAGCCATTTTTGCAGAATTGGCTCTTGGAATAGGGAAGTTTTTCTTTGTGGGTTTTCAAAAGCTCATATTGATACAAGGCCTTTCAGTATATAATTCTGCTTTCACAGATTCACTATAAAATCAACTATTCATTTCACTGAGATCAAATCGTTACAATCTACTAATTGGGCTTCATGAAATAAACATGAACTTTGGGGAGAAAAGAAAGACTAAAAAAGGGAAAAGAGAACTAAATCCCCAGTCCTTGTAAATGGCACCTCATTGCCAGCTCCTCTCCTGAAACTAGCACAGGAACCAGCTTGGAAGATTTTCAGATTGTTCTGTCAGAACATTGTCTCCCTTAATAAAACTAGTTGTATTGCTGCTTATACCTAGCCCAACTGTGGACCTTTAGAAATAGGGCTAATTTCACATCACTTTAGGTAAAATGATCCACAACTATTTCTTAACCCGCTACACAGGGCTTTGCCTAAATTGCAATTATCAACCAACTGTACCATGCGCACAGAATAGAAAGGGATACAGGATTTTACCGCAGCAATCTCAATACAAGCCATTCCCCTCAACAGGTCTGTGTAAAGCACACAGTATCTAAAAATTTTAGCTGCAAGTGCGCTGCATGAGATGTATTGATTCTGCTGTGGCACAATGAAGGATGAATTAAGGATGCTGTGTGGTTTGAGTAAGAGGCTCTATTAGACATTTTATCCAGATAAACAACTCTAGAACAGAAAACTGTTATAAATTCACTGATATTTTTTTTTTAAAAAAAAAAAAAAAAAAAAAAAGAGAAAAGAAATAATGGTCAACAAAAATGCAGCATTTTCCATAAAGTTAAATTTATATAAGAAGCTTAGTGGTGTTTCTCAGCTTGAAGTCTACTGAGCACCCCTCTCTCTGGCATTAATACTGGACATCAATTTGCAGAGATTATTTACTGTGCTAATAAGCAGTAATAAAGCAGGTCTCAGAAAGACACTGGAACATATTCTATTTTGTACTTGCCAAGAAAAGAAATGCAGAATGGCAATGAGTGTAATTAGAGTACACCAATAATACGGTAGTCCTAAATATTTTCAAGGGATTAATTAACTTGGATTATGAGGGGAATTTTTACCGTCTCCATTAAAAAAAAAAAAAAAAAAAAAAAAATTGGGTGGGAGTGTCACATATAGGCTGTATTGAGAAACTGGCTATTAGTTTTCCTGCTTTCTTGCTTCTTTCAATCCAACATTTACCTAACCAGCACGTGGGCAATACAATTACATATCTACTCTTTATTTAAACACCCTTACTTGAATCCTCACTGACAAAGACATTCTGACAAGAAAAGACTTTGTTCATTTTGAAGTGGATACTTGTTATGAAACAGGTATTCTTCAGAAAAGGTCACAATCTATAGGGACTCAATGACCAGCAAATTGAATTTTATTTTATTTTATTTAAAAAAAGCATATACAGATATAGAAACAACCCAGGCAGATGCACACAAAAACCTTTTGCTGGGCCTTTTTCAGGTGTTACATGACCACTCACTTTGATTTAACCAAAGTGTGCACGTGTATACACTTGAAATTTCACAAGTGTCACATAATGCATAAAAATGTTCCACCCACTGAAGGACCTACAAAAAAATTGGCACAAAGGTAGCTGGGGCTGGCAGCCTTTGCCCGGGTCAGCACAGTATTTCTGATGACAAATGCTTCCTGCAGCATTCATTAATGCAATGGACATGCATGGGTCTCACCACCAGAAAGCAAGATCCCCCTCAACCAATTGTTAGTGCTTGTACCTGGTTTTCCACACTCCCTGCTCCTGGTGCTGCCCTGCCAGCGAGGGCCTGGGGGTGCCCCAGCAGCCGGGAGGGGACAGACCCAGGACAGCTGACCCAGGCTGCCCAAAGGGATGGCCCATGCCATGTGGTGTCCTGCTCTGCAATACAACGGGGGGAGCTGGCACTGTTGGGGGACAGGCTGGGCATCAGTCAGCAGGTGGTAAGCAATTGCATTGTGCATCACCTACTTTGTGTGTTCTTTTCTCATGATTGCTATCATTATTGTTCTTTTCCCATCTTTTTTCTGTCCTATTAAACTGTCTTTATCTCAACCCACTAGTTTTTACCTTTTTTTTTTTCTCCTTTCGATTTTCTCCCCCATGTCTCACCCCAGCTATGTGGTGCTTCACTGCCTGAGAGGGTAAAGCACAACTGCATTTAGTCATTGTGTGACTTCAGCCACCATGCTAAACAACTGACAGAAATCAACTGAAGAGAAAGAGAATTTTAACTTTACAAAATCATGACTTGACCGACACACCAAAGCTATACAATCATTCAGCCAAGTATTAACATCCTCTGATAGTCAGAAGTCTTTAGGGTTTCAACTAGGTGTTTAGAAAATAGCCCAGGAAATACCAGGTTATCACAACAGTACAGGTCTTTTACCAATTCTCTAGGCATTCTCATAGCAATAATACTGGCAGCTCTACATCATCTTTTTCCAGAAGAACCAATAGCAGACAAAATTTATATAGCGCCAGAGAAACAGGAGAAAAATGAGAGAAGCACCTAAAATGGGGCCACTGTACACAACATGAAGGAACAGGTCTCAGTGTTTCATTACAACCTGTAAACAACGTTTTTCCATGAAAAAGACATACATTACACATACCCCTTATGTGTCTCTTACTTCTTCATGCTAGGCAGTTTTCTGTTTGTTTCAGGCCATATTATATTGGTATTAATGCTCTTGATGATTTTCATGCAAATGAGGCAGAAAAAAGTTAGATGAAATTCAAAATTGCAAGGCCAACAGCTAACATAATGTAAAAAGACAGAAATTAAGGGCTTAAAGAACAAGCAGTGAGCACACTTTTCAGATGAAAAATACAAGTTTACAGGTATCAGCACAGACCTTAGTTCCATCGACTTCAAAACGCATATTTTAGAAAACTTAAATACCTGACCTCGATAATTTGCTCATTTATGTAAAACTATGTGTTTGTTCCTCACTTAGTTGTGTTCTTCCACTACACAGAATTTACATCCTAAGGTATTTTCCCGTCAGAATCACCATGGCAAAAGTAACTACTCAGCACTTGCTTCTCTATGGTACTTAAATTTTAAAAAAGCATAGGCCATAAGGAAAGACAACTATGTGCTTTCTCAGTGTTTCTGGATTTCATTAAATAAGCCACAGCCAAGACATTGTGGTTTAAAATTGAAGACAAGAAGAATACGATGATCTAATGTGTAGGAATACAACACCACAGCAAGGAACACTTGTTTTTAAAGCAATTTTATCATCAGGTATCATTAACCGTATCTGCCTCTCCATAGGCTCATTTTGAGAGAGAATGTTTTAGTTTCTTGCAAAGTAGTTATGACCTTTTATCACAGCTTTCCTTCCTAGACTCTAAACTATGGAAAATACACCTTCCTATGTGGTCAACAAGAAAAATAACCACTGTGTACAAAATTAGCTTCAGCCCACACAAAAACTGAACCAAGGACTAATTGTTCAGACCTGGCTGCTCATCTACCAGTTTGGACAAACAAACAATGGCAACTGTCAGCTGCCATCGATCATTTGTTTTACATTTAGGGTGAATCTTAAATCATTCTCTCTTTGGAAAGAAAGAGACAATTGAGATAGATACTGAACTGTCAAAAGCAGAAAGGTTTGTAATTGAGCATCTTTCACAAAAACTTTTGAGCTTAAGTCAACCAGCAGCTGCCCAAGCTATTGAACTTATAAACTTCACAATGACTCACTAATGAACAGGTATCTGTAGAGAACCTGCACCAGACAAATGCCGTAGGCTTTATCTCTGACTACAAATAATAGTCTTGGAAAACCTACGCCTAATCAGAAAAAGGCAATTTTCTGGTAGTAATATATATGAAAAAAATGCCATAGTGAATTTCAGCAAGTGCAATCAGATTATGGGTGTCACGAGCCATGCTCATTAGCTCAGTACCGACAGAAACAAGTACAACTCACAGATGAGCTAATTCTTTTTGCTGTGTTTAAGGCTTTTTTTTTTTTTTTTTTTTTCAATACTTTGTGGAAATTCATCGAATTTACCTATTATCTCAGAGCTGATTTTAACTAACTCAACGCAGGCTTCAGAACACACAGAATAAGCACTTCTGGATTGAAAGGTAATTAAAAATATTCACTGCTTTTATTTACAATCCTTCTCAAGTTATTACAAAAATTTTCCAGATAAGCATCACATCTTCTGTAAAATGGAGTGGTTGAACATCTGAATTTCCTCTACAGATTAGAACCCTGGTTTGGTTCTCAGACTGTTATAGAAATATCTCAAAGAAGAAAAAGTTTAAGCAGTTTGCTGTCCCTAGATGGCCAATTCAAATGCTGAAACACCCACACAGTAGAAATATAGGTCTAACCTCTCTAGAACACTGATATCTTGAGATGAGTCAGCATTGTCTTGTCTTCTTCATTCACAGTGCCACAAGAAGACAGATGCAGTCAGTAGTGGGCTTTTTGTTTGTTTTTCTTTTTGCCCCTCAGGCTTAATATGATGACATAGCAGGACCAGTTGTGTCTAAAGTACAGTTTAGATTCACAGCTAGGAGAAAATCTGATTTCCTGTTCCACTATTACCTTTTTTACTTTTTCTCCATCATATGCTTGGACAAAAACCACTAAGTTTTGAAGGTTTTGTGATGCAATGAAAGAGTTCCATCAGTACACTGGATTGTGGGAGACCAATGCTTTACCTACCATGTTACTATTCTTGTCCTTAAAGTAACGGGAAGAGGAGAGAGAAGTCTCTCTTGTTTTGACTTCAGTTTTTAACTGAAACCTAGCTATTTTCCCTCAAGTCAGCATGTGCCACCATATTTAGGCTTTCAATAAATTTGCTCTCTCCCCAATGACAAAACATTCTATTTATAAAGTGTTGCTTCCCTTATTAACAAAAATACTTTAATTGTAATATCATACTCTTTCCTAATCACTTTTGGATACTGTTATTTAGAAGGCTTAAAAACTAGTGCACTTGTTTGTTCATTCAGAATCTTGGCTCAGTATGTTCATTCCTTTTTGCAAGAAATTCTTAACTTTTAGACATTTGTTTCCAATAGGATTGGAAATACTCAAGTCTCAGAAGCATTTCCAAGATTCTTGTGTTGCTAAGATGGGGAACTAGATCTCATTGAGCAATAGGTAGAAGATCTGGATAGCAAAGGATCAGTCTGTCTTCAAATCCATTTCTTGTTAAAAAGATAACTACCTCCAATTTGACATAATCCAGCAGAACAAAAATTTCTGTGAATCCATATACTTTGATTTTGTTCAACTACTATTACTGCATCTTCCATTGTCTCACAGGAAATCTCCAAGTATTTGTTAGATAACCGAAAGGCAAGATACAATAAGAGAATCTATTTGGCATGCTTTAGTTTATGAGCATCAGCTAGAATTAAACTGTGTAACAGGGATTAATATTTTCTGATATTTATAAAACAAAAGACCTCCACCTATTTATCTTTTTTTTTTTTTTTTTTTACCAGCACACCTGCACTGTCAATGCAAAGAAAAAAACCACTTGAACAGAAATATAACTTCAGTTAACAGTATTTAGATAACTATATTTGATTATTTGACAATTTTATACAACAAATATGAGTCAGTTACAAGAAGCACTGTAACCATATTTGACTGATGAAAAAATGAAGTCTGTAAGGGTGAGGCTTTAAAAAGCACTTAAAAAAATCTGCTGCAAGTCGCACTGCAAGTCTGAAGCAGCATTAGTAACTGCACAGTAGTCCCAAACTAGTACTGCAATCCCCATTTTATCCCTTCTCAGTGAAGAATGACTCAGTGAACCTGCTGTGAAGGGAAATTTTAAATTATTTATATCAGTGGCTACAGTATTGCTTATAAAGTGGTGAAGATACCTTTAAATGACCATCACTTCCACACCTCCTATCAGACCACACTGTATCCACATTTTAGAGTGCAATTTCAATGGAAAATTTTCAACTAGTTCTTCAGTACTGCTAACTTTCAGGACGAAGCTGAGCCAACCTAACAGGTTGTCATCATCCAGAGGGAAGAACTAAGTTCTTCCTTTCCCTATTCTTCCCCTCCCTAGTTATTCAGTTGAGGTACTAACCTCAGCTAACTAACTGCCGGGTACTAACCTGGCACAAAATTATTCCAGCACAGGGCAAATGAAATATGCCCTCACTAAACCTAATCCACTCCACATAATTTTTTGATTGTATTTAATATATAGACTGAGAGCAGTATTTAACATGCTTATTTTCCAACCTTCTACTGTATGTTTGAGCTCAAGGTTAAGACGATGGGCACCACTTTAGTTTTTTCCCAAAATTAAATCATACTGCTTATTTGTATTTACAGTCAGTCTGTATTTGAACTAATAACATCCATGTTCCCTACAGGTTACAAGAAGTCGAAGAGGTAATGCACATAAATCTTACACAGCTGTCCTCTGATCAATTGAATATCAACTGTGTCAAGCATACTAATGTTTACTGGATACAGAATGGTATACTATATGAATTTGGTGCAACTCTTGCCAAGATGAGAAATGTAAGGCTGCCTTCTATTTTGCCGAGCCAAAACTGTATCTGGTACATAGCTGCACTGATTGCTGTAAGCCATTAAAATAAAGGATGGAGGTTGTTCATGTGTTGTTAACTTAAATATTTTATCACAATAATCTAAATGCCACATTAGATGGATAATTGAGTAGTTTCCTCAACAGATGTAGAGGGATTGGTAAATTTTGTACACCTTGTGCTTAAGAACAGAAATTACCTTTAAAAACTGCAAGTTCTCATTCTGATGTACATGACACAACAAGAAATGACACAAACGTCACAGCATGACACAACAGAAAAGTACGGACAAGACAAGAGTTACACAGGGCAAGTCTGTTTTGGTGATAAAAATCACTGGCAACAACATCACTACTCATTCTGACTGCTCGGCCCCAGTCCTGAAGGGTATTGCTGGTGTCGCTTAGGCCACTGGAGTTTCCTCATCTGATTTCGTGTTTGGTTCCACCAGCGATGGGCTTTACTCAAGTGAGGATGAGGCACTAACAAGAATGAGTGGCTTAGACTGCATTTTAACTCTAGAAACTGATACTCATTCTAAATGCTTTGTATTGTCAAACTATGGCTTGTTCTAAACATCACAGTCCACAGAAGGACTGATACAAACAGTAAACAGACCCATGATTAATATCAGTACTTCCTTGCCAGCACTGGTAAGGTTGCTTGCTTCAGTGGTTTTAATACCACTTTAGCCATATTGTTTAATATTTATTATTTGCAAGCATGGCTCTAAATGTGCTTTCAAATATGTTATGCATTTTCTGGGTCTACTAGATAGCCTAAATCCTTACATAAGGGAGTGTCCCATAACACAGGGGGAGGGCAGACAAATGGACAGTTAGGTCTGAAAAAGAAGTGCTCAGAAAGAAGAACATCATGTTACTAGGCCTGTGGGCACTTCCATATACTATTTTTCTAAAGAAGTTATTTCTGTTTCTCAAAAAGAGGCTTTAAAAAGATAACCTGCAACACCAAGAGTATACCCTATATATATATACATATACAATTCATATTTAAAACTACAAATGTGCAAATAGAAAAGAACCAACTAGTAGAGGCAGAACACATTATGAGACGTCAAAGTAGCAAGTGTTACTTGCTAGCTACCCAGGATACAGTAGATGGGACACAAAATGTTACAAATTCTTGTCTTCTAATGGACAGGATCAGAATAGCTGTGCAAAAACTGTTAATGGTAGTAAGGCAGCAATCTTACTGCATGTGCTGGCAGTAAGCAAGCACCTTCTCTGTCTTACCTGTCTTCTCAGTTCTCAGATCTGCCTGCAACAGAAAATAGCTGCCTGCAAGCCCTAGATACTACAGGGTTAGAAAATTGTGAGGGATATTGTGAGGGATGACAGGAGGAACTGATCAGCCTCAGAAACAGAGGACACTATGCCTGATAACATTAGAAATAATGTTTTAAAACGTTTACTCCCCTGTTTACTTACAGCATAGTTTGTCTTTCATGCATAAGCACTCCCAACAACTTTTTCTCTCAAATATACATTTTTTTCACCAGTAGAAAGATATGACATAGCTACTATTTTTAAACATTTGGATACCTTTACCTACTTTGCGTTTTAGGTATCTTGTTCTGTAGGAGAAGCAAGAGGATCTCTACAAAGTAGGAAAAGGAAGGAAAAAGAGCAGACAGAGAAGGACACTTGCAACCAACAAAACATACACTAGAAGAGCAAATGCACGAATAGATCTTCAATTCTTGCATGCTGTAGAGGAACCTAAACGCTGTTCTGCACTCTCCTGGAAGCTCTGACGTGTAAGAATGGCTCCTACATCTGAACTACAGAAGTTGAGTGAAGACTAAAGTAGCTCATAGCGCTAAGTCTGTACAGTAAGAAATGGCAATCATGACCCAAATACAGAATAACATTACTTACTTTTTCATTTTCCACTTTGTTGGCAAGTATTAGCCGGTCTTAGTTTTTAAGCACTATTTGAAATAGATATGTCATAGAGCAAGCTCCTCTATTTAGGAAAACTAGATTTACCTTTATATGAACAGTGCAAAAGAACACAAAATCACATTAAACAGTTTTGAGATGACTTCTTGGGCTGCCTTAGATCTCTCTGAATTTATTAAAAAACACACAAAAAAAGCAGTACATACCTTATCACAGTCTGTTATGCAGCCATCTTCAGATCAATTTCTGCAATTTAACAGCCTCATTAGCAGAATGAGCACTTAATTAAAAACTACACAGGAAGGTTTTACTCTAAAACATTAAAGAAATTTTTACGCATGGAAATTGGCATCAATTCCTATAGTGCTCTATGGACAAGTAAGAATTCACATTTGAATGAGCTTTATATTATATTTTCAACACTTCTAAAGCTTCAGGCTTGGATCTACAGTTGGTAAAGTTTCTGACAGCCTCTGACATATAGCTCCATGCTCTGCCTTGACCATATCGACTAGGTGATTTCAACAGTACAGTATCCAGGTGGGAGGAGGGTGGGCAAAAAAGAGAAAAGACAACAGCACTAAAATATGAAGGACCATTCTCCCACCTTGTGGATAGCTACTGAAACAACAATTCACTGTAGCACTTGATAGCAACTCATTATCTATGGATTTTCCCATACCTATTTCACATAGATTTCTGCTATACTACAGTGTTATCAGATTAAATCCACTTAGAATTAATTGCAAAGGTTTTTATAGTATGTTCTATTTGTAACATCCCATAAAAATTTGGAGAACGTGTCTACTGTTTTGATGCTTATCAGCATTGGTTATCAATTACTCAAAGTGTTTTGCTCTGTTAAAAGTCTACAGAATGTCTTGCATTGGACAGAACAAAGTTAACTGACTGGGGTTCAAATTTAAGAGATTTTTCTTCAGGACTGTCCCCCAGTGACAAGCCTACTGATGTTATCGTTCTAATGTAAGAGCAATTGTAGAAAAATGCTCCCCCACAAGTTTGTTCGAATGTCATACTATACTTGCATTATACCCTATTCTTCGATTATATTCCTTTCAAGACAGGATAAGGTTTCTTACACGTAAGTTATTGACTCAAGATATCTTCTGTCCTGCTTTTACTGATAATTAATCTGCAATAATCCTATGGAATCAGATGTACAAGTATTTTGGGACTCCTTAAGAGCATTTTAATTCCATGTCATAGCTCTTTAAAAATGAACAGCAAACTTATTTCCAGCAGGAAAATGTAAAGCACAGCCAGAGGTAAATAAACCCAACAGAAAGCTTTATAAGCACAACACAGTCCTCGTAAATCTTCTAAATCAAGGACAGATTCAGGACCATATTTATCACAGCAGAGGCTAGAACCTGCACAGCTCAGTGCTTTACCTATGAAGCTTTTATTATATAAATATATAATATATATACTGAATTTATTCATTCCTAATGGAGAAGTTTCAAACGCCTAGAAGTATGCCACATCATGGAGTACATCATCACCTTTCCTATTTTCCAAGTCTTTGTTTTGGATAAGTATTTTTCAGAATTATACATCCTTACTGTGCTTACCTTTGATAAACAGTAGAGCCTACAAACAACCTGGGCACACACAAGATGAACGCTGGAACTTGACTGCTGTCATATTATCAATAAAGAGGATTTTCAGTTTTCCATCTGCTGACTCCAGTAAATGTCTAGGAATGTCTCTGCCTCCCTGACTGAAATCCAAGCAGAAATTTCTTCCTTGTTAAAATTCAATACATTTACTGTTTTCAAGTAATGCAGTTATTCTTCATAACTGGATGAGGTATTTTTCAGTACTTTTCAGTACTGACATAAAAGGAATTTGTAGCAAGATTTCAGTACATCAAAACACCTTTGACCAATATTCTGCCTCTGAAGAGTTAGCCATTTTATGGATAATCCATTTTATGGATTTACCACCATCCTGCTTTCACTTTCTTTCATTACCAGCTAACACACCTAAATTATGGGGTTCCTCCTTCCCCTCACCCCAAATGCAAACTGAACACTAAAGATTAGATCAGGAGAGAAACTCTGAAGCACTGTAAAAGAGATAAACTATATTAAATCATTTTATAAGTAGAAATATCCTTGTTGACCTGTAGAGAAATGTTAAAGTGAAAATAAAATATGATGAAGCAAATGTTTTAAACTCACAACTTCATTTTTATAGGTCAACTCCTTAGAGTTGTATCTCCTTTCACACTTAGGCTTTTCTCACCCAGTTAAGTGAGGTGAATAGTATAAGCTACTATCTTGGTTGCTTAGCTGATGACAATCATCATCTAGGAAGCATCAGTAAACTGAAAAATATTCATGCATTCAGAACACATTTTCTTTTACATCTATATGTCTAAGTCTTTTTTCTTCAACCTGCACTTCATACACTGTGTAGCATCATATGCTTAATTGGTAACTGCCCTCCCTCTCAAAAGCATACCTTCATCCAGGACATGTTAATAAAGAAACTATAGGTTTGATTTTTCAGATGGAATCTCAAGTTGTATACAGTGATTCTCAAATCCCTCCACTTGTTTCTTATATTATCATTTCTGTTGAAGTGGTCAGTCCACTGGCATCTATTTGAAGTTAAGTCTTCACACTCAGATTTGAGTAAATTTGACTTCAGAAGCTGTTGAAAAAAATTTTTGTCAAATAAATGGTGGCTAGCTAGTTTCAAGAAAAGTTTCACAACTCAGTTCCCTCTTCTAAACTTAGTTTTTGATTGTTTTGCTGAATTTCTTTATTTATCCCTTCCTTCAACTTCACAATTAATCATTCAAGAGACTATATTTAATCTCTTATTACTAAAACACTCTCTATCAGTGTCCATAATAAACCAAACATTCTTCCAGACTGCAAGGGCTGAGAAAATCATTAAAATAGATAGTGAAAAGTGTAGAACTCTTTTGGCAGTTTTACGTTAACCCAGGAAACACAATCTCTCACTTGTTTTTTTCCCCTCCTTTCTAAAGGTGTTTCAAATTTCTTACTGGCAAAGAATCACAGAACAGCTGTGGTTGGAAGATATCTCTGGGTTTTACAGAGTCCAACCATAGTCAGCTACAGCAGGTTGTTGAGGACAATGTCTAGTCAGGATATAAGTATCCCCAAGGATAAAGACCCTACACCCTGAATGTTTTTAAGAGAGAGTGTTATACAGGGTGGGTCTTTTTGTTTATTCTTGGAGGAGTTTTGTTTTGTTTTTTAAATTTGCTTGGTGTTTTTGAAGTTCACTTTAGTAGTTTTAAGTGGTTGACATATTCTGTAAAGAAAAACATCACAATGACTGCATAATTAATCAACATAAGGTTCTTTTGAAAAAGTCTGAATAAAATCTAGACTTACTAGTCTCCAGATTGGACAGAAATTCATTGAAAACAAAGTAATAGTACTTCCTTAAATAAATAAATCAATAACTAAAAATCCACAGAACCACCCTCTGAAAAATCACAGACACCTTTTATTTACATTGAAACCTCCTAGGCAGTTTTTTGGATTTTTTTTTTTTTTTTTAAATATTACATGGTTCTAGGACTATAATCAAAACATACTAAATAGTTTGATTTTAATATCAGTTTCTACTACTGTCCTTCAAAATGATTACTAGATTGAGATAGATCTCCACTGAAGTGCATGCTAATCCTCATCTAGGAGGACTGAGGATGCTGGGAGTAAGGGAATGGCATGGCAGAAAGGAATGAAGTAGCTGCAGAAAGGAGGCTACATCTCAAGCAAGAAACTGAAAAACAGAGCTGCAAGGACAGAATAGCCATACAAGTCATGGAAATAAATGCTTTTGAAGAGCCAGAGAAACCTGTGGTCATCCAAAAAGCAACAGAGTAATTGACGGAAAGCAGGGATCCAGGCCATAAATGCATGGAGTTCTGTTCTAGCTATCTAGTATTCCATGTCTTTGAATTAGTAAAAACTTGGGTTTTGAGACAGCAAAAACCTCCAGGAGCTCACTGTAATGAAAGGTCTAGAAAGATCTCAACTGTTTGGCCCATTGATGTTCAGTAGGACTGAAATTCTAGAACTTCATAAAAGTATAACATTTGCAAGGGATGGGAAATCACCTTGTTGCAACACTGCAAGGGTGTGCCTAAATCTTCCAAAAAGCTCATTTGGCACCAAAGCAATTAGTCGAAAATTCATCACTAAAGATTATCTACTCCAGCAATGCCTCATTCCTACAGATCATCTAAACCATATTTAATTCGTTCACTGTTTTTATGCATATATACTTAGATATATGAGTCAAGAGACTCTCCTCAGCCCTAATTCGTTCAGCCAGCACTTTAACAAGGTGGGAAGTTTCAGAAAAAGGACAGAAAGGGAACAGGACAAAAAAAAAGCTGACAACATCAGACAACAAAACCTACGTACAGCCAAAGGCTGTAGAGAATACAGCAATGCAAAAGGCTAGATGCAACAACAGAGCAGAAGAGAGAAGGACACAATCAATAGAAGACTGAAGAAAGCACAGGACAAGCATTGGAAACATAAGAGACCCTAACAGCTATCTTCATTTAAACAAGAAATGCAATTTCTTGTGAAGCAAGCGATCTCTCATGTCCTCCAGAGTGCTCGATCCAAGTGGTACAGAAGGTCATTCACTACCTCAGCTGGAAGTCCTAGCGACATCTACCACTTCAAATTCAGCTAGAAACACAAACTGCAAAAGCAAGCATTTCAAAATCAAAAGTTCTTCCTTAAAACCCTATTGCTTCTTCAAACTGCTTTAAACAGAAAGCTATTTCACTGTACCTACTGTACCTACAGTGAAATACAGTGAGAAAAAGTATCTACTCTTGAGAACTCAATCCAGAAGGCTTACAAATAGAAATGAAGTACAGAACTGAAGCAAGCAGAAGACCAGAGCAAGAAATGCATAATCAGAACTGTTTTAAGCTTCAATTCTCCATCTCAGAAATGGCACATCGTAAACACAAAGATACACAGAACTGAAATCTACTTTCAGCTAGGATTAAAAGACAATACATACAGAACCATCCCTTAAATGCCAGACACCAAGCTGAAGGAAGCACAGGGCTGCAAATAGCTCATGAAATACATTAATATTCCATTTTTTTTCCCCATATCGTGACATTGACACACAGCAAACCAAGAGAATAAAATGTATTTCAAAAGCAGCATCATTAAAACCATTGCACAAACAACTGCATATAAAAATTTATTGTCAATATATATACTTTTTAACACAAGGCTTGAAATACATACAACCTAGGCTGCTAATCTCAATGTTTAAGCAGAGCTTTCTAGAACACAGGTGATATTACAGACAAAGGTTGTACCACGTTTATTTCCCCTGGACTGAACAGGATTAATAACCATGTGCATACAAGAGCAATAAAATCACGGCTGCAGATGCTCTCCAGAAGATATCTAATGAAAAGGTACACGTTCAGAACACATTTATAGAATCCAGCAGCCCTTAACTATGGACAAAGTTCAAAAATCCAGGCCTAGCTCTCACAACAGCTGCACTTACAGAATAGATCTATGCAAGAATATCACCAGTTTTACTCTGAGTTCGTATCTGTAACTATTGTCTAGGATAAAATGAAATAATAATACAGAAATCATTCATTGATGGTTTCCAAGTGAAGTAAGATGGAAAGAACAAATTTGTAAGAGTAAGCACACATAAGAGCATCTTCTGTACTTGAGAGCCAAAGACTGACAGCAAGTGTTGTTACTGTTCACTGAACTAACACCCATTTGATTTGCTCATATAGTCCCTGACCCAGTTACTTGTGCGTAAGCCTTGTGTTACAGAATTTGTCTCAATTAAGTTCGTAGGATTACTCATACCATAGTATATATAGGGAATGTTTTGAATATGCTTAAGTATCTTATTAAACTGTATTTTAAGGGTCTTCAGAAGGAAAAACCACAACAGAAAATAACATATCAGAAGCATATTTTAGCTTAATTAGATGGCACTTTTCCTGTGAAATAACTATACACTAAAATATTGCAAACAATTTTGATTTAAGCTTTTGGCATTCTCACAGTACAAGAGTGTACTGTTCCTCCATGGGAAGGTCTTTAAGCTACAGTGATATAACCCAAATCATATACATGATCAAGACAGATAAACAATATTTTCCATTTTTAAAGTGCAGATTTTCATTTACAAATTTGCAGTGTAAATGACAACATTCTGAAGTAAGCATCCCCACACAACAATAACCTATTTCATTCATTAGTCATTTTTATGTTACTCCAGTGCACTATTTTTAGGATACTAAGCAGACACAGAACAAATTAGAGTAGCTAAATTGTATACGCTTTCTTAATTTAAACAGAATGCTGCTTAAAATAGAAGTTTTTGTTTCAATCAGTCACTAACATAAGCACTTTAGCTAGCAAAATGCTAGAACCATGATTACTACAACGTGTCTGTAAACCATAACCTTACAGTGCAAATTATATAACTATTTAATCCCGATATTAAAAAGTGCAGAACAGGTAGATTTAGAGTGAGAAAACTTCAGCTAAAAGTTGTAACTTTTAGGCTTTGATGCTTATTTTAGGTTAATTAAATCCACAGTTTTGGCAAGACATGTAAGTTCTTAAAATAAAGTATTTATGGCTGTTAATGTCCAAGGAAGACCTCAGATATTTTATCTTTAGTTTCTGCAAAAAGTTTCCATGTTGCTTCTAATCAATTTTAGGCATAAGATTGCATACCAAAGGTCAAACCCGACAAATCCAGTTATCAAGATAGTGTTTGTGGTTTCTTCAACTGCAGTGATGCTTGCTTCACCAGCTTCTGCTGTTTTCTTGTTGCCTGGGCTTCCACAATGGCAGAACAAATTCTCTGTAAAACAATATATTGAAAGTATGAAGATTAAAGTTTGCCACCTACAGCAAAACCTACACATGCATTGGCTAGTTTATTTGCCTAAAGTTAAATACACAGCTTCTGACTCACTTACATAATAGTCAACACAGAAAAGCTTCAGTGATGTTTTCAATCTGCTCAGATTTTTCAAGTAGTCACATTAATGATTTTATTCACCCTTAGCTAGATAAACCTTCCTCAGGCAGCACCACAATGCAAGGGCTGCGATCTTAAACAGATAAGCAAGTGCCTTTTCCAATACTATACACTCTGAAGGCTTTCAAAGTCAGGCCATTTAAAGGTCCA
The DNA here is from genome assembly GCF_011077185.1 of Oxyura jamaicensis. NCBI lineage: Eukaryota > Metazoa > Chordata > Aves > Anseriformes > Anatidae > Oxyura > Oxyura jamaicensis. The sequence goes on from NC_048902.1 coordinate 6,863,315, forward strand.
GCACTATACTAGCCGAAAAACAGGAACTACAACCTGTACTACTAACACAAAAGCACTGTAAAATACCAGTTAACATTAAAATATCCATTTTGCATTATATGTAATATTTGCTAACACCAACAAAAGGATGTGTTCCCTCTCTCTTTGCTTAATTTCCAAGGCCTCTCAAATAAATAGAATCAAAGGCATCTCAAATAAATATAGTAGAATCAATAATTATAATTAGAACCAAAGGCCTCTCAAATAGATATATACTGACCAAGTATATATCCCAATGTAGTAGATGTCCTAACCAGCATGTCATTCTCTGTTCCTTTCATTATACATTGTTTCTAGTGAAAATTTAAATATCAAAAGAACAAGGGCATTTTGAAAAAAAGTTAATATCAGATCAAATTTAGCAGTATTTTCTCTTCTAAAAATTGATACAAAAATACTGAGAGCCTACACCTAGAAGTTTCAGTCTGAGGTGATAGGGCTATGAAAAGAACTATGCTGGGGCCAACCAACCAACAGGCTTTCATTATCATTATCTCTAAATGTAACAGATTAATTCGTGATACTTAAAGGAAGATATAAATGCCCATGCTTCTGTCAACATTTACAACAAAAAGTGCTCACAATAAACTGGATAGATAGTTGCAATCCACTGCATTATTAGAAGAGAAGCAAATAATAAGGATACAATTAGAAACAACCTAGCTGAACAAAGCAGCGCAACAACCCAAACAAACTGGTCCAATAGTTAGAAAAATCCATTTCACAACTACCTAACATTAAACTTATGTTATGCATAAGACATCCAAAATATTAACATTATGATAAACCTCCAGTCCAATAAAATTAATGTCACTGCCAAGTGTAAATGCCTCAGGGGCAGGAGGGGGCAAGTACTAGGGTAGTCTGGATGGTCAGCCTCATTTTACCTGAATAACTACAGCATTAAGAGAAAGCGTAAGTGTTGGAAATGCTTGTGAGGGCAGTGTTGCTCCTGATTTCAATAAGACAAACTAATTTATGAAGCAATGAATATGAGAAGAAAGAGTAAGTTAAGCTGAATGGACAGACAACATGCATCAGAGTGTAACTGAAGCATTTCAAACATTTATGGATTGCTGGTAACTCATGGAGACTGGGGAAAGATTCAGAAGACTAAAAAACAAGCAAACAAAAACCATGTTATTTTTATAGGGGACAGAAAGAACAAGGAAGATACAGATAAACTTAAGTTGATCTTGCAGACATTTGTTTCATGTTTTTGTCACTAAGAGCTTCACAGAAGCCTTAAAAGAAGTGATAATTATCTGTGAAGCACACTTTTTTGTGGCATCCTGTCAAATTAGGAGAGTTTTCTAAGTGGGATCTATTCAAAGAAACGAGATGCAAAATTAAGAGTAATGCTAATAAACTCATTCAAACGGAAATCCACAAAAGGTAAGCACTAGTGTTCCACTCGAAGACAGAGAAATTTATTAACACACCCAAGCCAGCATAACAGCAAATAAATATGTAGGTAAACAGTAAAAATTTTTAAAAGAGAATGAAACAGAAAGAAGTAATTTATTTCATGGTGTAGCCTACATTTTTGTAGTTGCTGTTTGTTTGTGTTGAAAGGATTTATCCTAGTGAACCAACTGCATGATTTGGAACATATGCCAAATGAGAAGGCTAAAAAAAAACTCTTTAGACAGGAGACGGTGAAGTAATAGTAATATACACTGTTTCAGTATGTAAAGAAGTGTCTTCAAATGATAGCAACTTTTTTGTCCCCTGTCTAACCCGTTCTTTTCAATGGCTTGATCAATTTCATAGGAGGAATTTGGGCATATTCTAGTTTTGAGTTGCCATTTACTCAAACTACTACTTCACACGTGCTTGCAAGATCCTGTGGAATTATTTTACTCCACTGTGGGGACTGGGAAGAATTCATCATCTCTTATAATGTAACACAAAACTACAACAAGATACACAGTCACCCTGGTAGATTTTTCTGTTGTTTAAGTACCATGGAATTTATGCAACTGTTCGTTTAGCTTGTGTGAGTTAGCTAGGAAACCCAGCCATACATAAAACAAAAACACTCAAAAATCAACCTCTCCAGCATCAACATGAGCAAACATTTGGAAATAATCAGTAGAAAATGGGCAGAGAGGGAGAAGGGGGGAAGGAGTCTGTCATTCGTTCCACACAGAGGTACACTTGCTGGGTTAATTCAGTCATCTTCAAATAATGAGGAGGTAGCATAATTCAGAGGTATGTTGACTCCTAGAGACTAGAATGAACTTAACCTAGCTCATTAATTATTTGAACTATTTTCTATTAATGAGTTATAATATACAAAGCATAAGACGATGCCAGCTTTAACCTTAACTTATCATCACATTTACTCTCTTGAACACTTCAGACCATCTTAACTCATTCTCCTGGTCACACTCATTTTTCAACAACAAATGAAACAGTCCCAAGGCATAGCACACTATTCTGTAACTAGTCGGTGAATGTTACTGTTTTTTTTTAGACATGCTGAGTTTCAACAACTACTAACAGTATCATAAGTAGAAAGAAAACAGAAGAAAGAAAATACCCTTGCTGTAGATTCATCCTGAAGTTGAATTGCCTTTACACTTTCATGTCCTACACTGTCCTTCCTGCGGAACATCCTTTGATCCTGTTGCAGAGGGGAACAAAAATGTAGTTCGGGTGACTCATAAAACAAGAATGCAGAACCTGATACTTAAATGGCTTGAATGTCAACTTCAGTTAAGATTTCCACACGGTCTCTTTCCAACCCACCCATAGTTCCCAAAAATACAAAGCAACTCCTACTACATAGCTCCAACGTCAGCAGTTAGAAAGAACCCTTAAGCAAACTCTAAGCATCTTCGGATCACTAAATAAGTAGTGTTAAATGAAATAATAATAATAATATATAAAAAAAAAAACTTTTCTTACCAAAACAGTTATTTTTAAAACGCTTCCTTCATAGGTGGGACAGCATGCAAAGTCTTCAAGTAAGTAATCCCACTCTGTAGTTAAGTGACCTAAGATTTCGACCTCCTTTACATATATCACTCTCCTGTTCAGAAGAAAAAAAAGTCAATACACAGTTTCTCCTTGGGACTAGAACTTTGTCAGAAAATGAAATGAAAACCAGAAATATGCTCAAGAAGGCATTTTCTATGTGGATGGAAACTACTGATTCATGTGGCAGTAGAACAATATTTCTTTAATATACCCTCTGAGATGATAACTCTGTCATTAGGACTCATAGTGATATATGTTATCACACAGTATGCACAGGATAAGTTAAATCAAAACTCACCCATCTCTCCAAATCCAAACATTTTACTAGAATTGGATAGTACAGTGTCATCAATTAATTCAAATCTCTTCCACAATGCCAGCCTCTACCATTTGAGGGCAGTCAGCAAACTGAATACTAGCTATATATTGAAACAAGTGCAAAGTAGAAATGGATCATCTGGCAGTCCTAATTACATGTTACATTTGCTAATTAGGAATCCCTCTAACATTTCAAAACTCCAACGTTACCTGTCACACTAGGACCAAAACAAGGGGAAGTTTTGAATGGAATTAAACTAGAACTCTTAAACACATCCCTTATCCCAATTGGGATAAGAACAGAAGTGCACATTTAGCTGAAGCTGCAAAAAACTGAACCACCCAACTATTATAAAAAGATGTAAGTACTTATCTTAAAAACCCTGTTCTGCTGCAGCATGAATTATGAAGTGTGCTAGTTGTTATAAAACAAATTTAAGTGGAATGTCTCTCAGAGTCTCAATATGGGTTAGCCCACCTCATAGATTCAGGCAAGGGGCAGAAATTGGTGACATCTGGGATATGGAGAAGAAACTATGGGATCCTTTTTTTTTTTTTTAATCTAAATGTATTTACAAAGTTTTGAGTCCTCAAACTGCATCCAAGACTAGTAACAACTTACATTCTAAATACTGCCTGATGGGTTTAATATTTATGTTCATACTTGAATAAGAAAAGCTAAGACTCCACTTAGAGTATCCTTTAATTAAGGAGACTGTAAACATGCATTAATAAAACATAGTTTTGACTACAGACACTTAACACAAGCTAATTTGAAACATCAGAAACAGAAAAAGGAGCATTTCCCTCCACTATTATGAAACAGTCACTGACCTCAGAGTCAACTAAAATAGCTTCCTGAACTTGTATTAACATCATTGATCATCATCTTACATTTTCCGTAAAGGAAACAAATTATAAAATGAAGAAAACAAACAAGGAAAATAAATATGCAGACAATAGCTACTGCTTTAGACTAGCCAGATGCCTAATCCTGAAGCTGAAACGAAGACAAGCCTTTAGAAGCCTTCAAACCTAAATACCTATTGGTAACAATAAGGTTTGCCCTTCTGCCTCTTGGAAGCGCACAGTGGTATCGGTAGGTCTCTTTTTCCAGCTTTCTGATGTGCAATTTCTGGAACAGAAAATGAAAACATTTAGACCATAAAAACAGAAGTCAAAGCGGTGCTTTCAATTCAAAAGCTATTCAAAGGCATTTTTAAATGTCACCTAGTTAAACTGGTTCTTTAAAAGCAGGCTCTCACAGTGTTCTCACTCCTCAAGCTGAGTCAGTGAAAGGTCTGCTTCCTTCCCCTCAAAAGGGAGAGCATGACATTGCAGTGTCATTAGGCTATTCACCTAGCTTGAATTTTCTTTTTGGGTTGTTTAGCAATTCCTATTTATTTAGTATACCCTATTCTACAGACTTGTATCGAGAGTGAAAATCCTGTGACAATACATTTAGAGAATATAACGCATGGCCCAGACTTACACAAATAAACAACCAAGTTACACTCAATGTACCTCAAGAATCATGCTTCTAAAGCATTGAACCGACGTAGTTATTCAATATCTCAAATATGCAAGGAAACTATATGAAAGTGTAGATCAAACTACTCATCCTCTGTTTCCGTTAGTCAACTATAACAAATGATAAACCATGAACACAGGTTTAAAAAAGCTTCCAAACAAAATAATTAAGTTCTCCCCAGCTATTTTTAGGTTCTTCAACAATTTTTGACTAAGTATTTTTCTAATTTTCTACTCTGTATTTAACTGAAGAACAGTATTTTCTAGAACACGTCGTCAGGTTTACAATATCCCATCAGCTGTCTGTAACTGCAGGCCCCAAAACTGGTCCAATGCTCTTCGAAGTAAAAATGACCTTTGGTTTTCAGTTTACTTCTGTTATTGGGGAATTCAGACACTGTATAAAAGTAAATTTCTCAAGTTGTTTCTGACAATCTAATGAGAACATACTTGAAATGAAGGAGGAAGGACAAAATAAAATCGGTACATTTTTAATTATTCCCTGTAAAAATTAATTTCCATAGCTGAACCTATGACTTGACTCCACATTTTTCTGTCTATGGTCAACCATGCAGGCTAAAAACTCTATACAGATCAAGTAACGAAAAAGGAAGGACCTTATGTCAATCCAGCTTACATCAAAATCAATTAAAGAAGCTTCAACATTTACTTATATTTGCATTTTATTTTTGCATATTTAGAAGTTTAACAAGTGTTTTGAAGCATCATCACACATTGCAACAGAACCCAAAAAACACCTTTAAGCTCAAAGGTGGATTCATGTTCTATAGATGAAATCAACAGCACAACGTTCTCCTGGATTTGATCCCCAGAGATGTGATACTTTAAAAAACATTTTAATTGACAAATTTCCAACAACCAAAAATATAGAGTCCCCATCTTCTATGAAAAAATACCGCTTTCTGACTATCTTAAAAGTTTCTGATACTGTAAAACAAACATGAAAGGGAAAAATGCCACAAAAGACTGCTTATCTCAAAGTCCTTACACCTCTTCAAATCACAGAAAGAAAGACAGCAGTATATGAATACAAGAATATCAACTTACATTTTATAACCAAAGCATAGCCGATGCAGGTATATAAAAAAATACAAATAAAGAAATGCAAAAAACATCACCATCAAGACTGCAATTCAAAGGTTGAAACTCATATTCTGAATCTTTTTGTTGGATAAGCAAGATGTGAGACATAACCACATATTTAAACAGAGATTTATTCATAAGCTTACTCCTCTACTTAACCTCTGAGCTTTGGTGATGAAGTCTGTTTTTGTAACTTCAGAAACCATCCTGCTAGTACTTTTAAATTTTGTACATAATACTTTATTAAAGTAAGAATTTCCATGGAGCACTCTGCCTAAGCAATTCAGTCAGAGCTGCATCAATACTCCTGATCGAAATTCAGTGTGCTATGGCAGTGTGTTTTGTAAAAAGGGGGTTGGGGCACTTGATGTAAATTACTTCATGATCTGAGAACATTGTCAAAATTCAGGCATCTTTATAAGAAGCTTTTATTTTGATGAGAATACTACAGCACTTAAAAGAAGTTTAGCTCATTTTCCCCATGGAAAAGTCCTGAATTTAATGATGTATAACACATATAAAAGCAAGGCGGTTGGAAAAGAAGGAATATTGAAACAACATCTTAATCACCAACGACAAGTCACCTTTAATTTGATAGCAGTGACCAACTGTAAATGGACCTGAGCCGAGCCATTAGTATGGCTAAAGCAGCAGGCTAGAAATAGAGCTTTCGCAGATGAATTTCAATTAATTACTCAGTTTAATAAGGTAGAAGTCACTGGCCAGATCAGAGATGATACAAAATCAAGATAAAATGCAGATGTATTTAGGGGTGGTAAGAATGGTATTTAAAATAATTTTAACTGCTCAGGCAGGAGAATAATCTTTAGGTCAGTATTTGTATGGATGACAGCAATCATCCAGAAGCCTTGCATGCAAGAGAATACAGGAATTAAGAATCCAGATTGGTTTATATGTTAAAATTCTCCATTTCTAAATAATTCTTATTATGAATTTTATTCTTTAGCTTCTTTTACAGGGGAAGAGGGGTGGCATACAGTTGATACGAGAGATGAGAGAGTGGGAATTATGGCTAAACTGTATGTAATGTTGGGTCAAAATTGGAATCAAAAATATACAGAACTAGCATCGATAAATTGACTATTGACAATTAAATTTCTAAGTGTGCATGAACTGTCCTTCTCTTAAATTATCTTATTCCTGTAAGACACTGTCCATCTTGTTTTGAAATTATATTAGAATGCAAAAACTTCCCAACACTAAGCTGTAGTACAAAAATCAAAATTAGTTAAAAATGAAAGCTATTTTCAGAAAGTTGGCTTCGGAAAAGAAGAAACTATTTATAGTACCAATAAAATTTATGCCTAAGAAAAATGCAAGTATTAGATGTGCAGGAAATGCATAATAGCCAATTTGCAGTGCTAATTGTGCTACATTTTCCTTTTTGATAGATGGAAAAAATACAGCGCAACCAACCAGGAAGCGCAGCATTACTGAAAAATATCCCAAGCAAGACCTAAGAATAACCGAAGTTAAAGACAGAAAATTCTCATTACATGAAGCAATTTGTTTTGCTCAATATATGACACTGATGATTTCACTTAAATAGGTAGAATAATTTTCCTACATTTTTAAACTACTTTGAATCAAAATAGCTGACTATTGAACAGTAAATTCTAGAAAGGCATTAGCAGCAGAGATGTGTCTGCTTGAAGTTTTATTTGTGTGTGAGAAGCAATTAATTGGCTCCCAAGACAACTTGTTCAGTGTAGTTTGTTATTTCTGAGGTGTTGTGTTCGAAATGAAATTTATGGCATCACTTGATTTAGACATATGTTTTAATATAAATTCATGTTAACAGTATAATTTATGTTCATGTTAACAGTTGACATGTAAGTATGTTAAACAGAAAAGCCCGAAGATTCTGTGAATGAAACCAGAGTCAACTGAGCTGGATATAATTTTTTTAACTGATAAAATTCCAAAGAGAAGTAGGAGTAGTGTTTACTTTAAGTTCTAAGGGTTCATTAAATGTTTAAGTGGCAGGGCGATGGCATATTACAGAAAGAGAAAGACAAGTTTAGTTAGAGTCCTTATAGAAACATTTCCATATAATCTTGAAATTCTAAGCAAAAATTTTCACAGAAGAAAATTCTGTTCTGTATCACCACTGTAAATTTTGTGCACATATGAAAACATCCCTCTCTCCCTTCATCCACAGCCCTAGCTTTAAGAGAAAGAGAAGGCTAACAAATGAATGAACATCTACCCTACCATGATTTTTTCCCCAAGAGCCTTCAGTATCTGACATTCATAAAGAGCTAAGCATGAAACAGATATAAGAGTTAAAAAACAACCTCTCTCTCATCTTTCTCACTTATCTGATCTTACCTTAGATATTACAGTTTCTTTTTTTGTTTGTTTTCTAGCCTGGACAACATGAAACACTATCTGCTACACAGGAAAGACATGAATGGTAGGGAGAGTACGTGTTAAACGCAATCACGCCCTTAATCTAAATACTTAAGGCAGATAAAAGACCATAAAGGAAATCAAGAGGAAATACGGAAAATGTTTACTCCTTTATTCCAGTTCTTGCTGCGTATGCCAGAAGAGAAAGAGAAAGAAGATAAGTATTAGAAATAGGCTAGGAAATAAGGATTAAAAAATGAACATCAAGAAGAAAGCAGCAATTATGCAAGCTTTATTTTTAAAATTGTTAATGAGGAAAGTAATGTTACTTTAACTTCTTAGCAAAAGATAAACATTTTCAGTTTTTAAGAAAGTGAAAGTTGAAATGCAATTCAACTGGATTCTGATTACTTAGGACTTCAAACCAATAGTTACTCAACCTCCATTTGTTATCACATCCAGATGTGGAAGCAGGCTAGTACGTTTACATAATGCCTGTAGCTATGACACGTTAGCATTAAGAACAACATAATAAATACCAAAAAGTGGTATTTTGACAACTCATGCAGCTTTTTGAACTGCTGATACCACCCAAACTCTACAGGAATTTCAGTAATTCTATTACATGCCAATTAATTCAAGCCTTATTCATCCTATTTAAGAGTTGCTTAGTTTATGAAGAAGACAGTGGTACTAGGTTGTTTTTTTTTTTTCAAGCAAAACATTCGACCTGAGTGTCAAATGCATTTTTCTTAACATTTCCACATATTTCAAAGCATTCTTAATCCCATCTCCCTTCAGAGCAGCTTTTTTCCTCCCTAATTTCTATAATCTTTTAAGGAAACCTGTAGATTAGAGTGCTTAAACTGTAATGTAAGTCATACCTCAAATAAATCATAACCCTCAGCTTCCACCCTGTCGTATGGCCGGATAATGCCATCTTCGTGAATGAGACGTGGAGGGCGGAGATTAGATACTTCTTCTGTTGACTCTGCCACCCTGCCAGAGACAATGGAACAGTATTCTCACAAGCTCACTATATATTTGAGTTTCACCATTTACTGTTAATTGAATCTCAAACGGGCAAATTTTCTCCCAGAATTTCAATGGTGGATTTTTTACAGTAAGTTTAAATGACATTTAAACATTTGCATTCTGCAGGACACAAATTACCTCAGAGGTAAGGTTTAAATATCATAAGGGATGGTAGCGAAAGGATAAAATGGGCTAGTTACTGTTTATGAGAACTGTAACACTGCAAGACATGAAGCAACAATTTCCAGAAATTATCATAAAAAACATTCATTACCAGCTGCTAGGTAACTCTTAGTTCTATATAATCCTACTGCAAATCATCTTTAACAAATTTCTGTCACTACTGGACCATTTCAGCACCTAGTTTATGACATATGGAGAACTCTTCAAGACTTCCTCTTGACATTTTACCTTTGAATTCCCTGGAAGGTACTGCTTGCCATATCTACAATGCCACCTGTTGGGCGGGCTACCACTCCTACAAGCCCCTTTCCAATTCCTTTAAAGAATCCAGCTGCACCTTCCTTTTTAGCCCCTTTAAAAGAAACAGGAAAAAAAAACAGTATTTTTAATTATGTACCAGAAACCAGTAACCACAGAATTCAACTACTACTGCTCTGAACTGCATTAGAATAATTTTATCTTGAAAACAGCCCATAGAAATTGATTGTGTATAGTTTGCGTACTAAAAAGCTCTGCAAAGAAGTCACACATTCCACAGGAGCATTCAAAAAAATCAAACCATCTATCCAAGAGCATCATCCAAACTATTTTTGAACTCTTGTGGGCTTGGTGCCATAACCACTCCCCGGAGAGCTTGTTCCAGTGCTCGACCACCCTCTCAGTGAACAACTTTTTCCTAACACCCAGCCTGAACCTCCCCTGATGCAGCTCCATGCCCTGCCCTCAGGTCCTGTTGCTGTCACTGAAGAGATCAGCACCTGCCCCTCCACTCCCCTCACCTGCTCCTCTGCTCCCCTTGTGAGGAAGCTGCAGGCCACCATGACACCTTCCCTCAGTCTCCTCTTCTCTGGGTTGAACAAACCAAATGACCTCAGCTGCTCCTCACATGCCTTCCTCTCTCAACTCTTCCTCTTTCAACTATCTTTGCTGTCCTCCTTTGCATGTTCTGTAGTAGTTTTACATTCTTCTGATCTTATGACAGCCCAAACTGTATGTGGTACTCTAGGTGAGGCCGCACCAGCACAGATCAGAAAGGGACAATCACTTTCCTTGACCAGCTAGCAATGCTGTGCTTGATGAACCCCGGGAAATGACTGGCACTTTTGGCTGCCAGATCACTCTGTTGACTCATATTCAACTTATCATGAAGCAAAACCTCTACGTTCCTTTCTGTGGGGCTGCTCTCCAAGCTCTCATCCCCCAGATGGTACATATATCCAAGGTAGACCCATCACACATAATCTTCCTAATTTAGTGTCATCTGCAAACCTACTTAAAGTGCATTCAAGTCCTGTGTCCAGACCACTTACAAAAACATTGAAGAGAACTGGCCCTAAAGTGGAGACCTGGGGAACCCCAACAGCACTTGGTTGCCCGTCTGACACAACCCCATTTGCTACAATCCTTTGAGCCCAAACCATCAGCCAAACTAGATCCGTCTTCTCACCCATTTGGTCATGACTGAGGATCAACAGTTTTTATAAGTCAATAACAACAATAAAATAATCTGAAGGCTCGAAGTTGCACATGCATAACAAGTTAATTATTTCTACTTCAAGACTCCATGTTTCTGGTAATACATAACTCTGTAAGAGCTAAGAGTGTTTAGAAAGCCCATGTTTTCATCCACCAGTGAGGTAAGTACTATACCTCAAATTATCTGCCAACAACCTAAACACACAGGTGAAATACAGCAAAACAATCAACTTCCAGTATTTAAATCACTTAGATGTGAACTATGAAGTATTATTTTCTTGGGTGTTTTTCATCATCTATCATACTGATGAAGTGACAGCCTTAACAAAAAACTCATACTGCTCTCAGGCACTAAACCAAAATTTTATTAATATTTCCCAAAAATAAAAACCAAAATTTTATTAAAATAAATTTTATTAATTTAATTAAATTAATAATTTAATAAATTAAATTTAAATTTAAAATTAAATTTAAAATTTAAATTTATTTTTAAATTTAATAAATTAAATTTAATTAATTAAAATTTTATTAAAATAAAAACCAAAATTTTATTAATATTTCCCCAGCCTCTGGAGTCCCCTCAAAATAAACTATAGTGATAAGATGCCTGTCATCTTCGACAAACATATTATTTTAGTTGTTCATTATTTCTGTAGTATCCAGAATCTACTAGCTCAACATCTGATATACATGTGCCATGAACATTGTACGATATTGTATGGAGAAAATGTCACAGAATTGTAGAGTCATTTAGGTTGGAAAGACCTTCAAGACTCAGTCCAACCATCAAACTGACCTACTGAGTCCCATCACTAAACCCATGTCCCCATGTCATAACATCCAAAGCTTTTTCAATTAGTGCTTCTTAAAATTACTATTTTTTTCCAAAGAATCACAGAATCATTTTTAGTATCTTTAATTTTATTTAAAAAATAAACTGGGTACTAAGCAAGCCTTACAAAATACATTAAAAAGACAATCATTCCCTAATTCATACAAAGAGTGAAAAGGTGGTAAGCAAATAACAGCTAGAAATGTATCTGAGTAAAACACTGCATAAGGTTATATTTGAATTAGAAATACAACCTCCCTATGCTTTACCACCACTGCACTTAGACTGATATTACTTAAAATTAATAAATCCTAAAATATTGAAAGAAATCTTTAGGCAGTGCAGTGCAACCTTAGCGCTTACCTTCTACAGGTTTAGTGATTATGCCAGTCACACCCCCAACAACACCCTAGAACAAAGAAGATAATTAAGTTCCTGCTTAGAAATATGAATGCTATGGTTTAACTAGGCAACCAATTGTGTCATCCTTCATTTTAAAACTTAATAATGCAGTTCAATATCAGGAAAAAAAACATTTCCTTTTTACTTCAGATCTGTAAGGAAATGATAGCAAAGGGAAAAAAAAAAAAAAGGGGGGGAAGTTTCCCATTTTGAGACCCTATCCTCAATTCCCTGTGTTGGTCAAAAGAACTACATTACCTCAAACCCTAACACTGATAAATGATATTGAGGATATTGAGTCTCCTATAAACTGATTTTCTGTTCTTGTCTTCTGTTTAGTTTTTGTACTGATAAAGCCAAGTAAGACAATCAATCTCACATGCTTAAAAATCATATGCAAAGATTACAACATGTTGGCACATAATACACTCAACTTCAAATTCATACCCGCAACAAGCCTTTTCCTCCTTTGGCCAGGCTGTCACCGAAGTCTTTTGGCTGACGACCCATTTCCTCCCTCCGTTTCTGTTGATATTCTTTATCCATAGTAATGGCAGCTAAGCCTTTCCCAACAGAGCCAGTGATCCTAGACACCACCCCTGCTGCACCACCTGATGGAACAGATCACAAAGTAAAATTAACAGCAGAAAACACACAACAAACCACAAGGCTCAGAGATTTTTGTATTGAATTTAGATATTACTAATTTACAGACTGACTACCATGTTGATCATGAGAAGAAATTGGCCTGAAACTCACAAACTTAATAAAAGGTGACTCTTGAATCAGCTCAGTATATATTACATATCATATTGGATGGCATCTGACTTTTTGTTAATAGCTGCAACACACAGCTGAATAAAAAACTAAATGAACTCTAACAAGAACTGGTCCTCAGTGCATTTCTCAGGCTTTTCCAAATATTTTGGGACCATTATAATTTCTTGTTTCATCCACAGCATGTTACAAATTCAGTTAAACTTACCTAGCTTCCCAGTTTGCTTCCTAATTCTACAAAACAGATTTAGATGCTCTCAAGTAAGTTAGGTATGAATGGTCTGTAACATGAATACTGGCAATAGTATCTGATAAATTGTCAAAAAATTACCATGTAGGTATTTTCAGAAACTACTTTCCTTCCCAAATAAGAAAAATGCTATCCATGAGTTAACCTACTTTATTAAAAGAGTAACAATACTACCCACTATACATTACAACATACCCACTGTGTGTCCAAGAAGACTTCTAACACCAATTACAAAGCCCTCAGCAAATTCTTCAGGTCCTTGAACAGCACCCTGGTAACAAAGCTTATTATGAATAAAAGAAAACTATTTCAAGAAAGCACTAGCAATTCCTTTAAAATGATGAGGATGAAATCTTTTGAATATGGCATTTCTCTAATGTCAACATAAAAAAATACATTGCTTTCTTAACAGTGGAGAGTACAGTGATACAAAAAACTACAATCCTACCTGTATATCAACCTACTATTCATAGATGTTTGAATAATCACAAGGTCATACCTGGAAAGGCTCATAAAAGAAAGCTTCAACTCCCTCAGACAAGCCTCTGATTAAGCCAAATGGATTTCCAAGAACATCTAACCCAAGTACAAGAACATACATCTGTTTCAGGAACTGAATAAAAACAAAAACAAAAATTAACAAAAAAAATAAATGGAAAAAAAAAAAAAAGAAAAAACAAGAACAGCTTAATTGGTTGTTATACAGTTCAATGTTAGAATTCAAGGCTCATAAATTTTTTTACTGACTACCCAAGCAGGGTGTTAAAGCACTCAAGTGAGTATTTCTACTAAAATCAAGACTGGCTTAGGCAAAAGATGCAGTATATCTACAGATAAACAACAAAATACTGTGGTGAAAAAATGTGTAGACAAAAAGAACACAAAAGCAACTAAAACAAAATTCTTAAATAAATTTTCAGGAGGATTTTGTATTTACATTTCAGTCATGTGCCATCAGATTCCCACTTCAGTACCATAAACTTTAAAAAAAAAATAGCCTTTAGAGTTATTCACCTTTTCTTTCCTATTTTCCTCATTCTATAACATAGTTACTCAAAACTTGTCACAAAGGCTTGACTAAAACTTACTTGTTCACTGTAATGTCTAACAACTCTCTTCATCAGTTGGTCTCTCTTGTAGAACTGGTATTTAATTTGAAAGAAAGCAAGTCTGAAAGACAAGTATTGTGCATTATTTAACAACACACTTCCTCACATCCACGCTTCCTTCCTTTTAAACAGTCTATTTTGTCCTTCAGATAATCCTGAAGCCATATTCCCTAGCAAAGGAGCACAAACAACATCTTCCCTCCATTCCTCCCTTTCCTAAAAGGCTTCACCCATTTATACTAGTGTCAGTCAGCAACGTTTAACACAGACCTATTTATTAACATTTACTCTAGCTTTTTTTCCAAAATATTGAAATAATTTGAAAAATCTTTATTAGCTTACTTGAAAATAAGATCATCCACATCTGTTAGAGTAGCTCCAATACTTTTTAACAGTAAATTCAGAGAATGGATGGCTATCATTTCTTGACCCTTATCTGATGCTTCTCCACCTGAAGCCAGAGACAGGCTCAAATGCAACTGTAAAGAAACAATTAGTTAAACAAATAGACCTGTGCTGAAACAGTGTCAAGTTTATATTTTATTCCCTTTGAGGAAATGTAAAATTTGAATAAACATGCCTGAACTCACAATGGTATTGCTTTGATAACACATGCATTTATATGTATTTTCATATAGAGAAGTGCCAAATTGCCCTACAAAAATTAACTTTGCTTATGTTTACATGAGCAAATATAATAGAAGCAAACAAAAAAAAGCACCCCCCTCCTACATTTAACAGACAACATGTCTGTTAAATATATTCAGATTTTATATAGCTTTTTTCCATGTTATCTACATTGACTCCTCCCAATAAGCAACAGTTAAGTACTGTTTGTACTCTTAGACTACTAGTAAGTTTTCCAATGAGGTATTAAGTTCCAGAGAACATAAAAAAAATCCGAATTCCAAAGACAGTACGAAGAACTCAATTACCCAAAAGGTTGATCCTTAGTATAAGGAATTAAGAAGTCATTTATAGTCTTTTATTAGCTCAAATTATCTCTATTACATACCTTAATTGGAGAAATATGAAAAAGCTCAAAGAAACTCAGCATTGACAAGTCTGTTAAGGAAGACTCCATTAATTCGGTGTTAAGTGCATCTATGTCTTGCTGAATTAATTTAGACTGTTTTAATACAGAAAAAAGGCAAAAGGAAAAGAAGGTTATTTCATCACCATACATGACGGCACAAATAGCATACAAATATGTACATGTTATATATACATATATATATATATATATATATATATGAGGAAAAACCAGCAGAACTCATAATCATATCCAAATATAATAAAATTGCTAGCAACTAAAGGGCCAGCACCTCCAAAACTGGAAATGGACTAACTACTTTTGTATAAGAAATTGTAACGACACTCTCTTCTTTAAATGTGTAAATGGAGAGCGAGGTGAAGGAGCAGAAACAATTTCTGAAAGACTTCAGTTTTTTTTTGTTTTTTTTTTTTTTTTTTTTTATAGAGTACTTGATAGGCCCTTCAATTCCTCAATCACTAAAGGTGCCATTTCTGTATTAATTTAGAAAAATTAGTAAAATAACACACTTTGTGAGTTTATTTTGTTTTCTGTATTTCCTTGCCAAATCAGAATTTTAGACAGTACATCTGAAGGCAACATTTCTTAGAAAAAGAAGCTTGTGAGAATGACTCCTATGAACACTAGCGTCAAATGCAAGATGTCATCATTCTGAATACTATCTGAATAAAATACTTAAGTCAAAGCCATGAAAATTAACTGTCTTCTGCTCCCTAAAGACAAAAAGCAGAAGACACTGTGAACACATAGATGAATCAGTTAGAAGACCACTACACCCTGCAGTTATTTCACCTACCACCTGTAGCACTTTCTAGCTACAGTTGAAACAACTGTGTCAAACAATTAATGAAAAATTACAAGAACAAAATACCGTTATACATAACACAGTATCAGTTACTCAAACTTTGTTTCACTAAGAATTATCTTTAGAAGTCCCTCTACTCACTGTTCTCAAATGCAATATTCACTGAAATATTCAGAGAAATCACATAGGTCCATAACGATCTATTGTGGCAAAAACTGGTTTCTCCCATACATTACCCTTTGCCTTTCAATTTCTGGATCTGTAGATGGAGTGAAAAGTTCATTAAGTGCTCCTAAAAAGCCTTGATCAATTTTCAGTGCCATTTCCTGAATAAGAACCATGAAGTATCTAAAACAGGAATAGGAACAGTGTGTATTTGTACACATTTAAATACCACATGCTTTTTCTAAGTTTCACTACGTAATATTGCACAGTAGGACTGTCTACAGTATTTACTGTATATTTATAGTTAGGAGAGCTTGCCAGCCACATGAAACCATGTGTTGCTTTACTATACATTATTCATACCTTAACACTTTCAAAATTTACCTTAAAAATATTAACCATCACCAATTACCTGTTATATTTATAATTCTATATGCTCCATTGGTATCACCTAAACAGCATATATATTCCTCTTAGTCAACTGCCTTTCTCCAAAAGGCATATTATTGAGTTTTTATTTTATTAAAATTCACCATCCTCAAACATTTTATCAGTATCAGCTAGGTAGAAAAAACCTGCATTAGTAACCATCTATATGTTTTCATCTCACTTCGTGGTGCAAGAACTCAAATGAAGACACAGACATATTAAGTACAGAAGATACATTTCACAGTAAAACAGTCTTGAGCTACATTAGAGACTGTATGAGCTGTCTGTTGTTAGAGCAACAACAACAACAAAAAAACAGCACTATAAAGCCAACAGGCAGACATGCACCTCCGATGCTGTAGTAGAAGGTGCATCATTCAAATTGTTTAGTAACTTTTTTTTAACCAGGACAGTCCTTACTTTCTAAGTTTATTTTAGAATTTTGCTTTTTCACTAGAGACATTTAAAACTCAATTGAAGTCAAGAGTTGTTTGGATAAGACAATTTGACCTTTAAAATAGGGTTCACTTCTAAAAAGGTTTAAAATCTCTAAGGTATTACAACACACTGCTAAACTCACTTGAATTGCAGAACTTTGCTGTATTCGTTGAATCTAGTGATGACACTGATGTCAATGAATGGTTTTGGTTCTGAATTGGAAAATAAAAATATATGTAAGTATATATTAAAAAATTGCCAAGCTACTACCTTCAGTATTGTGTAAGGATTTTATCATTAATGGCTTTTACTTACCTGAATCCAAAGCAATTGACTTGGGAGGGGCCACCGGGTGAAACACAACAGGAAACATTGATCCTGGTAACTGATTATCAACCTGAATTATCGCATAATTACAGCCATGTTTTAATGACACAATAATCAAAGACCATTTTAATCAAAAAACATTGCAGTTTTAGAAGGCCTGAGGGTTTTTTTTGTTTTATTTTTTAAAATAAACTGTGGTCAAGAAGAATGTCATTCACATTTTGGGGGAAGAAGAAAAAGTGAGAAAGATTTTGCTGAAATTATTTCAGGATGTTACTTGTTTACTTGTAAAAGGTCAAATGGTTGAGGGATGCTTATAGAGTTTCATGCTCAAAGATTCATTTAGAGGGTCTGAAACTGATGGTATATGTTGTCTCAGTGAAAAAAAGCCAACAGTGAAAAGTAGAGCACCTTCATTCACTGTTAAACTCTTGTACGCTGATATATTACTGGATACTGGTTTTGAGTATTTAGATTTCTACTGTCTACTTTCCAGTAGACAGATTGCTTTTCTACACTAAGAGGTCTTAATGTCCAGGTACACTAGCTAGAACATGGTGTTACATGATAATATACAAGCTATGGTCAATACATTTTGAAAAAGGTTCTTGTTTTTTCCTTCTTCTAAAAACGGCAAAAAAAATTGTTTTTCATTATAGCACCCTGCTTTACAGTAACCCACAATTTTGTGTAATTTTTTCCATATGAAATTAAATCATGGAATGCACTACTTTCCCACAAATGTGTATTCATAGCATTTTTACTACCCTGACATCAGAGAGCAAAGAACCACATACATAAGATTCGGAGATGCCTCTTCATGCACATAAATTAATAAAATAAAAAAATCTGAAGTTTTTAGTATGTAGAACGTGATGAAAGATGTTACCTGCAACCAATATAGTTGAGCTCGTAAGCTTCTTTGGTGAGGTGACTGTTTGAATTCAACCTGAATTCCTGACAGGAAGCTACGTCGGATGCTACATCTAACCGGGAGACGCATTTCCATTGGAACTTTACTAAAATTCACCTGGTAATAATAAGAAAGCAGAGCTGATGTGTTATTTAATTAAGCTTCAGGATAAAGAAAAACACATTACTAGTAACACCTGGATTTTCATTACTTTCTGATACTATTAATTACTGAAATAACTCTCATCAAGTATTCACATAGGAAGGAAAGAAAATCACAAGTTAGTTTGAGAAGCATGTCACACTGCAACTTCAGTTGTCCAAATCAAGCACC
Organism: Oxyura jamaicensis; assembly: GCF_011077185.1. Lineage (NCBI taxonomy): Eukaryota > Metazoa > Chordata > Aves > Anseriformes > Anatidae > Oxyura > Oxyura jamaicensis. The sequence continues at coordinate 6,882,192 of NC_048902.1, forward strand.
TCTGTGTCATAACAACAGTAATAACTAATTCACAAGTTATCTCACACTGTTATAATTAGAGATGTTTACAGGCTGCTCTGTACCTAGTTGATGTTTCTAACCTGATCCTGAAAAATAATCTGTTACCTACTAATAAAACTATGGAAAATAGTTCAACATTGCCTCAGTATTACCTCAAAACAAGATATTCCATATAGAATATGAAACTATTCCAACGAAGTTTGCTGTTCATTTTGTGTTTCTGTTAATAGGTCATCTATCCATAATTAGCAACACAAGTCTGTTTTCACTGTTATTCAGGTACTACAGTCATTTAAATACTGAAACTCAAATCATACCTCAGTATTGTTGTCTAGTTTATGCCAACCTGGAGCTTGGAAAGCACTCTTACAAAGGTATTTTTGATAGGCTTGTTCCAACAGGTTTATTTGGTTTTGATTAAATGGTTTCCATTTCTGCTTCAGTTTCTGTTCCCAAACAACACCAGAGCTGCAGGACATACAAGAAGGTTACAATTTAAAAGTACTGAAGCCTTTCTTATGCATACAAACCATGTGAAAAGATATAATGCTCATTTTTCAGGCTTGAAATAAATACTACTTACTTTTTAAAAGAAGCTAAGAAATAGAGCAATTATATCCTAATCAAATCACACAATAGGAATAAAGGCAGAACTTTATTTTACTTAAGAGGTTCCACTTATATCTCATTGGAAAGACATTCCCACCAATTCAACTGTACTGCCAGAATTAAAATTGACTGTCAAATTTTGATTATTCAAATGAATTTTTAGGCTTCTATATGCAGTACCTAGTAATTCCTATGTAAGAGATTTCTTTTTTATTTTCGTTGTTAACAAGAGAAAGTCCAAGACTATGAATTGACAAGTTTATTTCTTGATCAGGTTGCTCCATCTCTTCTGCTTGTAATGCTTTGGAAACTAATGCAACATCATCTGTGAACAGCAGCACTCGTTGGCGTCCATCCAGGAAAGAAACCCAGTGTATCTGAGTATTTGCATTATATGGAAATTGGCCACATTCATCCTGTATTGGAAAAAATATATATATGTATAGGTATATTAGAGGAATAATATTGCTGTATGTATATAAACAAGTTTACTGGCACACATGCAAACCAGAACCAAAATAATAATTTTTTGTTGATTCAGTTTACTTTGTCATACTGATTTAGTGCAGTGTTGTATTCCAAGCACTGGCAAGAAGTGTGGATATTTTTTATTTTATTTTATTTTATTTTTTTGCTGCTGTTGTTTTTTTTTTCCTTTTCAAGTGTAGGCATTCCAGCAATAATTACAGATGAGAAGAACACTGGCAATGATTAGGGAACAAAGTCTTCACAGCAAAAGAAATGACCTAGAATATTAAGTCATGTAAGTAGAATTAATTAAATCACATACCGCAAAGCAGTAAAAATGGTTAATGATTTAAAAATGTTCTGTATTTCGAATGCAGAGATTTCTTGTTTGTTAATTTGTGAGTCAAAACTGAGATAGTTAAAATCCACTCCTCAAAAGCCCAAAGCAGTAATGAATTTAACCATAGTGATATAACATCTTGGAAAATTTTTAGACTTGTTATAGACCTAGACCAGTTCAAGTATTTACTTCTCTGCTTCTGAGATTTACCTTCAGTAGGTCATGTTCACCAAAATTTTGTGAGTAGCCCCAGGTCAATTTTCTTGTTTTGGTTGGATCTGTCCATGCAAACAGGCATGCTTGCTTTGGTTTCAACTCCATTTCCTCTTGTAATCCACTGCAGTTAGAAAAAAAATAGTAAGAAAGACAATAGCATTTGCTGTTTAAGACTGCTGCTTAAAGTGATACAGATAGTGGCGCTATATACTCCACTACTACAGCTTCTTAGCGGTGAGGCATGAAAGGTCTAGGCTACCAGCTCCCAACAAGACCAGCTGTAGCTAGGTTGCCTGTGAACTATGATCTATCTATACTACTACTATACTCTTTCCACGTTCTCAAACTATAAAGACTGACTAAAAGCAGGAATAAAATACTTCATCAGAAGTGTATAATATTTTTTATGGTACCTTTCACCATAAAGGTAAAAGAGAACCTTTGAGAAGAACCTTTCTTCTCAAAGTTTATCTACTTGTTAAACAACTAATGATTGTTTCTTTCACATACCTCTGTTTATATTTGATGGAGTCCCATGAAGTATGGTTAACAATTAGAGCCGGAGCAGCACCTTCATGATAATCTGAGAAGCTTATGAGAGTAGAATGCTCAGACACATTCACATCTACCAATAAGCCCCCATTCTGAAAAGAAAGTTAGAGAGAAAATTCAGTATTTATTCTATCCATAAATTCAGGTTAGAACAGACTGTAGGTTTAACTTAATTCAAAAATTATATTCCAATTATACCAAAAATGCTGTTTAAAACTAGACGCATAACGTTTTAAAAATTACTTCATTCAGTAAGTTCAGTAAAAACTATAGCCAGACATTCCCTTCTATTCACATTATAAAAATGAAAGTTAGGTTTAAGATACAAGTCTACACAACTGTACCAAAGTTCTTAAAGGTAGAATAATGATAGTTTGTTAACAAAGCTATCACTGCACAGAAAAATTCTATTGATTAAACCTCCCATCAAATCACATTGACCCTTTCTTTTAATGGCTTTCAAGACCCTGCTTAAATAAAATACACAACTGTGCCAACAGAACTCCAGATCCATGTTGACATCTTGCTCTGAAAACAGTTTTTCCAGCTGCTTCAGCAAACTTGGAGAGATGAAGTTATCTTCACCATCATTTGTATCTGAGCTAATTATGAGAAGCATTATCTTCAGAGGCTTGTCTGAACATGCCACAATTACATACACATTCCTGAATACTCGGAGAGATTAAATTCACGAAGAATTATGATTTTACTAACTCAATTCTAAAGTCAGACATATTTTTTTCCATCCTGAACATACATTAGATCATCAAGAAAACAAGACAGATATTGTATATTCAGATACCCAGCAGAAAATCAAGTCACCTAAGAAACACTCACTGCAAAGGAATGTTTTAAGCATAGTATATCATTTTTAATTTAATAGCACTATAGCTGTTCAGCTTCCTATAAGCTTGTCAAAACTAGATCATCTTGACTGAATCTGACAACTGTGAAAACACTGAGAATATTGTCGACTTGATTGAAAGCCTTTTTTTTTTTTTTAAATGAAAGAGTACTAAAGTGCAATGCACCAAGACCTCAAAGTACAAGGCTTCCATCTCAACTTGGGGAATCAAGCTGTACTAAGTTCAATTTCACAAAAGTAAAATAGAGTATTAAAAATGGACCACACAAAGTCATAGTCTCACCAATTCTTCCAGCCTCAGCAGAGTACCATTATCCGGGGTTTTAAACAGGAATGGTTTGGATGAGCTTTCATAGCCAACTACTCTTACACAAAGTTGACCAGATGAGTTTTCAGGCCAGAATGGAAGACACTATAAAACAAGAAATAAGCACTTGAACAGTTTGAATAGGTTTAATATAGTAAACAGTAGTAAACAATCTTGCGCGAGACACCTATTCAGATGCCCCAGTTGTCACTCTCATCTCTACTAAGAGATATAACAAGTAAATTTAGTAAATTATCTAAATGTTGCCCTGAGATGTGTGAAGCATCCAATGTGAGATGGATGCCTTAGAGAAGATGGAGCATTTATAGAAACCTTATTTTCTTAGTTGACAGCTGGAGACCAGCTATTCATCTATGATAACACCCAAAAGGAAGCAGACAGAAATATTACCTCTGAAGTTGAGATATAATTCCATTTGTTAGTTGGAAAAGAGCCATTAGGACCAATTTCTCCAACTTCTAGTTCCAAAGAAGATTTATTTGCTATTGTGTAGAATGGAGTGAACGTAACTATCCTGGTAAGGTTGAAACTACTCATTTTGATGCTAACTCCAACCTGTTGAACAAGGACAATTTGATCAAACAATTAACATGAAGATTCATGTTTACTTCATGGAAGGAAAGCCAATGTGACAGTAAATAAAAAGGCTAACACAGAATACTCCTGTTCTGAACACCTGCAATAAGAGAACAAAGAAGCATGCAGTAAAATGTGGTGCACTATGCAATATGATTAGCACAATGGTAAACAAGCAGTTTTAGCTGTAGTATGAGTATCAGCTTAGCAGGGAAAATTCCAACAGGAACACCTCTGCTGTAAATCAAGGCAACCTAAAATGATCATATCATAAGAAATCAATTAAAAAGTACATGGAAACGAAGTTCTAAAGTATTACTTGGAGCTGTGCTTCCAAAAGCAGAACAAATTGCAATTTTTATTCTGCTTAGCTTTGGAAATTAGTTTAAACAAAGCTGGCCACTGTGTAGAGTGAGGCTCTAAACAATCCCAAACAATTAAAACTTTAGAACATTAACTCTTTTGTCTTCACTATCAAGGTTCGTGTATTTTCCAATGGCCTAATACTAGTCATCTGTTATGTAAAACACAATGACCAATCATAATGGAATTTCTGTTGATGAAACTACTTGTAACCAGGCATAGATCTGAGTACCAGCCAAGACCTTAAATATTTAAGAATTAGCAGCCAAGACATTAAATATTGCCATGATTTAAAAGCAGTATAAGTAGTGAAATAAAGGCCTCAAAATGAAGAAAAGAAAGAAATCAAGACAAAAGTGCCTCAAGAGACCCCACAAAACACATCAAAGCTTTCTTACCAGATAGTCCATGTTATTAGCTGAACATTTGACACATCCATAGCTTCCTACAGTATCAAGGGAAAAGCTACTGGACCATGCACTTGTTGAAATACATAACTGGATCTACACACACACAAAAAAAGACGTGGAAAATGCTTCAATAAATTAATTTTAGAGTTCATGCATTATGGAGTGCTTCTATATCACATGTAGCAGTACTAAGAAGACATTTAAGTGCTTTTAAAACTTTATATAACTTAAGATAAGCCTAAGCATGTAGTACCATTATTCATATTCTCATTTGTTAGTCTATGCTTGATGTCTGGGAAAGATGTTACAATAAAAGTAGTAACAGACTATGGTTACTGAGAGCACACACAGTGATGGAAAAAAAAAAATACAATTTTGTACTGCTTTACAAACTGGAAGTGGAATTAAAAGAATCAAAGGAACACCTTGTCAAGACTGTTTCTTCAACTGCTTCCATTACTGTTGGGTGAAAAAAATATAATGAAATGGAAAGAGGGGTCACTTTACAAAGAAAAAAAAAAGTATCTTTTACCACAGTACTCTTCATTTAGCCATGGAAATGCCATGCCAAAACAATATAAAAGAAGTATGATTCAACATTGTGCATGTTAAATGTCAAAGCACCGAGGTGATTAAGACAAGTCTGTGATTTTTCTTAATTCACTGGAACATACCTCCACAGGTATATTTACTTCCATCTTGCATACATTCATTAAATTCCTCTACGAGACAGAAGAATTTTCCGGGAAGTAAGCTGGGAAGGTACCCACTGACTATTCAGGACCTACCCACTCTATATGGCCACCCAGCTTCCAACCTTTGACAAAAATTCTCCTGAGGGTGTAGATGGATTGGAATGGGAAGGGCAGCTCAGTTTTCAGCTTCAAAGCAGGATTTTAATAGCACTACCACCATCACCTAAAATAAGCATACCTTATTTTTACTAAAAATATTTTTCTTCTTAAAGGAGAATAAAACAATATCTCTGTAATCTGCTGGATGCTTCACATGAATGTCTTCAGCTCGATATTGGAGAACACGGGAAGTCTTGTTGATTATCCAATATGGACTGAACACAGACAAGATCATACGGCTTCCGATTCTCCTGGTGTGTATGTAAATGTCCACTGTCATCACTTTTGCAGAATCGGAGGTGAAACACACTGGAAAAAATTCAGGCATCCCATCACGAATTCTAAAATGTCCGTTCCAGTTTTTGCCTTGATATTTTACCAAGACAAGCTCCATTATTTCCCCAGCAATTCTGGAATGAAATACATCTGCAGCACTCCCTTCCAGCAATTCACGGATTTCTGCTGTTCCCTGTAGTAAAAATTGTAAGGGACAAATTAAGCTTTTAACATGAAGAACGTGTATTCACAAAACAGCGTTTTTCTTGTCTTTCAGGGTATTCGTGCATTATGTATTTTAGTAGCGTTATGTCCCAACTTCCAAACACTTTCATTTCCTATGAACCACTTGATGTCAATTGCACTTTTCTTGCAGGACAGTAAAGACTAAACGATTCTGGATTTCAGGAAGACAAATGAGTTCCAATGTATCCCCCATCCTTGTTCCTTCCTTCCTACGTGACTTCCAGTAGATTTTGGCAATGAGTTCTCATTTCCATGGCAATGTTACTAGGTGCAATACTGAATTTTTTGTGCTGCAAATGCACAGCCAAGACATTTCACATGAAACAACGCAGAAGACAGAACTCTGGCAGCTGTGTCATACTGCTGGGTACCACAGCTCTCCTTAGGGACCAGCACCTCAGAACAGCAGCTTTCCTCATTTTAGCTAAAAAAACGGTGTATCATACCATACTGAGCAGTGGCCAGGCTTGGTTAGTTGATGGACATAAAGATTATAAGCTCACCTACAGATGAAGTTACTTCAGAAACAGATTTGAATTACTAGTTTATTTAAGGCAATGGCACACTGTTTTACATTCTTTGACTTTGGGTATTGAAGTGGAGTGAAGGGAAGGAAAATTGGTAATAGTGCTCTTACTATAGCAGACAGAAGCAAAAGGAAGATCTAAATGAATGTGACAGCCAGTTGTGTGACCAGGACAAAACAGAACAAACTAGGATGATAGCTACAGATCCTCATGCCATTTCTATTTACCAGAATCATTCAGCTCTTCTTTGAAAACGTGTATTAGAAACAGAAGATACTGCAAGTAGAGCAAGAACGTCAACATAGGATTCTGCAAAGAAATCCTCTGATTTGTGCATGGGAAGCCTCACAGTAGCACTCAGTAAAGAGTCGGTGTTGGAATGGAGACAAGTTGTCTTTCTACATAGAAGAAAAGCACCCATACTTTCAGGCTTTTTTTCCTTACATCTCTCCTTGTGAAACAAAAGCTATCCTGCAATACATTAACAGGATCTCAGAAGTATTTAAGAGACACCAATCCAATACAGGTTTAATATTTCAGGAGCAAAGCGAAACTGGCTAAGTAGATCCAAAGGAAAAAATAACTAATCCCCCACATTCCTAGGGCGAATCCATCAGCCAACTTTGTAATTTACAGAAGAATATACAATAAACAGCATTCAGTATCTTCTACTCTACTTCTACCTCCAGTTCTAAGTGTATGCAAATCTTCATTAAAATCAAGGAAAGCATTTCAGAACAGAACCATGGAATAACCTACCTCAAGCAAATATTTCAAGGAGTACGGCAAAAGATTCCTCACAGTCAGCGTAGGATAAAGGTGGATGATGTAGGCAGGATCCCACTCCTCTCCAGATGTTGAAATAAAATTCAGTTGATCGGGTACAGCTGTTGAGCTGACTATTAGAGGCAAGAAATTCATCTCAGTGGCTGGGCACTGTAACAAGCACTTTACTTCATTGCTTCTATGTAGCTCTTCTCTCCAGGCAATGTAAGTTGTGGACTCTCTGAATTGACCCTCTAATATTCCTGTTGGTTGAACATATAAATGACACCTACGACAAGAAGACAGAATTGGTACACAAAATGTCCTTGCATCAACAGCTACCAGCACCCATTTCAAAGTAATTGCTAGCTTTCTGGAGGGTTTTTGCAAGCACACTGTGTAATTACCTAATAAAGACAGTTTTGTTTGTTGGATTTTTTTTTTTCCCAACCAGGAAGAGTTCCAAGTACAAATTTAAGCTCCCACAATAATGCTATATTTGTGTATCAGTCTTGCAAACAATAGCCCTATAGAACAGAAAAAGCATACCTATATGAATGTAAAGGAACATGAAATTCCTCCTCTGGCTTAGATATGCCAATCAGCTCCAGCGATCTGGAGTCCCTATCCAGTTTATAGATTATAAATGGGATGGAGAAATGGTTCTTGATCTAGGATCAAAAAGAATGACTTCCATTACATTTGTTTGGTACTCATTTCTAAAAAAAAATATATGAATAGCAAAAAGGAAGGAAAATAGTAGATTTAATCACTCACCTGGACAATAGACTTAAACACATCTTAGTAAGAAATACGGTTCTGAAGGAGAACAGTATGCAAGCATATGAGAAGACTATGCTTCCTTTTAAGTTCCATGAATTGAAAAACATGCTTACAATGCATTTAAAATAAACCACATACAATGTATGTATTCCAAACTCAGTGTACGGGACACTAGAAAGCTAAACAAAGAATAATTTACAAAAAAAATCTAACTTGTCATCTCCCAGAAAAAAAAAAAAAAAGTATATAGTATAAATAAAAAATAGTTTAACAAATACAGTAAGTTACTTAATAATTTGCCTTTAATCAGCTTTTGGGGAAAGTACTATCTGAAAACAAAAAAAAAAAGGTAAGAAAAGCAAAGTCACTCAGAGGGAAGAATATTTATTTCAGGTTTAGTTTTGTTTACCTGCAGAGGAGATCGTACACTAATAACCTTATTTCCTTCTGTAGCATCTATCTGGACAATAATAGAGTCTGAACGATCAACAAGAAGGTTTTTAATGTTGTACAGTCGCCGCCCTGGTTTGGCAATAGGAATGTTTACCACTTCATTGTATCCTTGAAGTTCTAATCCACAAAAATACACAGGTGTTAATTATGCAAAACATAAATCACATTACCTTTTTTAAGAATTGAACAATGTTTAAGTTTCTCTAGACTCGGCAACTGTCAAAGTTGCCCTCTGGCAAAAACAACTTTAAGTGGCATTTGAGCACAAGGGAAAACTGAAGCTTAAAAGCAGAAAACTCTTGAAGACCTTAACTTTCCGTAACGTCATATTATGATGAATAGCGTATTTTTTAAGTTAACAACTACAACACTGAGCATTATCTTTTCATCGTGGCCAAGTATCTTCATAAGGAATTGGAAAGAAAGGAGAAAAAAAAAATTATGTATGACGAGTTATGATGTCCTATGCCCCCAGGAATATTCTTTAGCAAAGCTGAAAACACAGAATATTCATAAACGCTCTAAGCAAAATAACTAACTACAAAAAAATAAATGGGTAGTAAGGATGCTGAGAAATGAAGGTCCTGTTTAACAGGAGTTGGAACCCACAAGCCCATGTCTCAGGAGCCTTTAAGATGATCTATCAATGACTATACTAAAGCATCTTCCATTTTGTTCAAAAAGGTAAGAAAAATACTGCACTTTTCATTCTCTGGAAAACTGGGCAGAATACATTTTGTATCATTTTAAGAAGCCAGCAGTAGCTGGTTTTAGTTTGTTTGTTTTCAATTGCTATCAGTACTCGAAAGCAGTTTCAACAAAACATACCTCACCTAAATTTTAATTACACTGAATTTAACCATGCTGACTCCCTTGTTTTCCCCATTCTCAATTTATAGTAACATGCAGTGTTCCCTATTAAAATACCTAAATTTAAAGAGAAGATGGAACTCTCTTGCCGATGCAATGTAGACAGCTTTCCTTGTTGAGGAGCTTCAAAAACTGAGTATTCTAGTTCCATGTTCTGGCCACTTTCTACAAGGTTCACATTTGCTTTTTCAACTGAATTAACAATCCGAAAATTGGAGCTAGGAAGCACTTTAAGAGGAACACCCAGGGCATTTTTCACTATGAATGGAGCTGTGTCTTTAAAGGAATAGTCAAACGTGGATGCAGTCCCTTCTGAAAATGCCTGCAATGAAGAACATCCATAATTAAAACAATATAATGAGTATGTAACCATATCTAAATAGCCACAGCAAGAAATATAAAAAAATTGAAGTCTTTAAAAGATAGGGCCCAGAAAATAGTGTTTTGAATAGATATATGTATGTGTGTATATATATATATATATATATAAAACTCTATATATACACACACTATAGATCGATCGATATGTGTAGTAATATTTCAGAGAAGTAAAGTTTACTTATGGAGATTTTACTATTCTGTATCTAACAACAAATGATGATACCATACTAAGTATTCGTGCTCCTCATGGGGATATTTTTATTGTTGCTGGAGCGTTGTAAGAGAAAACAAAGATATGGGACACCAAATTCCCAAACACATTCACCATACACATACTTGGTACTTAACCACAACATACGCTTACTAACACGTTTTATTACACAGAAGTTGTATTAACTGACCCCCCAATATACTAGCTTAGAGAACTCTTGTTCATTTAAAATTAAAAAAAAAAAAAAAAAAAAAAAAAAATCACTCAATTGGGAGTGAGACAGATTCTGTGCAAATGGCTTGATATAGTTAGCAAAATTTATTCTCCCATTAAAAAAAAAGCCTTGGACACTCATAAGTGTGCACATGACCAGAAGAAAAAATAAAAAAAATAAAACAGGACATTCTACTTTCACAGTTTAATAGCCAATCCTAAAACGCACACTTTTCTTAGTATTCTACTATGGAACAGTCTTACAAAGAAACGGCAAGCTGAATGAAAATAAAGCCCTCCAATAAATACAAATGTTTCCTACACTTCATCTTCTGACATATTAACAGAAATGTACTTCCCTTTCAAAAGCCAGCACCGCCTTTTTGTTACCCCTATAGGGCTATCAGAGTAAAACTCCTCATCACTGATAGGTAACACTTGTCAGGGCTCTAAAAACATCACTAGCTTGAGATAGCAGCACAGAAAGCTCTTCTAAAGTCCAAACTTACCACAAAGCTAAATAATTTGGCACCTTTTGCCTGTTAGGATTACCTTGGCTAGGTTACTGAAAACAGCGAGACAGCATTTGGATATTGTTATATTCATTGTATCCTTCGAAGAAATGTTAACTGCAGTTTGTGGCTCAGGAAGAATAATGAAATCATCACCAGGCATCAAACTTCTCTCTTGGACAGGGTTAGTCTTCATCTAAAACCAAAATTTCTTTAGGCAATTATGAACATACTGAACTACTTCCTCCTATGTTAAAACAGGAAAAAGCTTGGTCTACACTTGAAACTTTTGCCAAGCAGAGGAATACCTACCTTACCTCATAAACCTGTAATACATCTTAAACTTGTCAGTAACATGGAAACTTTATACCAATATCGAAGGCAAACAAGTTATTTTATTCCATTTCTGCATGTGTGGTTGCATGCTATGCTTTGCTCATGCACTAGACAAATAACATTATTCAGATTTCTACAGACTGAATATTTCCCTGCAAAATTCCGTAGTTCCCTCCAAGTAACTGCATTTGAATGGTCACTGTTCTGTTATAAAAAAATTACTAAAATACAACTGTCTATTCAAACCAAGTATTTACATAGTTTCCACTACATTTACATACTTCCAGCTTTAAACGCCATTGCTTCTTTCCTCCTTCAATTCTTTCAATAAGAGGCTCCCATACTGCAAAAGTTTCATTGTAATAATGGACCTAAAGAAAGAATCAAAATTTAGTATGAAGAAGTTCCTTCCTGAAGTAGTTAGTACACTGAAAAAGCTGTTTTAATCTCTTTCACATTTCAGAAGTCTAGTATTAATATTTAACAGCTTCAAAAATCAATACACACAAGTGAAATACATCATACATTTTTTCTTCAGTGACGTGATTTTTAAAGCATTAACTATCTGGCTTACTTAAAAAGAAATAGGACCAAGCAGCCTAGTAATTTCATAGCTTTTTATTTAACACATTTCATTAATATAATGCAGTCTCTATTTTCTCCTACAGTGTCCATGAGAATGACTTTGAGATCAGTAACTTCAACAAAGTACTTCATTTTTACTATGAAATAGCAATTGGCCTGAACAAAAAAAACTCTTTAGTCTATATCTGGCCCACTGGAACAATTCATCTAAATGCCACCTTAAATATTTATTTCTTTTCAGACACTGCATATCTGAATAAAAAACTGTTGGCCAGGCGCAATTCCGGAAGCTCACTTTCAGCTGTTGTCCCCATCCCTCCTCCCTTTTGGGACCTCATTTTATATGATTAGGTATGTATCTTCCATACTCTATTGTGACATGCACACCTAGCAATGCAAAGAAGGTTACTTGCATAACCAGTAAAGAAAGGAGTTATCATTATACAGGAGTTAATTATTTCACAGTAGTAATTGCCATTAAAACCTCCTACTGAATTCATGTATATCTGTACTGATCTATGAAATTCCTATAACAAATATGCTTACTCAATACTTGCCTGACAACTGAATAATTCCTAAGACCATTACAATGCAAACCTATTTTTAACTCAGCTATTGCTAGAAACTAGTAGAAATGAAGTTACTTGAACATTAAGGTAATAAGTGCAGTAACGTTTTAAATTGCAAATAATTTGATAGTACAAACCTCCAGTGACATATCAGCAGAGACCTCCATCAGCGAGGACCAGTTCTTAAGCACACCTGAAAACACAGATTCTACCAACAATAAAGGAATAGTGCGATGTCCCAGACCACATTCCAAGGTGACCTGAACAGATTTCACTACGATGTCAAACTTCTCTTGTTTCACAGCATGCTCACAGTCCTTAAAAGTTTCTGTTGCTTCTGTAGCTACATCAACACCAAGAAACCAAGCATTGTATTGATCTAAAGGCTTCACTTGCCACAAATTTTCACAGACTTCAGTTGCTCCTCTAGAATCCTCTTCTGTCGCTTTTGGCTTTAGGGCAGCCATAATGGTCACCACAGTATTTAGAATTATTGGTGAGATCTTGAACAACAACAACAAAAAATCATCTATTACTCAAAACATTTTAAAATTGATGAACATATAAAAATACATGATACATGAAAATGGCAAGTAACTCTTAGGTTCTTGATACAGGTATACAGCATTAAAAAAACAAGTTAAGCAGCTTAAATTCTAAGAAACAGAACCTATTCATGGACCTCCTCTTACTTTCCTTTCCCATAACATTTCCTAGGTCCTCTCTCACAATCCCACAGGGTCAAGAAGAATATTCTAAGATTGCAATTTCATTTTTACCAAGACATGGTATTCACACAACAGCAGCCAGACACCTTTTCCCTACTACACTGTAAATCGTCAACACTTAAAAATCAATTTTTAAGAATTTCAAGGTGTTCAAAAAAGCATATCAGAGTTATGTACAATACCATTTCACTTAATGGTACAGTACATCTGTCAAAAGCTTTAAGCATAATATACTATTGTTTCCAATTTAAATTTCGTTACTGGCTATTTTTTCAGATCAGAAATACAAAAGTATGAGGATTTTTATAGGAGAGTTAGCAAGTTATACTCAGATATACCTTTACTATACTTGCTTAATAATTTACCTACTAAGAACACTATTTCACATTGTGTATCACCATGGAATTCACATTAAGAGCCTTAAGTTAACATGCAATTCTGTGTACATTCCTGTTTATAAACCTCTCGGAAGAGAAAAATACTGGCAGTGGCAGGGAAAGGGTTGTTTCATAAAAGTGGAAGAAACCAGTTGGAGGAATCCTAGTATCCAGTATTTAAATTTGCCCTTTTTTTGCCAAGAGATGGCCAAAACAATAAATATGTAATGATTTTTCCAACTCAGAGCAGCCCTGAAAAACAAAAATGCCTATTTCCAGAATTAAACTGATGGAAAAAAACAAAAGTTTTAGGTAGGGATACATGGATTAAAAAAAAAAATAAGCTACAGCTCATTTTACAAAGCTCTTCTTCAAAAGACAGCTTTAATAATCTAACTTACCTTTATAACAAGTTCTTCTATTGTTACTACCACAGTTTGTAACCCCGAGACATGCCTCATATTTTCCATGACCAGAGAACATGGTCGTAACACCTGTGTGAAAAATACAATTTGATTAAGGTTACTCCTAGCATTTTGAAATACTTGTATTTTTTAATCCCATTGGCAAAAGGCTACTGATCCAATAAAACAACTGGTCTTCAAGTAACAGCATTCTTTCTACATTACTGTGCTTCAATTCCAAAATTGCTGGAATTGCAGTAAACAAGGTTGTGTAGATGTATTCTGAGTCTTCAAAATCGCTCATGCAATTTCTTCACTATGAAACCTTTACTTCAATGTACATGTTTTAAACAAAGGTCTATGTGATGAAGTCTTGTGCATTCTGACAAATGATTCCCTTTTAAATGGCAGTCTGCATACACACTGCCCTTTCCTATCTTCATAATAATTACATGAGAACTGAGTTTTCTGAGTGCTATGGATATACCAACAAACAGACATGCCTGCCAGCTGTTGTCATTATTTTTTTTCATTATGGAAAACAAGTTTTCATACCTTAGTAACACTCTTGTCTTGTTTTTCTCTGAGAAAGGCACAAGCCAACACTTTGAAGTCCTTCACTTGAGCGGTCATCCTCTGTGCAAGCTTTCCCGAATTCATAGATAAGTCACATTGGAAAGAAACTTTTAAGGCAGGGGCATCAGCACTGGTCAAATTAGCAACAAACACAATTTCTGGATCCATGATCACAGCTTTTACTCTCATATTTGGCCGTACAGATGTTTCTGTGAAAATAAGTAAAATCACCCTTGAATATAATAGGATCAACAGCATTATTATATATGTAATACCTCAACTATGCATAAAATTTGGTACATAGTTTTTAAAGGTGTAAATTTTACAAATATTTCAGTCTTTACAGTAATGCTGTAGTATTTCACTAAAAAGTAAAATCATAGTGTCCAGAAATCAGCAGCAAACTGGTAAGCAGTTTCATTCTGAAGAAACTGTCTCTCAATACTATATAAAAACATTATTTGCTCAATGCTCTGCAGTCAACCTAAGTAATGGCTCTATAAAGCCAAACTCACAACAGTTATCTTCTGGTTCAATGCCTAAAGCAACTAAGCTCTTTAGAATGAAGATTTTCTAATTGTACACTGCTAATTTCATTTCAATTTCTTGTCTGAATATCCACACAGTCTCCAAACAGGATAAAATCACATGTATCTCAGTTCAAAGGAGGACTCTTAACATACTAATGACCTAATGATGGATCAAGACACTTCAGTTCTGAATGATAAGGAGGTATAAGGGTGTGTAACCCTCATGCACGCTAGTACTCATTACATAGGTTTCCCCAGCCTAGCACTTGCTGGAATATTCATCAGAATATTGCACCCATACAATTGAACAAAAGGCAATTTGAGGCTTGGAGTGCTACAACAGCAAAAGCAAAGAAAGCCAGGCATCATCAGTTGCAGCCAGCAACACATTTGGGTAGCCAACACATTTGAGCAGCTACTTAAAGTACCCTTTTTCTGGTGTGTGTATCATCCCTCCTTTATCATGTGACTTGGCACATCTCCATCAATGGAAGAAGAGAGGAAGTGAACTGCTGACATAACTAGAACAACTCGTAAAACTGAGGTCTCACTCCCAACACTCTGCCAAGTTCCCAAAAGAGAAGGATGTGGGGAACAGTCCAGACTACACAATCCACAGATGCGGTGTGACCACAAGTCAGTCAAGCCTGGCAATCACTTAAGACCAAACAAAACTCAACTCAAAAGTGGTCTTTTTTGCCTTTGTTTCATCAAACCATACCTTCAGTCTTTAACCAAAAAGAGAAAAGTTGCCTTCATCAAAAACTTAGTTTTCCGTATCTTTGAAACAATAACATACATTATCAGTTGGAATACCAACATACAGTTTCAAAATTCTTAGCTTGCAGATAGGTAAGACACTCTTTGCCACTCACATCTGTGGTGCAAGTTGTTCTTTTTACTTTAACTACTATCCACATGGTCTGTTCTTGCACCCTTTGCAGAAATAATTAAGAGTAAATAAGATGAGTGCAAATACTATTTAGCAGGAATGAGTTTCAGTAGTTAGTTCTGTTGCAGAGCACAACATGGATACTTAATATAACAGTAACCTATGGAGAATTATGTATAGCATTACTCTATGGACAATTTAAATTGTATTTGTTCTTCATAACGTCTAAGTCTGATAGCAAGATAAGCACTCGAACACTTTTGGATGAATTATTTCCAATATGAAGTCGGTGAAAAGAAAGGGAAAAGAAGGCCGTTTTACAGACCTGTTTCTGGTTTGGATTTCCCAGAAGCAACGTGCTTTAAATGGAGCTGTGTAGATTTTTCAGCTGAAGATGCCGGCATTGAGTTAACAAAGAATTCCGCTACTGTCAACAAAAACTCCATACTGGCACATATGTACAGCTTGTCAAGGATAGCGACAACTTCAGTTCCGTTTTCATCCTGTTTGTAACTTATGTCTATCATAGAACTGTCATTTGTGTCATATTTCTTGTCTATCATTCTGGAAAATAAGTTTAATGACAAATATTTCTAATATCATAACACATTAATATAGAAAAAATAGGATACATGGTATCATTTTCCCTCCCTTTGTCATTTATAAAAGAATTGCTAAATAAGCAATCAACATTTTCTACAGTGAAATGAGGATATAGACTTTTCTCTAACAGAGGAATAATTTCAATTCCAACTGTGTCCTACAATTTAGGAATTACACATGCAGCATTTAATAATCAGACTACAGTACAGTACCTAGAACTCTCTAACCGGGGCTGGTTGCACTCTACTCAGCCCTTCACCACAGTTGACTGTAATATTCAAGCCTCCCAGGTATTTTTTTTAATTACATCAGAAACCAACATATAATTTGAAGAAACCTGTTTAACATTATTAAAAATACATCACTAATTGCTTTAGTGCGTAGCACAACTGACAGCCCTACTACATTCTATCAGTGCCATGTGAAGCAAAGTATAGATCTATGAAACAGTCTTCCTCATAAATTGCATGGACTTTTTAAATTTCTGATGCATTCATACTTACCTTGCTGTCACATTCTGAATTCCTTCCCTGAGATCATCCAGGGTACATGCCTTAAGTTTAACATTTATATCCATCGAGCCGTTAGAAAACATCTTGCCTGATGATGCCATGAGATGAAGTCGGAGTTCACCAAGGCGTAATCTGTCACTATGCAGCAAAAGTGGGGACTTCTATATAATGAGAAGCAGTAAAATTACTTAGTACAGAACAAAGTAGTAAGCACACTTCTCATGAGGCTAGTCACACAAATGTGCATTAGAATCTGCAAATGGAAGAAGCCTCTTGATGTCCTGAGTCCTTTAACCATACAAATTAGTCAAAGAAAGTAACTGAAGTACACATAATTTCTAGCAGTTGTTCAGAATGCATGACTCAATGATATTTAACTTGACTCTGAACCTCCCACCAGAAAATCCCTCTACTCCCATCACACTAACTCCATTTACAACCAGGACCTCAGCATTAAATAGAAAGGATATAAATAAGGCATTTAAATCCTACCACATTAGTGCATTTCTTCCTGGTGATGCTTGTTCCACAAGAACTTTTCAAAACACACCCACTGCGAATTCCTGCATTACAGTCACTTTAAACACAAAGCTACCACCCATTCACTAGGTACCAAGGTGTAAAAACCTTCACATCAAGACAAAGCCTATGAAGTCATGATAACAAGGCAGCATTATACATTTCTCTTCTGTTTTCAGCACAGTTTGAGTTTTTCAGGGTGTTTGTTAATAGATCACACTCAGGGCTACGTAAGAGTGAAGTATGGAGCATGTACATATTGCAGCTGTTTATTAACGATACAGGCATCGTGCACTGAACTAGCATCATGGAGGCTAGCAATTCCTACTTTCTAAGTTTTCATTTCTTAGGTTGGATAACTGGAATCAAGTCTTGAATGACCAAAGAGATGGTGGGTTGTATTGGTTGGTTATTTTTTTTTTTTTTGAATGTGTGATTTTTAGAAGTGCACTGACATTCTTCAAATTAAGGCCATTCTATGCTCAAAGTCTCCAGGTTGAAGGATAAATTGCCTAAGATCCATAAGGCAAGCATAACAAGGTCAAGACAACAGATGAAATATTTTATTTTACTGTCTTGAGTTCTGTCCATGTGCAAAGTTCCCCACCCCAGCAGTATAATAAAGGGTTTGTCACAAACCTGATTCACATCTCTGTTGTAGAGAATTACTGAAAGTGACTCAAAATTGAAGTCAAATTTAAGTGTTTCGTAATGTTCTGCAGAAGACTCAACTGTAGAAACACTTTTTTGTCCCAAAGCAAGAAGAGGGTCTGTTGATAAAAAGAAAATATATTTACATTTCTTTAGAATACTAAGCTTGGGGATAGTTTTCTGGGTTTGAGTCAGGGAAAAAGGAAAAGGTAGGATGTCTACCCAGGACAACTCACAGTTATATAGTCAATAGCACTTTGTTCTCTTCAAGATATGTTAAAATTGCCATGCCCTGAGTGGTTTAAGTACTTTTTTAAAGTTGTCATTAATTTACTGTGGCTGTTCCTCTTTTAGTCAACTACATAAAGTAGCAATACTAGAATTTGCATTACTCTTCCTTCTGGATTCTTTTCATAGTATAGCCTTTAAGTATTGGTTGAAAAACTTTTTGACTTTGAGAACATTATCGTGCTTTGAACAAAAAAAATGGCAAACTTAACTATATTTCAGTTAGAGAGACACACTGTTTACATTAACATGCTCTTTAAATATTAAGAAGATATTATCCTGGATTTTTATAACTGTTCATTAACCTTCTGGGGAAGCTTGTTGGTTTGGGTTTTAATCTTTTTTAAACCCGCAATTTCAGCCCCTGATACAGACACACAGAATTTACACACAGAATTTCTAGGTTGGAAGAGACCTCAAGATCATCGAGTCCAACCTCTAACCTAACACTAACAGTCCCCACTAAACCATATCCCTAAGCTCTACATCTAAACGTCAAACTGAAGAATACCACCCTATAAAAGATTAATTGCAAGCAACAGCTACAAAATTTTTGACCATCAACAGCTTGCATTGCAATGTTTTTGGTATGTGCATACATTCTTATTTGTAACTTTTCTTAAACTCATTAATAACCATTAAGAAAAACAATTTATTTACACCGAGGTGTTTCAGATCAACATGTTGGGATTGCAAATAGTCCTCTCCCTATACCTATGTAGCTATAGAATTTGACATACCCTCAGAGAAATTGGATTCATTTGAAACTTTCCCTTTTTTAACCATCTGGGTATCTTCAATGCTCTGTTGCAGAGTATTTGGCTGGGAAGAAGCCCCTCCAAGGTTCTCAAGTAAAATTTTCATGACAACAGTTAGATCATCTTCACTGAGTGCAATCTGTAAAGTGACAAACCCACAACCTATTTTTGGTGATGTTATCTCCTTCCAGTGCAGAACCCTATATTTATCAATAGTAAGCAAATGTTTAGAAAAAACAACATACTGATTCTACCATAAGCATGTCAGTCAAAATAATCCTGCTCAAAACATTCTAAATTTGAGTAAAAACGGTTGGACCACTTCTCCTAAAATATAATTAGTTACTTCTTATAAATAGGTGTTACAATAAGAACTGCGTTAAATATTTTCTGGTCTTTTAAAGGCTCTTTAGCTGCAGAAATATAATTGCTAAGCATAAATGCGTCTTAACAAATCAGTAATCCAGAAACAGATAGATAACATTAAAATCGCCATTTTGTTGTATACATGGAAACAACTGTCATTCACTAAGTCCCTAAAGAGTTAATGATTCTCAATACATTTATAACATTGCAGGGTCATAAAAAATAAGCAGTAAAAAAAGTGGGAAGATACAGTCACTTAGCCCAAAATACATAGAGTACTTTTTCTATATCAATTTTTTTTAATGGTACTCCTTCAGTATTATATTCCTCTGTGCTTCACCAGTGCTATATCTGACTTCAGCACAGACAGAGGAATTAAATTAGTCTGATATACAATTAAAGAGCCTTGCAGTCCATAAATTAAACAATTTAAAACCTTAGTAATCTAGATACTAAATACTAACTCAACAGATAAGCCTTACTGACTTTGCTATTAATTCAAATGATGGCTGCAACAGACTCCCTTCTCCACCATAAAAACAGATCATTTGCATACAACTACCAAAACTATTCATTATACAACACCAAAAGTAGCACATCAATGAATGGGACAGTCAGGCTTCAGTGTTAACATTCTGTAAAGAATACAAATTGTAATGTGTTGACAAGTTTGGTAACTAGGCTAAATACTATTCCAAGAATAATTACAACTTTCATTCTAGCTCCGATTTGCCATAATATTACCTGCATTGGTTTTAGGTCTCCTTTGATTCCAATTGTTGGGGTTTTATGATACCAAGTTGCTGCTAAATTTCTCTGGACTAGTAAAGTCAAACTCACAGGACACAGAATTTCAGAATCTGTTTGGGAATCTGTGAATAAAATGCACCTACAAAAGATGATATAAGCAATACAGGAAAGATATTAATAGCTGCAGAACGCATATATTATAATTACCTAGCAGAATTATGGGTCTGTGACAATAAGTATATACATGCACTTAGACACAGGTTTGCACATAAGAAGTGCTTCAGTTACTCTCCTATCACTCTTTTCTTTCCAAGAAGTTTTAAAAGATTGTGGATATATATCCCTATCTAAATGCATTCTTAAGCCTAGTTTTTTGTTTGTTTTCTTTTGTTTTTTTTTGGTGATGCTTGTTTTTTGAACATTTCTGTTCACCCTAATTTTTAAATAATAGAAAAGCTGCATATGGAATATGGACCTGTTTTCTTAGCAAAGTATTTCTCAAGGCAGAAGGCAATCCTATGTATACCTGGATAATTTCAAATGAGTTAATTGTACATCCATGTTGTCAATGACTGGAGGAAGAGAAGATTCATCTGAAGACACCAGCTTAAATTCATTCTGAACTCTGATTAAGCCAAGATCAGCTATCAAAGCATTACAGGAAGTTGAAGATTCAGGAATAACTATAACTGGAGCTTTCAAGTTGATATCCATTAAGAGACGAAAACTCTTTTTAGCGAAGTCTTTCATGCTAGAAGCAGCCATTTCCGCCGCCTGGACTGTCACTGCATTCAGGGCTTCTTGGGCTGTTTGGAAGTTGTTTAGGAAGTTCTGTTGGAAAGTAGTCAAAAAGATGAGATCTACAAGAGCAAATAAGCCTCAGAAAAAAGGTAAGCTTGAAGCAAAACAAAGTTAAGAGAAATAGTTTATCTGTGTCAGAAATACAAACATTTGATTCAACCACTAAAGTTTCAAAAAAGAAAAAGGAATAAAAACTTGTGGACAGACACCATTTACTTCATTTTGAAGATACTAAAGCTATCAATCAGATTCCCTAATCACTTTTCTTATCTTTGCCCTTACTTGTTTTTCTTCTATAAAACAATGCAACTTTTAGGGGCGTTTCTTCATCAAAATACTTCTGCATGCTTGTAGACCACCTAACCACGAGGCAGTGGTCAGACAGAGCCGAATAAACTTGTTTTTTAAAAAAAAACTCCTACTGTCAAGAAGAGAAGTGAAACTAATGTCTTACCAAGAGAGACATAAAGAACTTATGTAGGTAAATTATTTGGATGCAGCCCACTTTCAGAGACATTTTACCGTCCACCCTTGACATATCAGCATAGGCTTCACCTGCAGTAGCATCTGGATAAAGCGACATTTGAAATCTAAATACTTCATCTCCCATTATGGAGACAGCCTAGAAGATTAAGTCCATATAGTTAAAACTCCCAGACAGTAATCTGTGATAAAATTATTGCTTAAGGTATCAGACAAGTAATATTTCCACAAACAAATCAACAGCAATTTACCAGCAGTACTTGGACACACATATGCTAGGCACAAAAAGAAATTAAGCTAGCTACTTCAGGGTATGTTACATCTCAGTTGATTATCTGTAGTTCAATTTATATTTAACCCACACTACTCATCAGAATTAAAACATCAATGAAAGCACGACTGAAACATGATTAAAAAGAATTAAATAATGAATGGAAGCATGCTTTGCTTCCCTGAAATAAAGCAATGAAATTTTGCCTAATATTTGATGCATTACATCATACTTAGTATAATGCATACATACATCAGACGAAATCAACTAGAGCACTTTCATTTAATAGCTTGAAGAAAGGGGTTCTTTTGTCTGTTTCTAATCTGTGCAACACATCACCTTTTTATGGATTGTTTTTGGATCAACATTTGTAATCACAATGTCCTCAAGTCTGGAGAATACTTTAATCTTTTTAGTTTTCACAGCTACAGACGCATCCATTCCTGATTTGAGATAAAAGAAAGAAGACAGCAACTTATTAAACAGTATTTATTAACTAAATAGTTTTTCTAAGAAAGAAATATTATTACTGAATACAAAAAAAATAAGACTTAGGATTTAAAATTCTGCCATGTAACAACTGATGCTAAGCCCAGTGCAGAAGTCCTGACCTTTCTACGTATGAAAAATCCAAGCTCAATTGACTTTAAGACGACAGTTAAAAAAAATAATCCTGACACTACCTAAAATTAATCTAGCTCTTCAAAAATTTAAGCTTATGCTATATATCAAATCTTGTTTTCATTTCTTCTAATTTTACTGCACTTAAAGAGTAATTGCCTTCTTTTTTCAAAGAAAACTTTTTCACATTTTCTTCTCTTGTAAGCATTTTGGATATTAAAACTGGTAACTGCAATGATAATATATAATTAAAGCATATTTAAGGAAGTGTTACAAGACAAATATGTAGTGCTCACATTAGTCTTCCAGAAGTGTACAAAGGTAAATAATATTTCTGACAATTATTTAGTCTAATTAAATAATTAAATACAACTTACCTTGTATCCTAATGTCTGCAATTCTACAAGTCTGATCACACACTGAAATGCTGAATGAGTTTAGCTTTGCAGTGAGTTTTAATTCACAGATATCATCACGGGTTGCATTACCAGACACTGGATCAGAAAACCAAGATCATCATCATAACTTAATTGTTCTAAACCAGATACTACATTATTTGTGTGTTGTATATATACGATTCAAAAAAGATTTTGCAGTTATTCCCTAAAGTTAATGCTAGTTAGATATGACATGAAATAAAATTAAAAAAAAATAATTAATTAAAACATGGTCATTTTCTGGCACAAAAACAGTCATCAGTGAACACAGGCAAAAAACAATCAAGACAATGTTGTTGGTTTTTTTTACCCTCAATATCTGTGTTTTAATGCAACAGCATACTGAATACAGTCTCAAACACTATCTCACATGCTAAATGTTCTTTTCTGCATAGAGTAGCACAGCCAATTTAGGTTTAATTAATGAGGAAAAACATTTCTGCAGCCCAACTGAATGTGCTGCCAAAATTCAAATACAACAACCAACTACTAGAAACTAGATCCCAACAGATTAGAAAACCTTGTGTTTCCCAAACAGTAATCAACTACAGAAACCCTGACGAAGCACCCTTCAGGAGTCTACATATAAAAATTTACACTACTTCAAGGTTACAGATACCAATTTTTAAAATAAGCACAAGACTGAGGGGGATCCTTGAGTTCAGAACTTCTCTCAACTTCCCCATGGCTCAAGAATACCTATTTTTATCAGTGTAAGCACTCTTAAAGCCTGCAGGCTGGAGAACAACAAAGTCATAAAACTGATGCTTTGGGAAGGCTTTGGTACTGTTTACTGCAACATTATTTGTTCCACTTCAGTCTGCTATTTAGTAAAATTACATATGGAGTAAGGAGGATTTGTAGAATTAAGCAAGGACAACATCTGGCCTCTCCAAATACTAACATTATGCAGAGCAATGTTTTTGGGCTTTTTTAAATAAGATCATTTTCTCTCCACATACAATTGTGCCTATCTTGTTTTTCACTGAACAGGCTGCAATGCTGTCACTTGAAATGGTATCCTTTGAAAACAAAGGCTGTATGCTGCCATGCAACAAAAGCATGGACTTTATTATGACATTACCTGGTCTGAGAGCACTTCCTTTTTCCTGTTCTTCTATTTGGGGCTTATGGTCTGATGCTTTCTCAGTACCGGGAAGAGCACTTGATGGTACACTGAGTGTGAGAAAACTCACGATGGAAAGTAAAGCCTCTGTGTGAAGTACTAGATCCAGACTTGAAAAGACGACCTAAAATAAGGGCAAGGAAACATGGTAACATTGTTATTTAGTATATAGTACCAAGTGATTGCATATGAACACAGAGTTACCGTCACATTAAAAGTCTTGCTCTTTCACATGCTTATCACCCTTTCTACTTCCTTCAGCTTAACAACATATAGAAACTTTAGAGTAGATGAGGGAGCCAAGGAAGAGAAGACTGCAACAGCTACAAAAGTACCGTGCACGTGTCAAAATTGCTATTTAATGTAGATATGCTTTTTCAGTAAGCTCTTAGTTCGGTTGCATTTCATTGCAGACTACAGAGCTCTTTGGATCACACATCTGCAGAACCGCACAGAGAAATATTTTAGTAGGTATGATTAAAAAAAAAGAAAAAAAGAAGAAAAAACCCACCCACAAAAACACAAGATTCAGAAATTTGCAATCAGAACAGAAAGTACATGAAGAGCAACTATTCTGGCCAGTACTACTTACTGAAAAGTATCATCAGCTAGCCACCATTTTGTAGCTGAGAACAACTCTCTGAAAATGCTAGTTTTACTGATACATTAAAGGATGTCAGTGTTCTTGACTCTCAGTTAAGTAGATCAGTCATGTCAAATTCTCCATAGGGCTATCTAGAAGCAAGCTCAACCTACCGTGACTGCTTTAAAGGAAAACATTTTTAAAAGCAATAATTACCAAGGCCTGCTTACTTTAGAAGTCAAAAGTTACGGAAAACTACATGTAGACAGTTGCTTTCCAGAAAAGTAAAAAGCATTAAGTGAATATGTCACATGCTCATAAGATGTTTCACCTCATCTCATTTTCACTGTTAGGAACTTTCAAGCTCTGCAATGCATGGTTTGCATTTTACATGCTGCCAAGTTTATCATTCGGGGCAAGGAGGAACATACACCCCCCCCATATGCTATAGTTAAAAATATGTCCTTACATACTTGACCTAGCTAAAAATCTACAGCTTCTATTAGAAAAGTAATTAACTAATCAGTGCTAAGTACCACTACTTTTTATTTTTTTTTATATTTTTTTCCCTGAATTTCTCTTTGAAGTAATGAAATATAAAGTAGTATGCTTTAATGATCAGAACAACAGGGCTTGTTCTCTTCAGTAAGTAATTAACAGGTTCATACACATGTTACTACTTGAGAAGCTTAAAGTTATCAAATGCATCCTCTACTTACATCAATGCTCTGTTTGGTGCTTCTGTAAGTAGTAACAAAATAAGGTCCATCTGCATCAGCCTGAAGGAGGAAAAAAAAAAGCCTAAGCATACAGTCAGTTGCTATTCAATTAATAGAATGAATTATTCCTTTACACACACAACAATTACTACTGCTGTAAAAGAAAACGGGAAAGCAATGAACGCTTCGGAAAAGAGTTCTCTCTTTTTAAAATACACTATTCAGGCAAACAGAATGGGTACTCATAATGCTCCAAGCAACATTTTATTGCATATGCTTTGCAAAAGTTCAACTGCTTAGGTGCAATATTTTCTCTTATGTAAAATCGATTTAAAATTGATCAATCTATGCTTAGTACTCTGTCAGAACCAATTAACTTGTTTTTCTCTACACTTAACATTAATGAAAAAAATTAATAACAGTATCCCACTGGTCCTGAGACCTATGAGATGCCCAAGTATTTACATGCTTTCTGAAAGGCATTTTTTTTCTTTAAATAATTCTCAAAAGCCATCTACCAACTTATTGCTCCTCAAATGCTTTTAACCCTTATAAAGGCCACCTCTCACTTGAACAGTCAGACTATCTCACCTATTAAGTTTCACAAAGGTACTACTCTGTAGTCTTCACAGAAAAGAACGCACACATTGAGCTTACAATGATTTCAGTAGGTGGGTTGACTTACGAAGTCGCTGTATGGATGCATCGGAGAGTAAAATGAGATATAAGCAGAAAAATGGCTATTTGAGAGAAAGCCTCAGACAGTTTTAGATGCAAGTCCAATGGGTTTTAAAACAAGCAAAAGAAAACCCACAAACCATCTCTCACAGGCTAACTATGGAAGCCTTATTTTAGTCCCCAGATAATCTTAGTTAAAAAAGTATTGAAACCTTAATGTATTCCATTTTCAGAAGATGTTCATCTGTCTTACTTGAAGAATTAATAATACAAAGAGGGTCTCCATTTGAGTCTGCAAATCAAGAAATAATCTAGTTATTAATAGAAAATATTTCCATTCACAAGTTTTCTTTCACCCATGTAATACCTCTGTTCTAGTTCTCAATTATATACTACTCTTGCTGAAACTGTGAAACACCTCTTTTCACAGAGAAGCTGCAGATCAAGCATTACCCTGTGAAATGATATACTCACTATTACTATTTTGTTTTAATTGTCAATTGAATTAATCCATTTAATTAAACTAGTCAAAATAAACTCAGCACAGTCCTGCAAGAAGATTTAGAACTGGAAAGTTATTTGCATTCCTACCCATAGTTTTACATTCCTGTCTTTATTTATATACTCTGTAACATACTTTTCTACTTTAAATACATGGCTATTTCTATTATCACTTGAGTACCACTTAAATTATTACCTCGTGAATAAAGGAAGTATTCTGGATTTCCAGTGCTGCCAGAAATTTGAAGTTGTTACAGCTTAGTAACTGTTCATCAAAACATGCTGAACAGAAAGAATACTTCACAGGAATGACTAAGTAGGCAACTAACTCTATTCAAGCTAACCCTAAAAACAGCAGTAGAACTTCTTATCACATGAAACACTTAAACTGAATCTGAATTATAGAGAGCAAGATCATGAAATTAACTTGGCATGTAACCTCCCTTTTCTGTTGTTTTTGTTTTGATTTTTTATTTTTATTTTTTACCATACTATCATCTTACCAAAGAAGTTGAGAGTATGCACTATACTTACTATGTACCGGTTACGTAGAATACTTACCAGTTATTTCAGTGCATCTCATAGTAATTTTTTTCAGATATGCTGTTGCAGTCAATTCATGATCTCTGATTTTAGTTTTAGTTCCAAGCCGTAGCACATTTAGAATATGTAATGGATACCTGTCCTTCTGAACTTGCTTCATCAAGGTTATTACTACCTTGAATATAGAAAAGGAATTGAGTTCACTATTTCAGTAAAACTGTTCAGAGAGCATGGCATGCAGTTATAAGCAGACATTCTCTCTTCAGATAGACTTCAAAAGCAGTATTACTCTAGACATCTTGCTTTTTCGTACAAATGGAATCTGTAACACCAGTTTGTAAATATTTTTCCCTTTCTGTTCACACAGACATCTATTTTCAGAGACAAGATATACTTGGATAATTTCCTAATTCCATAAGTATCTTTGTTATTCAGCTGCTTGTGCATTTTCCCTGTATTTCACCTACAAACTCACCTTCAGTCCTGTATCCCTACAGGAAAAATACTAATTCTAGCTTACCTATTTTGCTACTTAAGCCATTTTGTTGCTTACCTTGTGTAAGGCTACCTGAGTGCTGAACATCTAAAACAAAGTCTGTTTTTCCCTGTGAGATGTCACGCCCTCTATATATACAAACTCACATAACACAGACAAATGAAAACAGCTAAATAAAGGTAGCATTCTGTGTATCCTTCTAGACTGAAGGATCTAGGTTTTCAGTTATTTTAATTTCTTTTCATCAGTTATTACCCCCTTCTTTAAATAATTAATAATTACAGCCCACTTCTTCTGATAAACAGATTTGAATACTAGAACCAGTAACAAGTTATATAGATAGATATGTACCTCTTTGATTTCAAAATTAAGCAGCATATTGATTACATCTTCATTTAATGTTCCTTTCCTCTTTTCAGACAGCACTCCTTCTGGAACACTCTTATCCTGTGTCAAAACAGATTTCTCCATTTCTTTGGTTTTACCTGCAGCATTCAATAAAGTGGTTAACATCCCAATTCGCTACCATTCATTTAGCTCAAGAAACAGATCCAATTCTTTTATTCATTTAAATGACTTATATTCACCTGAAATAAGTTAGCAACATTTCCACAAACAGAGCCTTTAACTTCAGAACAGGAAAAGAAAGTAGAAACATACTGGCAACAAGGACACTGATATCTCAATACCTTGTCACCGCCATTACTTCTTAGCTCCCTCAACCACCAAATTCTGTCTTGCAGTATTTTGAAACATGAACACTGTCCTTGCCAAATTAAGGAGATGAGCTTTTTACTTGCACATCATACTCAGATCTAAGTCTGCTTTCCATATAACACATGATATTCGTTATTTTTGAAAGCTAACTTAATATTTAAGACAAATTTTATCTCTCACCTTCCTCCTGCAGCACTGGTTTTGCATGAGCTTGTTTATCTTCTGCTTCACCAAGATTTTCTGTCAGCACTTTGAGGAAGACATTCAAATCCTCTTGACTTACCACAACCTAAAAAATAGCAAATCCAAGTTCTCAGGAGAAAAAAAAGTTTTTTAAAGTTATAACTAGCTATCAAAGCACAACAATGTTTCTTGGCAAAATTAAAGGTGCTTAGCTACAGCTGTTTTGTCAGCAGCAGCATCCTTTGAGGAAAGTAACAATGAAAATCTTCTAACTACTTACAGTTAAAAGACTGAGGTTAAAGAAAACTATGACTTCTTAAAGCTGTATCAATATATAATGCAGCCCTTAGAGTATCTATGTTTTCAGTACTTTGCTATGAATGGAAATAAAATGCCATGAGGTAGCATGTCAGTTTTGCCAAGAGATAACTGGTATTTCTTCCACAGTATGTTGCCACAATACACAACTATCCTGAGATCATTCAAGGGAGATTGAAAGTTACACAGCTGAGCTACTAAGGCAAATATTAGCATAGATTTAAATTCTTCTCAAGATACCACTTTTTTTAGAAGACACTGAAATAGACTCCTTTAGAGAAATGGACCCAACAACACGTGATATAAGCTGGTCCTGCCTTATAGCAGGGAATATTCAAGACTCCTTGACATGCCTTTTAATTCTCTTTTCTCTTAGCATAATAAATTCACACAGGAGGGGCAGATATTTTATATGACACTTTTCAACTTCTGTTCCACTTTTGTGCCCAGAAATAAATAAAACTTAGTCTTACATTACGTATCATGAGCTACTCACCACCTTCTTTTCACAAGACTTACATTCATTGTATCCAGATACCCTGTAATCTCCAATACTGGCAATTTGTGAAACCAATCTGCAGCTAGATTTCGATTCACAGACAGGCTCAAATTAATAGGGTGAAGTATCTGAATGTCCAGATGAGATAAACCTGTCTCCATAGTGGTTCTTAAAACAAAGGAGGAAAAAAAAAAGTGTTGGGAGATGTTAGAAGCTTATGTTACATTTTCAACCCAAATAACTTTAAATATCAAGTTTAATCTCTCTTCAGACAAACATAGCTTCCTGAGCAAACCAGTACCTTATTTTACTGTTCATTTATTTGCCCCTAGGGTAACAGGTTTGTATTCTAGCACCAAATATTTGACTGTTACCAACCACAACTTTTAAACAAGTAGATTAATACCTTACTAAGTATTAATATTAACAATTAGATAAGACATTACACATGGTACAATGCACTTTACCTAGATAGTTTCAGCTTTGTCAGCTGCACGTCCATTTTGTCAATGACTGGAGGGAGCAAACCACCTTCTGGAGACACCAAGCTAAACTGGTTCTGAATCTTAATCAAGCCAAGGTCTATTACTATAGCATTGAGGGAAATCGAGGACTGAGGAATGACTATAACTGGTGCTTTTATGTGAATGTCCATAGTAAGTCGAAAGCTCCTTTGAGCCAAATCTTTTACGCTGGTAGCAGCCTTTTCTGCAGCTTGGACTGTAGCAGCACTCAGTGCCTCCTTAGCTGTCTGAAAGTTGTTCAAGAACGTCTAGAAAAAAAGAATTAAAGAGAAAGCAGAAATAGAGCTTTAAACAGTTTTGTATTTAATCTCAACTAATCTGTCATTTTACAACACCAGCCACAACCAACATCAACCACTGCCTACTGTGTTAAGTTTTCCCTGGGGTAAGATAACTGAGTACTTTCTATTACGAGCTCTGTTAGATAGTCAAAAATGTACTAATGGGTTCAATCAATTGATTTTTGACCCCATCTTCTTCTCCACCTTCATTTGCGGCAACAGTCTTTTATCTCATTACCTTCTGGGGACCCACATTATTTTTAGAGCCCCTCTGTCACCAATGAACGCTAATACTTATTAAAGCCAGTACTAAGTGGCAAAGAACCCACTAGTGCTTAGCCAAAGAAGGCAGTATTAGAATATTTGACAGACAAGTGATTTACAGTGGTCAATTTGCAGTCCTCATAGCATCAAACCTTGCAGAAAATATTGTCTCTAGTTCTAACTCAGATATGTTTGCATGAGCAACAAATTCAGTTTTTTTGCTGAAGGTGGGTGTGAGAACATGAGTACCTTAAAAGCACAGTGGGGAGGGAGGAAGGAGACTCAGAATGCCCCCCCTGCAGAGTAGTAGCTTTTCACATTCCAACCAGTTACAGTTTGTTTATCTGAGTTTATTAGTAGTACATAAGGAAAATTAAGCCTACCCTTTCTCTTTCAGAAACTTAAGTTAAGCTTTATACTGAGATTACAAACAGGGAAGAATAATTGAAGAATTCAGCACAAGTCACACAAAGAGAAGACTTACCAGCAGAGAGATGAGAAATTTGTGAAGGTATACTATTTGAATACAACCGACTCTCAAAGATACGGCACCATCCACTTTTGACATATCAGTATAAGCTTCTCCCTCAGTAGCATATGGATATAAAGTCAGACTGAAACTGAAAACTTCATCTCCTACTATAGATACAGCCTAGAAAGAAAGAAATATCTTCCAGCCATCAGTAGCTTCTAAGAAGGTACTTAATACAAGGAAAAACTAAATATATTGTCAGACTATCAGATATACTAATTAGATATAACTTTTTAAAAAGCATCTGTTTAGACATCCATGCTTCACCATGTTTACAGGGAAAGACGTATTCACATGAAATCCAACATTTTAAAGAATACAATGTGTATTAAATTTCACTTGTACACACAAAATTAATAAAGAGTCAAATAAGACTTAAAATCCTATAATTGTACTTTTTTATGAAGGGTCCTTGAATCAACATCTGTGACAATTATATTTTTAAGTCGAGCAAAGAGTTCAGTTTGACTTGGCTGAAGTAGAAGAGATGAGTCAAGACCTGTAAAGTATAAGAAAATAAATGGCAGCACTGCATAACAGAAGCAGCACTCACTTTCAGGGTAGGGTGGACAACACAAATAAGGGAGGTGAGGGAAGGTCTTATTACATTATTCTTAAATCACAGTGTTACAAACAATTCTGCTGTTAATCCTGCAATAATTCAACAAATATTACAAACCCACACATGCATGCATACATACAAAAAAAAATTTGTTTCCACTTTTTTTTCCCCTTTTTTGTTTCCTCTTCTGTTTCCAAATAAAGTAAGTTACTTACAGCCTCTTCACCAAGAGGCATATGCACTACAAGTTCTATTACATCCAAAGCATTTTAGACTCCCTGTATCCAAGTAAGGATAATTATAAGTAATTTCCAACTACCACAATTTCTCCAAAATCAGAAAAGGGGGAGAGAGTGGCTTCTTTTGTTGCTTGTTTGTTTCTGTTTTTGTTGTTAGCAACACATTAATTCACATCTTAAAGAAAAGTATTTTAAGTTCCAGAAATTTAAGTTCAGAGGGTGAGGGTAAAGAAACACAACCCAAAACAAGAAACCCAAACAAAGCCTAGGGGTTCAAAACCAAAGGAAACAGTTTTAAAATGTATTAAATAACGCAGGTACACACACACATACCAAAAAAAATACAAAATCTAGCACAACATGAGAAGTAACCCATAATCAAATACCTTCAAAACTTGAATGATAATTCAATACATTAGTAGTTGATTACATTTATCCAGCTGGAGATGGACTGACTTTGGAAAAAATACTACAAGCCACATTTGTTCCAAAGCACAAGAGAAAAAAGCACATGCTGAAAACTTATACCTTAGCTATCTTTCAGTTCAATTATCAGCAGTTGCTTTGAAATTAAAATATATGATTAGTACTCCTAATAATTTAATACCTTGTATCTTGATCTCTGCAATGTTCTTTTTTTCATCACAAACATTTAAACAGAAGGCATCCAGTTTGGCAAAAAGCCTGAAGGCAAAGATGTCCTTATCCTTGGAAGGTCTAGTCACTAAAAAAAAGACAGAGGGTGTATTTTCAAGGCACATCAGTAGTTTTAATATTAATTCAGCAGGTTCACAGTACTGTTTTTTTCAGGTTATCAAACCTGTTTCAAGATCCTTAGATATTAACAGAAAACTTCAGCTTATAAGAAATGACAAACCTTGAAAGCCTTTTTCAGGCAGCCAATATCTAGGTTTTCTGAGAGCAAGTATTAAGGCTGTAGAGAATAAGGTGAAGTCAAGCACAAGTGTCAAAAATGATCTAATGAGGGATAAACCAGAAACCATCAGACCTCACTGATGGCTTGCACCTTCACGAACCAAGAGTAGCAAGTGTTAATACAAGAGCTTAAATGTTTACGGATGTTGTTAAACAGCAGCAGCTTCTCCATCTTCAGTCATACCCAGGCCATTTCAAGTTAAAACAACTCTGACCATGACCATTCTTTGCTAAACACCTCATTTCCAGTTCATGTGATGCTTGAGTTTTGCACTTTGTGTTGAAGGAAGTGCAGCTGCTCCCCTCAGTGCCCATTGTTTTGACATAAATACATTTTTTGTTCCAGCGCTCTAGGAACAGCAAGATTTTCATTAGGCTGGCAAAGCACTTGACTACTTCTTCTCAAGTATAATTAAATTGCCTAGTTCAATATCATAATTATCGAAGTACTATTTAGTTCTTTTATTTTACCATGAACACTAAGATCATACTCCGAGTCCTCATAGAAATGTCATGTACTGAAATTCAAGTTGATTTGTGAAATTAACTGTGAAACCAAGAACAGAAAGCTCACCTGAAGACGCTATTTTTGACCATAACGTTTGTGGGGTTTGTTGTTGTTCGTTTACTTTTTTGAAATCAATCCTCCAGCCTGGAGAGCCACTGCAACGTAAGCTTTGATCCTCACCCCGCTTTACAAAGTTAATCAGATTTCTCTAGGATTCAATCCTTTTGTCAGCATGCAACACATCCACCCAGACCCATCATTCTGACAAACACAAGAATACCTTTCTTTAATCTGATGTCATCTCGTTGCTTTTCTTCTTTAGTTGATGTCTCTCTACTGCTTTCATCCCCAGATGGACTAACAGCCGTTAGAAAACTGACAGCAGACATAAGGGCTTCTGTATGCAGCAGAACGTTTAATGATGAAAAAGCTACCTGTTGAAAACGTGAGATTCTGCATCACAAAATATAGCTAACAAGAGTTGGACTGAGGTGCAAAAGCACCCTACGGAGCATAAGTATCTTAGAAACAGAAAAGCTGCACGTGCTATACCAGCAACAAGTTCTAAAGGAAAAAAAAGCTTTCTGTAAAGCAGGAAAGTGGTGAACTCAGAAAATAACTGAACCTGACAACAACTCAACATCTCTGTTAAGCTATTACCTGGTTCGTACAAAAGCAGTGACAAAATGAATTCAGAAGCATTAAAAGAGGGGAAACTTATTGTTCCTTGATGACTAACAGAGAGACCCATCTGAATTAAGGTAGTTAGCAGTTAGGTGCTTAACCTCAACCAGGATTCAGTCTTCTCAAGCACTATGCTCTGTCAAACTCAGACTCCTGCATGCTCGTGCCATGACCCAGTACAACATAAAAGGGTAAGTGGCAGGTGGCTGCTACGTAGATACTCAGGATAGTCATTTCTCAATAAATCCATTAAGGGAGTCCAAAAGGTGAAAACTGCCTGCACTGCAGTTTAGCAAAATTAGCTTGAAAATTGTAAAAAGAAAGGGTTCAAATCCAATTCAAATACAAGTCGTACTGAAGAGCTACAAGCCACCACCTAATCATGCAGGGAAAGCTGAGTTCTCTAAATACCAGCACTCTTCCATAGGGTGAATTCAGTCAATTCAGCTGTATGCATCTACCTCAGTAGCTGTGGAATAAAACTGTCATCCACCACTGGGACTTTCGGAGCCTTTTCTTAGGAAAAAAACGCCAGTATTAACTGGACTTCCCCAGTGAAATCTGTAGAAACTGTAAAACTATACAGTTTCACTGAAAACTATTCAGGAATATTTCAGTTGTTGTGCCAGAAGAAGTCAGGCAAAATACTTGCAGTAAGGTACAAAAGGGAGAAAGATGTCTTTTAAAGAAATCAGTCATATATTTTTCTTATTTTAGTAACAGGTCATCACACTATGAAAACTGACAACTCTTTTTTTTATTTCCAGAGTTACTCAAGATACTGTTTTTCCTTAGAATGAAAACTGACTCGGAAATATACCATTAGTACAACAGTCAAAATTTAACAAGGTAGGTACATACTGTCTTATAAATTATTGCATTAGAGGAAGATGTTTTTAAGTTCTTGCTCTGGAGAATAACAGAAGTGATGGAGAGGAAAACAGTATCGCAAGAAACTCCTCAATCATATTTCAGTGTGAAGGAATAGAACATGTTCCACTCCCCACCAAAAAAAAAAAAGTCACTCACAAATAGATTTAGACTTATTAAGAAATTTACCCAAAATGCTACATTACATAACTCACACAATACAAATACTCTATTTGACAAGAAGCAGAAAAACCTCTAGAACCAATATATTTTCCCCAAAGCAGGCATTTGAACTTTATTGAACTTTTATGCTTGAGAAGATAATGCACTCTTACATTATTTTAATTTTATTCACATGAGCTAATAACTAGACGGCTTTTCTCCATAGTTAGGAAATAGGCTAACATACCTCTCTCAAAGTAAGAGTATAAAAAATTCAAGTGCTTTGGATCTCTACGTCTCCCCTGGTGCAAGAGGAAAATTAAAAACAAACAAACAAACAAAAAAAAAAAAAAAAGGAAAGCCAAAAAAACACCATCAATTCCCCACTTCTAAGCAAGCAAACCAAAGGAAAGCAAACAAAATCTGCAGACACTCACTTCAATCCTCTGTTCAGTGTTGTCAAAAGTTGTCTGAAAGTGTGGACCATTTCTGTCAGCCTGAAATGAAAGTTTAGCATGTAGCTTGTTAATTCAAACGACCCACTGTGCTCTTTAGAAGATATAGAACAATCCACTCTCTCTGAATAGTAGTTTTAAGACTTCAAGTACAAAAAAGGTTTAAAGCCAAAAAAAGTCAACCTCTAGAAAAGTTTTATCTATACCTTGATATATTCCACCTTCAGAAGGTCCAAGCCAGGTTTATCTGAGGAACTAATTAGATGAAGGGGTGCTTTTTTACCTGTAATATAACACACAAAATACACACAAAAAATAGAATAATTTTTCTTCTTTCCATGAACCAAAGGAATTTGTGCCTTGAACAAATAAGCTTACAGTACAGTTTGTAAAGATATGTTGCACTGCCGAATACATATCAATATTTTCCTTTGTTAGGTCTAAAACATAAAGACCGTTTCCCTTCTCCAGCCAAAGCTATTTATTTATCTAATAAGCACTAACGTGGCAGTCAAAAAACTGTCAACTGTACAATTGACGCAAGCACTTCCAATGGAAAGTTGCATAATAAATACTGTGCCTGTGCAACTAGAACAATAATTGAATTTTAGTGAGCACTAAAAGACAGGAGAGCGACAGTTTCAGACTACGGAATATATGCTATTTACTCCTCTTTCTTTACCTCCAATTTCATAGTAATCCAAGCTTATTGTCTTCAAATATGATACAGCTGCTAAATTATAGGTTTTCACTGTAGCTTCTGTCCCAAGATGCTTCACATCAAATACAAGCACTGTTTCTTCAGTTTTTTTTTGCCTGGTGAGCTCTAGCAAAACCTGGATGAGCAAGAAATACACAGTAAGGCCATCTGTTCACATATTGTATTTTCTTAGGTCAAACCAACAATGAAAGAGTGCTAATATTAATGCCTTGTGAATATCTGATGCTGGGAGACAACTACCTTACGGACCTTACAGGTCTTGCTCTTTGCAAGTGACCGGCCCAGGTACTTGCTTTGTTCTACTATTGCTTTTTCAACTCGTACACACAATTGAAGACCGTGTTTTATTTACACTTCTTTATATCTTATAAATAGAAATAACACATACACTTACAAATAAGTATATACATGCGTATTGTTTCTTTAGTGGCTATGTTTTGTGTGTCCATTAAACTTGGAGAACACTTGAAATAGAATAATGGGTTTTGTTATTTCAAGTAGTCTTTATATAGAAGATTAAGATAGATTTACAGAGACATACCTCTTTAATTTCGAACTTCAAGTGAAGATCTGTCAGTTCCTCTTTAGCAGGCTCCTTATTTCTTATTTCTTCTCCCTTAATCAGTGTCCTGTCAGTTTGTTCAGAACTTTCTTCAAAATCAAAATATTCTTCTTCAGAATCTACAGAACAGAAATGACCTCCTTCTTAGTAAAGGATAAACTTTTTCCACAAACAGGGGTAAATCTACTGCTCTATGTCCCATTCCAATGTCATTTCATACTGTACAAGCTATGTAAACATAACATGACCAAGTAGTTTTTAGATCTATATTGCTTCCTTCCCATTAGATGAAGGTGGGAAAGTGAAAAAAAATAAAAATAAAGCCACGTTAAAGCACTAGAGTTAGGCTGTATCATTAGATGTTAAAGAATCTATATAGGGGAAAAACAGTTCTAAAGTAAACGCCAAAAAAAGAAGTTTCCCAGATTCCACTGTACAAGTTCCTCTCTAGAACTATGAAAATATACACTCAAATCCACAGAATGAATAAATTAATTTGCTATTTGCTATTCTAGCTCTGCATTTACTGAAAAAGGAGAGCATTGCTAATGTAAAACATTTTGGACAGTACATCTGTGATGTCTGTAACAGTATTTCTGCCACATGCTGGCTGCTTATGCAAGTACATGTGCTTTAGACTTGTTATTTATCTTTTCCATATGCCTGCCTGAAAGTCAGTGTCTTAGACTTCAAACTCTTCAAGTAGCAAAACCAGCAGATTAGTTTTTGACTAAATCAGTGTAATTTAATTCTCAAACAGGCTTGTCAGTTCAATTCCCTAAAAACATGTCTCATGACATTTGGATAATTAAACTGGATTGCTAATAACATCTGAATGCAGTTTTTATTAATATCTCACTCATATTTGAAGAGGTTGCTTATGCAGAGTATGAATTCATCTCCAAAAAAGGGGGGTTGCTTTTTAAAAAAGTAAGTTTTGTATTCTGATGTAACAGCAACATCTTAATACTCATTAAGCAGTGCAAGTTAGAGACAACCATACTCATCCCTAGTATCCTTATAACATGTTTTAAGAACAACGCTAGCTTGGAAATGTTAAGATATTCCATAAATGTTGGCCACCTACTCTTACTAAGGGGCATGTACATTTTCTTACCTGACACTATTTCTGCTAACAACTGGTGAGTATTAAGTAACCCTTTATCAACAACAGGAATTGCAGGAATCACTGCCACCTAGATGGAGCAGAAAGAAGAAACCATTATTTTGAAGTTCAGGTAACATGGTATGTTCAGTTATATTTTCCACTGGTTATCCATCTTTCAGCTGGCCTTCTCCGTATTTCTTAGAAATGTTAGTTTCTCCAATACTTATATCCAATACTTATACTGAAGCCAACAGGACAGTGATAAAGTCTCAGGTAACCTTGTTTGAATAAGCCCAGCATGTTCTGATATTAAGTTGCATTGGCACCACTCTGCCTAGCTCAGATGGACAATAGATCTCTTACTTAAAATGAAAAAGAGAAAGGACATTAGCAGGAATTCACACTTAATCACTTTGATTGTGTCTTCTTATTAATTTTTTAAATTTCAGTTTTATTAATTGTAGTCAGCTTACCTTTGTGCTTGCAATTGACACAGATGTCTTCTGAGGCAATGGAATGCTATCAATCAGATCAAAAATTGCCTTGATTTTCTTGTCAGAGAGTCTGATATGTACCAAAGGAAGCCCTCCTGACACTTTAAACCTTAAAAAAAAAAAAAAAAAATGATTCACTCCAAGAAAAAACGGTACATATCAATTCTTGATTTAAAATGTTACTAGTAACTATGCTAATATATAAATACCATATCACATCACAGTAAAGCTAGTGAATCTGTATTAAAAAATAGGTATTGGACTCATTAAAATGACTTTTTTTAGTCAGTAAAAAGTGAAGGTGACCAGGGAATTAGTAGAGAAGAAGGGGTTTGTAAAAAGTATTTCCT
The DNA here is from genome assembly GCF_011077185.1 of Oxyura jamaicensis. Classification (NCBI taxonomy): domain Eukaryota; kingdom Metazoa; phylum Chordata; class Aves; order Anseriformes; family Anatidae; genus Oxyura; species Oxyura jamaicensis. The sequence continues at coordinate 6,920,703 of NC_048902.1, forward strand.
ACATTAATATGTTACTAAACCCTTGCAGAAAATATTTTTTTCTTCTCTCTAAATACACAGTAATTAAAGAAGTCCTCTCAACATTAATACATTACTTGGCCATCCTGCTATCTTTTTCCACCATCGATTTTGCCAGCTGTACATGAATATCCATAGGCTGTAAAACATGCAAAGTTGATGGATGTTGAAAACGAGCCTTCTTCCAGTCTTCACCTGCAAGTATTCAATCAACTTAGATGAAGAACATTGCCTGCTAATTGCTCTATCTGATGCATTGTGAGTAATCAAACGGCATCCCAAGGAAAACTTAAAGAACCCACTCATAAACTGAAAAAGCCAGAACTATTTAGGTGAACTATTTTAAGAACTTTTAAATAGATTTTCAGTATTCCTTAACACTATATTAACTTAGCAGCCTTAACCCAATTCCACACTAAAAGACACATCTGAATATAAAATCTTAAAAAAGTAACTTAGCATTTTGTTAACTGTAAAATATAAGTCCAAATTAAATACTACTATGGGCAACTTTAGTACATTTGCCAGAGCATTAAGGAAAATGTAAGAGTCCTATGCAATTATGTTGCTCACTGGCAAAGAAATAATACACCAGTCTCAAAACACAGCTCTCTTAAAGAGAAATTAACATGCAAACTTTTCTTAGTTGAATACCTGAGAGCAGACTATTACAATCTTTTACATAACTACTGTTTTTTGCTTGGTTTCTTTCTTTAAAAATATTTTTACTAATTACAGGCAATTATCCTTAATCAATCCTTTGAGTAAACAGCAACTGTGTTTTGTTACCTGCTCTTCCAAAAAGAAGTTGCACGTTTTTTATTTCCACGTCAAACTTGTCATAAGCTTTGTCCATTATCTCCTCTAAAGATGAAAAGCTAGAAGCTTGACTACTGCCTTGATTTATGCTGTTCAGCTAAACACATAAGGACAAGACACAGTTAAGTCTCAAACTTACATACATTTACATGCTATTAATTCTAGTGAAGGTGAAAAAGACAATTCATAGGAGTTTACAATTGCCATTTGGACTCTTACAGAGAGACGAGATCTTTATTTCTTTAACAATTCACTCACCAAGGATAGAATAATTTTTTATTTCTCCTCATGCTATCGAACCATTCAAATTCAAGTAATGTAAAATTAACTCTCATTATTAGTTTATTGCTGGAGTACAACCAAATACTTACTTGGCTAAAATCAAGTTAAATAATTGTAATTTTTCAGTTTTACAGGAACAAGGAAATGAACTTTGAAGCTCCAAGAAATAAAAAAAAAAAAAAAAAGACATTTTATCTGTTAAAGATATATCATTCTATAAAAAAGGGGCAAAACATTCACATTTTGCTGAAGACATGGAAGATTAAAATTACTGTGATACGGATTCACCAAATATGGAAATGTTTTATTGGTGGACTAACTAGTAAAACTATGTCAAAAGACAACCTAACAGCTCTGAACACTGAACACAATGAAACCGCTGACCCCAACTGATTTTGTAGTAAGCATGCTATGGGAAAACACATTCAAAGATGACCACCTTCATCGTCTGAAAACCATACAGTTCCAAATGACAGCTATGTTAAAGAAAAAGAGTATTTTCTTCCTCTGAGTTTATAAAAGATCGTTTATATACCTGAAATGTACCAAAGTCCAAAATCAGCAAATCTGAATTTTCGTGGTAGAAACCTGTCTGTGGAACCACAAGGTAGGAAGGCTTCAGATTAATCTTCAAGTCAAGGACCTTCCTCATTTCGATAATATGAGCTAATCCTTAAATAAAAGGAAAGGTACGTAAAAATTGAAATACTAGCCACAAGTAAAATAGCTGTTCCAGACCACATATAAAGAGATGTTATCTCAAAGACAGGGCATCTTGAATGAAGTCTTATTTTCATAGAAGTTTACTGTTTTCATAGAATCATAGATTTGGTTTCCGTAAAGAAAAATTAATCACAGAATGGCATTTTCCCACTAAGCTGAATACTCCTCCCTACAAAACATCCACTAATCCAAGTCAAAAGAAAAAACTCAAAGAAAAAAAAAATTAGTCATTCTATTTAGCCAGCAATCGACACACAAGCAGTTTTGCAAATCATACAGAAACATTTTATGATACTGATATATACAATGTTTATGATATATAAATATTTATATTTTATGAAATTATCTCACTTCAGGTGAGATACATGTTATCTTACCTGTAGCAGTTCTTTCTTTGATTTCTTCCAGCTTCATTAACGTGGCTGATGTTAATCTTTCAAGATCCATTCCCTTACTTGTCTGGAAGAACTCTACCATAGCATTTATTGTTCTCTTTTCAGGAAGGAGAGAGATACAACAATTATCAACATATACAGAAGTCATTCAGTTAAAAAATACAAAATAGACCTTGACTGAGCAAAAAGAATTAGAGCAACAGTAGAGAAAGAAAAGAATCAGAATCAGAAAGAGGGAATAATTTTGTTAACTACTCACTGCATCGTATTTTATTTCCACAGGCTGTGATTCAATACTAAGACTCTGATCAGCAGTCCTATCTTCTGGGTTAATATTAAACTCTATCTTAAGTAGAGAAGACTTGCTATCCCCTATGGAAGCCACAAGAGATGGTACAACGTTTTCTTGTCTCAGGCCTGTAACGTACCAGTTTTCAAGCTTGGCTTCCACCCTAAAGAAGATGAAAAGTTAAATGCTATATTTAATGAGAATACAGAACACAGTTCCACCTAGTAAAAGTGAGCAAGATGAGAAAGCCTTTGATAAAGGAAAACAAAACCAACCTAGCTTCATAGGACTAACATACCACATGGTTAAGAAATTGTAACATTAATAGATTAGGGCAAAATAGGTAAGAAGCGAGTTGTTCACAGCAGACAAGGATGTTATTTTATTTTTACCTTCTGTCATCTGCAAAGTGGAGTAAAAATAACTTTCAGCTCATATTTACTAAGAAAATCAATTCCAAGAGAAAATGGGTAGAATATTTATACTACAGGTAAAAAAAAAAAAAAAAAAAAAAAGTAAAAATGTTAACTATTACTTATTGATTTCAAAACAAGTTATGGGCTTGGTCTGGCGCAAATGGGTACCCTTTACTGCTAGCTTCCTTTGAAAAAGTGGTAAGTGGAATCAGCAGAAAAATATCTATGAAAGAAAGAGCAGTTTGTTGGTGTCCACATGCCTAATTTAATTCATATTTTGAAGTAACCATTAGACGTAAAACCAGTCTTGGGTCCTGGTTTGCTTTCATTGGAATTTCTTGACTCTTTGGGCATAACTGAAGTCGCAAACATGACTTTGAGATAACCTAATGACATTTTTCCAGAAAATTAAAATCAAGGGTATTTTTTCCCTACTGTTTCAGTCTTGCCAACTAAATTATATGGCACACTTAGCTTTTTCAAAGCTTTTTTTTTTCCAGCACTCAGTCTGCACTTTTAATACTACCCCCAAAAGTGTTTTCAGCAAAATATTTCCACAATTAACGTTGATGATCTTATGCATGAAGTCAAAAGATGATAGTACTGCAAATCAAAGTGCAAGAAAATGCACACAATCTCATTTTCTAGCCACTGAAACATTATTCCCTGACTGTGTAACACAATCTGTGCTCACTATCTCTGACGTGCCCTTGGTTAAGGGGGACAAAGGTCTCATCTTCCCCTGCTGCTGGTTCATCTACCAACAACATACAGATGTAGATTTTCTTTTCTGTAGAAAGTAATCAAGCAGCATATTTGGTAGCTTGGCTGGAATGTAATCAGCTCAACCACTTCACACTGCTTAAGCATCAATTCCCAAAATATTCAGCACTTCAACATCTGGATTCAATAAAAAGACTTCTCATATTCACGCACAGCAACCAAATAGCATTCCTTTCTTAATTCCCTTCAATATTATTTATCAAATCAACAACTTTTAAAATTATCTACAATGACTGAAATATCAGAATCAGAAACATTACAAGTCAACATACAGCATAATACAATGAAAACTACCCAAGCAAAAAAGGTTAGAAATTTGAAAAAGAAGTAATGTTTCTACTAAAAAAAAGAAAACATCAATCTAATTACTTAATGGCTTGTGCTCCCGGGCGTTGTGATATTTTCGTACTCAGATCAATTATTTGTACTTTAAGAGTTTCTGCCACATTCTTGTCTTCTTTAATTGTAACAGAAGTGCTTAAGAGCTTCAATGTCACAACATGAGCAACGTACTAGTGAGAAGGACAGAGAAAACTGAAATTAGTCATCTTGATCTGAAATTTTTTTCAGAGCTCGTAATTTAAATCCATATAATGAAATGTGGAATTGCAACTATTCCAGTAACCATACATCCTCATGCAGAAACCTAGCTATAGAGAACTTTCATACAACCCTCACCAGTCAATTCTGCAATACAAAATAGCTTATTTCAACAAATGCTGAGCAAATAAAATCTGTATTTCTTTTTAAGATTCGTAGAATTTAGGCTGTGAAATCAAGTGCAGATAAGCTACACTCAGTAGAGAGCTAGCAAGACGAGTAAACAAATTGTTATAATCACACCAAATAACTACATTTTAGAAGTCATCGCATAAATGCTTTCGTTCTTCCTGCTTAATGTCAGGTATCAACCTTGTCAAGGATGGGTAAGCCTTTCCATGTAACATTTGTGACTACATCAATCAGTAACTTAAGTATCAGACCATACTTCCCAATTCAATTTGAAGCCTGCATATTTCTATGTGGTATTGACAGAGACGAAAGCATCTTTACTTTACATCTGTCCAAATTAAAAATGGAAGTTTTTCTACAGTTAGGCAAGAATGCGTGAAACAAAAGAACACAGCAGTACTGGGCACCATTTGGGTTGTTCATCATCTTTCCTAGTAACAAAGGCATGTTGCTGCTCTGCTCTTTTCAATTTAACAAGAACAAAAGTTCACACAATCATGCAGAGGCTGGGATTTTGCCCCTCAAATAATTCTGAGTTTTCCTGCCTACATGTGAAGCACACGTAGGTTTACAATGACAAAATTTAACACATATACACAAGGGTGGAAGATTGGAGCATTCAGTTAGGCGAGCAGGGGAAAACAGACAAAAGTCTCCTTGAAGGAAACAAAGAAGTGCTTCTCTAAGTGATGAACAACTAGAAGCAGATCCACCAGTCACGTTCAGATTTAAAACAAGAATGGCACTGACCATTCAGTAGCCATACTGAGAGAAACCTTAACATTAAACTCATACTTGTTGTCTCCTTTGTAGCTTTCAACTGATAAACCCTGCCAAGAATACTATACCTGCAAGTTGATATTTTATTCCTTTGCTTAACAAGCCAAATAATAACCATCACAAAAGTGTTGTGTTCTTTTTTTAACATATGCTTTTTTAATTTATGCTTTCCTTCCTGTTGTAGAAACAAGTATAACAGGAATCTCCTAGTACTTCTTATGAGGACAAAGGTTTCAACAGGAACATAACATGATCCCTCTAACAAAGGCATCCCAGGAAGTGGCAAGCATTAGGTGAAACAGGAAATAATCACATGCTAATGTTCACCTTTATACAAACAACAACTCAATTATCAGAATAACTGACTTCTGGATTTACAGAACAGTCAAGACAACCATACAGGCTAATTCCTTTTTTGCCACAACAGGAAGCAAGAGACAAATGCTATTTTTTCATTACTAATGTGATATCTTTTTCCAGTTACAGTTAGCTTTTCTTCTCATCAAAGTTGCAAACAGGTATCTATCTTCCAGTTTGCTACTCTAAATCACTCCATATTAGGGCTATGTACAAGGTAAAACACCCTGAAAAACATTAGACATTCTTCATGTTTTTTAACTAAAAATCTTATGTTTATCTTCTTTACATATTCTGCACAGATTTCACTTTTATCAACACATTCTTTAGCTTAAGAATAACATGTGCCTGAAAGTTGGGTTTTTGTCTGTTTTTAAACCACCCCTGAAGAGTCATTTACCTGTTTTGGTAAGGAAAGGTGATGGGAGCTGTCACTATAACCAATAGCAGTAAAGAGCTTAGCTTTCTCTTCTGGTGTCATTAGTTCATCAATAGCTAAAAAAAATGAAAACCCACAAAAATGTACACTTGAGTACAGCTAAAAACATGAGAGGAAAATTGGTTACGGTTACTAACTAAAGTTCTGCTGACACAAAGCTCATCTTTTGTTTCTCCATACCGCAGTATGTTCCATATTATAAAATAATCACCAGCCTTCATATATGGCATTACATACATAGCAGTGAAATCATTTATTAGACTACTCATAATTTCCAAATACAAAAATAACTTTAAGGAGTATTATTAGAATACAGTTCTCATCTCGACAGCAATCAGCAGATTACAGTTCTCACTTGATGCATATCGCGCTACAGCTGTAAACTCAATGTTCTTCTTCTTACAAAGTTCTAAAATGCTTATAGCCATTTCAGCAACAGGCCGTATTTTTCAGCTCAACAGTCAGTAACAGTATGTAATACTATAAAATAGATCAATACTGCATTGTACTGCCTATGCCATACTCTCTTCTGTATAGTAGCAAGGAAGCTATATTGTAACTTGCTTCATCATTATTAAACAAAAGTACATAGTAACTTAGAAGCCTATTAAAAAGTTAGTATATTACAGCCTACACTTACTTTCAGGAACGGATGATTCTTCATCTTCCTTTTTTCTAGATTCTCTCTTACCCCAGAAACCACTAAACCATCCTCCACTTTTTTTTTCACCTTCAATGGCTTTCTTTTTCAGTAGTTTCTGTCCTGATCTTATAGTCTACAAACAAGACATTAGAATATGTAACTGATTATTATATGTTTGTTTGATTTTTTTTTTTTTTCTGTAAATAATTCATGTATGCATGCATGTACATTGAATAGGTATCTGAGAGACAGCAATATGACACCTGCAAGGGATTAAGACCACTGACTCAGCAGACAAACAAAAAGAGGACTGGGGGGCAATGGCACAGTGGAGGAGGAGAGAATGCAAGTGTGTGTTACTTTGGGATCCCCTTCTCTAGTCATTTCACTAGCATTTATACTGCAAAAGGGCAGGAACCGTATGAAAAGAGAATGAGTGGGGATACGAGAAGCAATTACATTCGTAACACTACAGTAACAAACCTGATGACTGAGCCTGTACAACTGCATATATTTAGTAATATTTTTTTCTTATATCATAGTCACACTTTCTCTTTGCATTAAAAAAAAAAAATCTACATATGGCCATGGTATCTCAAAAACAAGCAACATCATTACTGGTTTTTCATATTATTTTATGTGCATTCCAGATGCATTGAATTCCAAAACAAAATGCATATTCAATCTACCTTTTAACAATTCTATCATAGTTATTTTAATTAGACTGGCTATACACTAGAAAGGGGCCCGAATACAGATAGTATGGAAACAGTTGTATATGCTCGATTCAAATACCTGCAGAATCAGTCTCGAAATAACAAAAGTCAAAGGAAGAAAATCATAAACCCTGAGACAATTGCCTGAATGGTACAGAGTACACAGTAGAAACACTGTGCGCACACAATGTTAAGTTTTAGGGACTGGTATCCAGTTTGGAAATTGATTTACTCCTGTCCTGTAAAGACTGGCAACTTGCCTTCTCTCTTCCCCATCCAGTCATTTGTCACCACATTTTTTTTCAAGATTTTATCATGATAATCTTATTTGAAGTGTTAAAATATTACTAAACAGAAATTATTTCTTACCTCAGCTTGTGCTTGTTGTCTTGCTAGGATTATATTGAAGACATCAAGCTTTCTTTCCAGGTCCTGTAAAATGTATGATGAATTATTTGCCTCTCAACAACATTTAGAAGATGCTCGCCAATACAATTGCTGTCCCAGCCCCTTCATATTTATACCCTAATTTCTTCCTAGACATGCTCCTTTCTTTCATGGGTATATCCCCTGCCAAAGTTCACTAAAAGGTGATGTTTGATGTCAGACAGCCCGATTTTTTTTTTTAATAATCTTGCACTTCAGTAAACTTGTCCAAGTTCATTACTCTGCAACCAAGATAAGTTAATTTAACAGCAATTCACTAGAATTCTTTCTTTTCCCAATAGGTTACACTGTACTTCTGATGAAAACTGTCTTTTCAGAGCTCTTCTGCCCTAGTAAAACTATCAACCTTGATTACTGTCATGTACATTTGAAAAATTATTTAATTAAGGAACCAAAGCATACTTTATTTCAACAGAAACACCACATACCTGAATTTGCCTCTGTGTTTCTTCTGACAGTTTACTCTGTGTCAGCTTATTTTTGTACATGTTCTTATAACTCTTCAGAAGCTGCCTGTGTAGTTTCATGTTACTCCACGACCACATACGCGTACGTCTTCTGATGTGAATTTCTAGAACACTGTCACCTGCATATTTCCACCTACAACAATTCCCTACTTGTGAGCAATTTCCTATTTCATTTTGTGCAAGGCAACTTAAACATTGCAGAGGATGTAGCATGTTAGTATGCACTTTGTTTACCACATCATTTAAGTAACTTTGTTTATAAAACTTTTAATGGTTTCAACATCACTTCTGAAAAAGACTGATGGATTATATTTAATGCCTGAAGAACTATAAACTGACATTCTCTATTGACTTCTGCATGTTTACAAATTTGGGCTGTAATAGCATTAAGTACAATTACTTGATGCTGTTTGACAAAGTGCTTAAGTGCTTAGAAAGAGATCCATAAAAAATTATGAATTAAAAACTAAGAACTAAAATTAGAATTGACATACGTTTCCCTCATAAAACATTGCCTCATTTTTTCTTTAGTCATTCTAAAACTGCATTCTAACCTCTAGAGCAAACATTGGCTTTTTGTTCAGAGATTCTGTAATCAAAGTTAGCTTTCAAATAATTTTCATCAGTTATTTATTTCTTTCACATAATCCTTCTGCAAACCTTTTTTTTTTTTTAACTTGGTTAAGCAAAGCTATGTTAAAGTTATGATACATGCAATCTCATTCTGAAACTGTATTAACCACAAAAGAGAATGAAAAACCTGGAAAGGACTACAGCATCTCCCAAAAAAATGCATGAACATATTCAACTTACCATTGTCTGGCATTTTTATGGAGAGATACACTTGGCCTAAATCTTCTGTATGGTGCATTGCGAACCATGTAATCTATGGACTCCAGAAGGTCTATCATGCTGAGGTACTAAACATAGGAAAACAGAATTCTTGGCAAAGGTTCAGATGCCATTACACGTAATGATTAAAATACATTTATATGTTTACCATGTCCTTCAGTACTCCCCAAACTACACAGAAATGTGAGCCTATGCATTTTCATTAGTACATAAAAGTAGACCAACAACTATACCTATTGTTCTCAGAGGACACCACCATCTGAATTTTTGGTCTCCTTGAAGGACAAAGTAATTGCATTTCTGTTAGTCTGCTCAGAACAAAGTTGCTGACTTTCTCAAACCAATCTTATTTTCTTCCTTGGTCAATACACAACTTCCCCAATCCTGGAACTGCATTTTCATAAGCATTATTAGCACTGTTCTGAACACAGATTACACTTTAATATCAATGAGAGCTATTTAGCCAACTGTTAATTACCACTGAACAACTAACAACAACGTCATTGCTGGGGAACAATCTAAATTAATTCCTTGATAATTCAGGGAGCTTTGTTGTCAAAGCCAGTATACACCATTCGTTCCCATCCTTGCCTCTCTTCAGTTATAGTATTAGCTTACAGTTTTAACAGTTAAAGCAAGGTAAGGGCTAATCAAAAGAATGATTCCATTCTCTATGTGAAAGGAATGCTACTAAAAGTGCTGTCCCCAGAGGGTCCACAGATAACAGGGTCAGAGTACCTGGATCCAGTGGCAGTGAGTGACTGTTACATAGTGAGAAAAGGACTTGACACTTTACCACAATTACTGATACACATTTCAGTCTATGCACCTATAAACATGGAACTCCCAAAAAACACCGTTTTTCAAAAGCAAAAATATCCTACACAAAAAATCCTCACAAACTGAAGTACATGATAACTGACACCAAACCAACTTACCTGTGGCTTAGTGAGTTCGATGGCAATTCTCTGTACTTCTACATTACAATCAAACTTGGGAGTTTTCAGTTCTACTTCTGCATATGGGTTGATATAGAGTCTTGCAGAGGCTGATACTGGTCTAAAAACTTAGGAATTCAAATTATTTGTATATGTACAATTAAAATACATATTGAAAGTACTTAAGTGCACTGCCTGATATATCAAACTTCGTAGGGATAATGCATATGCCCAAGACCTTATAGAAACAGCACGTGATTCTTACACAAATGAACTTAGTCCAGCGTTAGTCAAAGAGAATATAAGCTCTGAGATCACAGAATGACTTGGGTTGGAAGGGACCTTAAGGATAATCTAACGCCAACCCTGCTGCCATAGGCAGAGATGCCACCCACTAGATCAGGTTGGCAAAGGCCCCATCCAGCCTGGACTTAAACACCTCCAGGGATGGGGCATTCACAGCTTCTCTGGGCAACCTGCTCCTGTGCCTCACTACCCTTACAGTGAAGAATTTCCTCCTAATGTCCAGTCTAAATCTGTTCTCTTTAAATTTAAGACCATTTCCCCTTGTCCTATCATTATCTACCCAAGTAGAGTCCTTCCCCATCTTTTTTATAAGACCCCTTTAAGTATTGAAAGGTTGCAGCGAGCTCTTCTCCAGGCTGAACATCCCCAGCTCTGTAACAGAGATGTTACATTAATCTGTTAATGTGACAGAGATGTTACCTTTAGTTTTTTGTAAAATGAAGCTACTATGGGCCTGCCTTCATAATCAAGACAGACTAATTAACATGCTCAAAGCAGCAAATATTCATTCATTTTTAGTTTACTTACTATACTGGTAGTCTTGAGATTGGTTACCACCACATGGAATTCCTCTTTTCAGCTGATCCTGTGAAGAAATATGATACCATCTAATAATTGCTGAAAGGTACTACTTTTGAACAGTTGCCTATGGTTTAAGTAGACCAACTCCAATTCCAATGTTTTCTGCGGGAGCTTTCTCCTCCTCTGCATCCCCAAAAGGCATATCTAATATAGCACAAGTAATTACGAGTAAAAAGTTTTAATATACCATTAAAAAAAAAAAAAGTTTGTTTCTCTCGTTTCTCTCTTCAAGGGGAAGTTTAGTACAGTTTCCATTCAACTTTGTTTCAAGGTTCATGGAACCTTGAAATCTTTCAAAAAACAGTGTGTACAAACTTAGAAATATCATAGCTCGTGTATACATTCCAACACGTGGCATAACAGATCAAATGTTTGTTTTCAAACTGCTTAAGGGTACTGAGAATAAATACTCATAAACTACCCCTCCTCATGTTTAGCACATAATGAGGCCACTTAAGCCTTCCAGTATTTCATGGGTACGAGAGAAACTCAAGATAGAAAGAAGTCAGGAAAATAATGCAACAGCCTGACAGGTCTCAGAAATATCATGCTAGAGCTGAGTCTTCATTCAAAATGAAGTCTGTTTGCCGCTACAATCATTTGACAATTTATTGAGAATGCTGTATTTGATGCTACCCAAACATTTTAGCTAGATTCCACATTGCAATGGCACAATCAGTTAAAGCAGAAGATACGCTTTTAGGACAAAGTATTAATTATTGCATGTATTACATGAAAGCAGATGAAGTGCTTGTTCCTGTCATACTTTACAAAGTCTGTCAATATTAAGAGTTGTTTTTACATGGAAAATATTTCACAATTATGAAATTTCTTCAAGTAATTCCTTTTCCCAGTTCCTTAATTAAAAACAGCTTTGCATTTTATAAAAAGGTACATTTCTCATTAAAAAATATTTGTATTTCAATTTATTTTCTGTCTACTGCTCCACAGTAATAAAAGCTAGCTTTTCAATGAGATTAAGTTTGTAACAGCTAATCTCACAAATAGCCATATGCTCACGTTATTTAAATATGAAGACTGTTGTATGAAAGTGACAGATTGCTATGGATTACACAGCTTATTTTAACGAGAAGTCTGACCAATGAGCTACAATAATAAATACGATTTCTGGATAATGCTGTTTAAAAGTAAGACTAAAATGGCCTGTCTGGATAGAAGGTCTAGCTTTCCAGGAAACAGGCTACACTATGGACTACATATAAAATGTATTCAGGTCTTTAATACAGGGAATGCTACTAAAAACATGTTATTTCCTGTTTATTTAGTTTATGTATTTGTTTTAAAATTGTGAAACAGAGAGGACTTAACAAGCTGCTGAAAGGATTTCCACAAGTAATCTTATGCCCATGCCAAATTTCAGTCTTCCCCCATGCTTCTTCAAGCCTTCTCAGATGTGTTCTGAGCTGCTTCCTGCTTTCCCTCTCTTCCCCTTCTAGGCACAGGGCCATAAAGGTTGCCAAATTCACCAAAGCACAGAAGGATGACTAAGCACAACTGACAGATTTTTAACTCACAGAAATGATGCATCAAAAGCTGCAGCTATGATCTCAAACGAAATGCCCCATCACAAGACGCAAAACATCCGAATGACAATCCCAGTACGCAACGTGACACTAGTACACAGTGCCAAAACTACTAAGGATCTCAAGAACTGGAAAAAACTGCAAGTGGTGAGATGCTTCGAGTTAACAGGTGATCAAAATGCTAGACACCATCTGCTACAGTGGAATTGTTCTGCCCTCAACCCTCAAAGAAAGATTTACATGCAGGACATACAACAGGCTTTTGAAACAGATAACTCCATTTTATAGTCATGAAGAGCAAAGCTCCCACTTCTATCAGAAATTATTTGTTAAGAAATCAATTAATGATGTCAGGTAAGCCAGTGTTAGATGGCCACAATGCCATCTGTCCACAAGCATGTGGAGCACTGATTCACCAAGGAACTTTTCCTGTGCAATATGTGCTAGGTGACCCTGCTTGGCTGGGGGGGGGGGCACTGGGGATGACTAGGTCTCCAGAGGTCCCTTTGAACCTCAACCATTCTGTGATTATGTGGACAATTTTGGCATGATGCATTTAAAGAACTAAGGCTTTTGCTGCTGTCAAGTCAAACAGTATATTCTGCATATATTGGTTTGCATTTACATCTCACTTCAGACTGGTTGAGATCTAACAGAGAAAACATTCACAGACAAGCTATGACACCAGTGTCTGCAAGTATAATGATCAAATGTCACTCACTCCATGCTAACTGAAAACACTGACATTAACTTGGCTGTTATTAATATGCAACCATCTCTGCTGAACTAGAATGGCATAAGGGAAAGTGCTCTGAGGTAATTCAGCTATTTGAACAAAGCAAGAGCCTACAGACAGGATAAAGAATCAACATATTCACAGCATCTTCTACATACAGTGAACTTAACACCCCAGCTTTGAGACTAAAAGAATTACTCTACAATGGAAACTTGAACAGAATAAAAGGACGTCTTAGGTTTCAAGATCCATGCAACAGGCAAGGTTCAGAATACTGAATGGTTGGTTGGCTGGTAAAACCAACTCACTGGTTGGTTTTACACTTAAGTTTTGAACCAACCTTCCCTATTAGCATGAAGCCTATCTGGTTAAGTGTATCTTTTAGCTAGGAAAAAAAAATAAAAAGATACCTCTAAAAGACAAGCACAACAGAAGAAAAGGAAGCAAGGGAAACAGGCAGTATTGTACAAGGATACACAGAATATTTGCATTATCTCTATAAACAAGCTGTTCTTTAACCACATGAATGTCATAGCCATCTGAAATAAACTTAACAGTAATGGTGCCTTTACAGTTCAGTAGTCCTCATCTGTAGCACAAAAAGAGGATGTTTGCCCTCACACATAATTTGTATCTATACAACTGCCCTATTCATAGCACTAAAGTTCCCAGTTCCCCTTTTGAGGAAGTAAAACTTTGTGAGAGACGGCAGAAATGAAAGCAAAGCAAAGCAAGTACTTCATAGATTTACAACATTACAAGCTGCAAGACACAATTACTCATTTAGCTAACAGCTACTCAAAACATGAACAAAGCAGAAATAAAGAGACAGAGCCTCCAGGAAACTCACATACTTGAATTTGAGTTTAAAATGCTAATTTAACAGAAAGAATAAAATATATGCCTCTTGTTCTGTATGCAATTTACACTCACTGCCCTCATGTTGTGTCTCGTCATCTGCAACGAAGCACCTTCATGTACTTCAGTCTCTTCAGTCTGACAAGCACAGCATATTCATTCATTCATACATAAAACTTATTCTAATAAACCTTTTCCAAAATTTTACCAGAGCTGCTTCCCACAATGAGGGGTGCTACCTTAATAGAAATACTACATTAACCCCTCTAACTTTAAAGTCTTAGGACTGACATCCACTACCTATAAGCTTCAGTTTGTAAGTTTCTTTAAAAAAGCTTTTTGCTTTAACATCTTGTTCTTCAGTTTGGTTTTGTTTCAGTCACACAGCTTAGGTATCTGGATAACACGATACAAGTTTCTGCTCTGATAAAGACATAATACTCTGAAAATTTATTAATTCTAACTTAGTTTTCATTACAGTAGCTATATAAGACCTCATATAGCCCAGATACTAACAAACAGTACTCGATAAGGTCAAGATGAACATGCCAACAAAACTGATTTTAAAGACCCAATATCTGACCATTTCTAAACCTATAGGAGTTGGTAACATATAGAGGTAACAAAAAAGGATTAGTGTTAATGGTGTGATGGATTAACATATGACTGGTATTAAAATAGAGTTGACCAAAATGTGTGAGGGTGGGGGGTTGTAGAAATTATTATGGTGTAACTTAAAATACTTCAAGAGCCGTGAAATATAGTACTGTTCAACACATTTTCTTCTACATTACCAGTATTTGTTCACGGGAGCCATGATAATACATTTTGCTGTGTACATTCCAATAAGCACTGAGGCTGTCCAAGCACAAAAGCTGCGTAGGGGAAAAAAAAAAAAATCAACAGATTCCATAGTCAGTATTCAATCCATACTATGAATTTAGCTTTCCATTTGAGAAAACAAAGGCATGTTAGACAGCAAATATACTACAAGCATTGAGATGTATTTAATCTTTTAAGCATTAAGATGTAATTAATCATATAATACTATTTTTCAAATGAAAATTACTTGCTAAAAAGCAAGTTCTTAAAGCACATGCAAGTTCACACACACTGGTTAAACACAACAGGGTGGGAGGAAGGAGGGGAACACAAGCAAGCACGCTTAGCTACCAGAATCCCAAATACATGTTAGGCATATAGACTAGAGTGAAAAATAGCAGTTTGACAGAACTATTTGAAATCATAGTTACTATGCAGACTTCAAACTTGTTGTATAATGCCTTTAATGATCATATCGGTGTTTGCATTTAACTATTTAAACCATGGACTTGAAAGTTATGGCTTATATAAAGCCAGTCATTTTTGTTCTACTTCTGTTTAATTACATCGTAAAATTAAGAAGAAAAAGAAGAATTCACAACACGTTTTCCAATTTTTCTTTACAACTACAAACTGTTATACTCCAAAGTTTAATTGCTCGCTTGGTAGCTAGGAAAAAATACCATATTACCTTGTATATTACTTTCGTAGCTTCATTCAGAATAGAGGGCTTCCAGTTCTCATTTGTTGTCTAAAAGGTCAAAGTGATAAAAGTCATTCTGTGCATCTTATTTAACACATCCAAGTTTTATCTTATACTTTCAAGCACAGAACGAATCATTTCGGTGCAACCAGATAACCTAAGTCAGTTCCGCTAGACTGCATATGCACAGGTCAAAATCCAGTATTAAATTTGTGATTTTATTTCAATTTTCAACTTCTTATCCCACCCATAAAATCATTTGAATCTGTGGCAAACAAAGGTGAGGTGAAATTCTGTCCCCTCTTTTCTCAAAAGGCCTGGCAAAATACCACATTATTCATCATGACATAATGTTTGCTTACTTTACTTATTAGACAGGGAGACAACCCCCATCAAAGTCAACACATTCAGTTTTAAAGATCACTTGGATCATAAGAACAAAACACTAGTCTCAAAAAGTATGATGATCCTCAATCATCTTCTCTGCTGCTTGAACAAACTTCAGGTACTACTTGCACGAATAAAAGATTGTCTTACCCTCCATATGCATACTGTCATTGCATCATATTAAACGTGACTTTTCCTTTCTGGTACCCAAAGATAAGTGAATCAAAAATGTAAAAACGTGCATGCACATAATTACCAATAAACTAAGCTCACTCAATGTCATTCCCAAAGAAATTGGACACTGTGGATCTGTGATCTGCAAAAATAGAAAAAGAACAGCCATTTATCTCTATTGCCTGCATACAAAGATGCATCATACCATTAAAACTGACAGAAATCCTGAGCTGTTTTAAGGGTCTTCCTTTGCTTCAGTATTCTAATATTGAGTTGGGACAAAACCAATATGGCTGTAGTTTAAAGGCTTCAGAATTAAATTCTAAAATTGCACTTCAGGTCCTAAAACCTCTATACAGTAAAGAACTGAAAAACTACATCATTTTCTGACTTCCATTCTTCCCACCACTTTGAATACGACTCTGGAAACAGTCCCAAAATAAGGGAAATACTCTACATCAGATACCTTCCATCTACTTGCAACTATCCCGTCACATCTCTTTTCTTAAAGGAAGATGGAACTGGGATAGAATAATGCTAGTGTGGTTTATGTAAAGATACTCCATAATCTAGTAGGTGTTTTAAGCTTTTTGTTTTCCAATTCATCCATAAGCCCTCATGTTCCTGCCATTCTCCATTTCATCCACTACACCAAAAAAATCTGTATATCATTTGAGCATATTAATGTGAGACAAACCGCCACCACCCGCATTTAGTGAGCAAGGTACCACTGAATAACGCAAAACAAAGAACATCTAGTTCATATATTCAAAACACTTCTGACTTTTGGTTGCACCTGAGGTACTTCATCCAAAGTGGTGTAGAAGAAACCACAATAACTTTTTCAATGGGGCAAATAACACTTTATCTCTACTAGCTAGACTATAATGACCGTACTTTGGTTGAATTTAAGACAGAAAGGAGTACATGACAGATACTTACATCATCTTCATATTTAACATGAATGCCTGTGATTTTGACTTGCACATTTTTTATAACTTGAGTTGCAAGCTTTTCTAAAAAAGTATCTTTCTTCTCCTCCTTTGGTTTGTCTGGAAAAAAAAAAAAGTCAGCATTCAGTCCAACAGCTGATTTTAACCATAGCTATTCCCACGTAAATGTAATGCTTATTCTGATGTGGATATTTAACACTTCAGTTTTTAGTTTTTCAGATGTTTTCCTTTTCTGCACATCCATATTCTGAAGATGTGCTAACATAGCCATAGGAAAACTTATGTTTAAGTTTCAGTGAAGACAGTTCAGCTTACAGCAAGTTCCAGTTTCATTTTTATTTTTAAGATACATCTCCCCACTCCTTCTAAGGTAAAAGATTCTCTTGTAAAAGCCCCTCAGCAATTAACTGTGAGCTTCAACAAGCAAGTATCTTTCAAATAGATATGAAGGTGTAATTCAGTACAAAATATCTTAGAATAATCTGATGAAGGTGATACTTGCACAATACAAGATCAGTCCATTAGAGCCTTTTACAGGACATTGCTTGAGAATATTAAGAAGCTTGCATACCCTAAGCAAAAATAAAAAGATACCCTGGGAAATACTCCATTTGTTCAATAGTGGAATTATAGTGTGATCTTTTAGGCTAAGTTAAGCATTTAACCTGAACTAAATTCAATCTTATTTGATAGAGAGAATGGATATACAGCAACAAAAGCCTATCTCCAGTTTACGTCCCGCCTTTCAAAAAAGAGGGGAAAAATAAGAAGTGTCAGTGGATGCTAAAGAAAGAGAAACTAATCCAAAATAAGAGAAACTTAGCCAAAATAAGAGAAACTTATCCAAAATAATGCAGAAATATAGTATTTTAAGAAGTTGAAAGCCATGTATTTTACCCACCTTTTGAGTGATCATGACCTTTAAAGGGTCTCTTAAAATGCTTTTTATACTTTTTACGCTTACGTCCTTTTTCAGCGCAAGCAATTTTTTGGAAAAGGATAAAATTCAAGTTAGTAAGGCAGAAATGCAAGACAATAAAAGACAGAAGAAAGTTTAGCTTGTCTTAAAGTAAAGTGACTTAGGAAGTGTGCATTAAAAGCTTTTACAGAATTGCATAGCCATTAATGATGCCATCAGCTACTTTTTTTTAAAAAAAAAAAAAAGTTAAACATCATTTAAGTTTAAAGCCCCACTAAAATAAGCAGCCAGTAACAACTTTAAGTTATGTATACAAATTTCCACTGATCAAGACAGGGTCCTGCCAATTGTACAGTCGAGGCATTAAATTCAGAATTCAATATTCCTTACACAACATCTCGTGAGTTTGAGGAATTACAAATGATCACCAGGCTTCTCAGCAAATACACAGTCAGGGCTTTTGATGCGTGCACTGCATAACACACTTTCAGATCTCTTACATACAAAGATCTGAAAAGAGAAGCATGACTGCTTACTAGAACCCCGATGAATAAACTTTTCTGTAATCCAAGCATTTATTTAATGACTTAAGGAAAAGGCATAGTTGTCATAATTTAACAGCTAACAATGTGCACACGGGAAAACCTTTAGTTTAAATCCAGATGAGGCTTCTACTATACAAGTGTAAAACTTCCAACTTAAACTCAAGACATACAAGAAAACCCAAGGAACATTTATCAATAAGATTCTCACAACAATCAACAGTAGGGTATGAGAGCAATCTGAAATAATAGCAGCCACAAAAAACACATACAGAAATAATGATTATTTAAACAGGTTTATATAAAGTTAAATTCTAATATTAACACACGAATTATGATCAAACAAATCACAACCATTGCATGAATTAAGTTAATGCTCTTTTTTCCTGTATTTCTGAAGAAAACCAGTTTGGTGAGTTGCACTGTTTCTTTCCCCTCTCTGACCATAAAGGGGAAAAAGATCATTTAAAAGGTTATAGCAGTCAGTAGAAGGGTGTGTCCTGCTAAAGCAAGACAGAAGAAAGTGCAATGGCCTATTTAACTTACGGGAAGAGCTTTATTTTGATGTACTTTGCATGCTTGTTCAAACAAAGGAGAAAGAAGTGCCAGCCAAAACTTCAACCATAACCACTTACAAGGTGGTCACGCTACAAATAAAAAAATATAGGGGGAGTCACAAAGAAGAAAATCTATGCCAAACAGAAATGATGTTTTCTTCTGAATAGTTCCTTTTAGTGGTCCAAGGAATCCTCTAGATACAATAGTTTAAAAGACAGCTTACTTCACTTCGTATTGAATTCTCAGACTTTCATTTGCACGTTAGACAAAACCAAGGCAACATGGGTTTACACTTGATTATTTGCATCCACTACTATGGAGAGTCTAATCATAGTCCAAGTAAAGCTTGAAGCTCATTCTAAACGTTGAGTCAGATAAAAGTTCCCCAGATATTTTTAGCCAAGAGTAACATTCTGAAAATCTAGTTCGAGAAGATAAAAAATAGCAGCAGATACAACATAACAGCTCCAGTGAATTTCAGTGGAAACTGCTTCCTTGTCTAAAAGCTACCAAATTAAACAAAACCAAGGAGAAAAAAAGAAAAAAAGAAAAAAAAAAAAAAAAAACATACTAAAAGCCTTCTATCTGCTATGAGTCATTTTGCCTGTCCACTATTTCAAGACATCGTAAACTTACAGTATTTTTAAGACCAGACTTTTTAGGAATTACCCTCTGTTCTCAAAATATCTACACAGTAGTGTTTTAAAACTAAAGCAGAACGTTGTCAGTATTTTATGACATTCTTGAACTCAAGATGGCTGATGGCTATTTTTCTAAGTGGTCTATTAATTTCTTTGAACAGCCATTCAATTAAGCTAAGACTAGTCACACAAGGTTTCCGTTTGAATCCACAATCATCAACATCTTATTTCTAGAATCATCAATATGCATATGCTCACCAAACATGTTGTTTTCTCATTTTAAATTTGGCTGCTTTGTGTTTTTGTTTGTTTTTAAAAACATAAGCTGCAATTAACCATGCATACCCACCAGGCTTGGTGTCCTTGCAAATCAGACTCTCCAAACGATACAAGGAATCTTGTGAATGAGTGCCTTGGTCCACATGGCAGCAAATAACCGAAAAACGCATTTTGTTTAATAGAAGGAAATTGGATGCTGATATAATGTTACATTCTGCTCTTGAATTAATGTTGAGTTTGTAAGCCTCATGTGTCAAGTTAGCATTTACAGTATAGTATTGGACAGCCAGAGCCATATCAGAAATATCTAGTTTCAAAGACTATCTACAGATGCATATTAGGTAATTTTCATTTTACTTCTATCCAGCAAAAGACAAGGGTTTCAAGCCTTGGTCTCCATTAATGAGTTTTGACACTGAGAGACTTGCATATCTTGGAGAACAGAAAATGTTTTGTCAGCTTGTGTCAGCAGACCTTGCTATCACTTCTCCATCACACTATTACCACACAGAGACGTGAACATTTTGCTTGACACTTGAATAGTATGTTGAAAGAAAATATCCCCAGGACTGGTTATGCCAAATGATTCTCAAATAAATGAAAGTACTGAATTAAGATTATACACTTAAGTTGAGTAACAGTCACAAAAGCAAACACAGCTAAGAATTCATGGAGAAAATAATCTATTCAGTGTATCTTCCAGATTTTCACCAGCTGTTGAAAGCTCTTAAAAGCTTACAGGGAAGAGCTGAATTTGTTACAAGTTTACAGCACAGCAGAGCAATTTGGACCCCAGGACCTTTGTACCTAGCAAAGGCAAGAGATCTGTGACTACAGTATTCTAATACAAGACCTGGTCACACAAATTGCAAAGCTATTGTACCACTGAATGAGGCTGCAGCATCACCACAATTTAAAATAATTTGACTTGAACATTCCTCTAGCTTTCTAACCCCCCAAGCCAGAAGTTTAATACTGCATCTTTCTAAAACATGACTCTAAATCTAATTCTAGTTCTTCACATGACAAGTCAATCTACTGAGGTAGCATTTTTATCTAACTCTTTTTCAGAAGTCTTGCAAATGCTAGATGTATTGAGATTCAAAAAAAAAAAAAAAAACTTTTGACTTTTCTTGCACATGCATTGACTCTATATTACATCCAGTTCCAGATTTGCAGTTCCTCAAGTGCTACCTACTAGGTAAAATTCTTCTTGTTACATTATCCCTTCATCCCATTGCTACTGATAAAAAAAATAACAGCTTAAACATTGCAGCTCCTACAGTATCCATGTCCTCCATGATTAGGCTAAAACTTCTACAAATATTCCCTTGCCCCAGTATGAATTAATGGCTCCAAAATTCATCAACCTATGTTAACTTAGCTCACACACAGTTTCTGGCATATTAAAGACAATAAACAAAGCAGGGCTTATTTCTTCACTCTATGTAGATGACCAAATTGCTGTCTGAAGAAAAATGCATATGTATATTTCAAACTACCAGGACAGGACAAGGCAGTAGAGTCCTGCAACTGGAAAATAAAGCAAGCAAAGAGACTACAACATGGACTGTTTTTTCCCCTGAAGTGTTCTAAGTGTTATTTTATTTTCAGGAGGTTTTGCAAGGCAAATGACTTGCAGCATTGCAAGTTTTCATTACCTGTCATTCTGTCATTGGCTCTGAAGTTGGTCTCTGTCCATACAAGCCTAATTTATACTGTTATTCTATTAGTTATTTGAGAAGAAAAAAAAAAAAAAAAAAAAAGCTAACTGGGCTGAAATGATCAATTCTTTTACCCAATCATGGAAAATTTTACATTTCTAATGATCTAGATCACAGCTTTGCTTAAAGTTTCCTGTCTTTGTGTTCAACTGTTTTCTTGTGTCATTACTTACTACTTCATCAAGAAGTGTCATTCAGTGTCATTTTTTAAACTAGTCCAAATGCAGTACATCAGAAAAAGGCAGCAGAAACTGAAATGAAAGCATTATTGTTGATAATTTTTGTGGAAAATTTACAAACCTTACCACTCTCCTTAAAGTTTCCTTTAAGCAAAGAATGACTTGTGCTTGTCTAGAACACATTATTAAACATCCATTACTAAAACTCCAAAGCAAGATACATTTGCCTCATGCAAAGTAGTTGCTGTCTTTGGTCCTATTCCCCAAAAGCTTTAAGAGAAAAACATGCCAGATAATCCAGTTCTCACTTCCAACGGACAAAGGAATGATAAACAAAATGAGTAACACTCTTTAAGTTTCAGCGCAAAAAGATTTTTTAAGGCACTGCAGCAAGAAAGTGTAACTGGAGGAGTTGGACTCAATAATCCTTGTGGGTTCCTTCCATCTCAGGATATTAAATGATTCTATAGTAAGCAATTCTAAGATTAGCTAGACACTTAATTTATAACGTCAATCACAACATAGGACTTTCTTTCCATAGCACAATAGGTCCTCAAATTCCAGGGGAGGAATTATTAACTCAGTACCTTTTTCTGCCGCTTTCTGTAAGGCTTCTTCAATTCTTGCCAGCTCCTTCTGTTTATTATCTTGCAGGTATTTTTCTTCCTTCTCTGCATCATATTTAATGCCTGTAAACCAAGTTGGGACAGCTTTAATCCTACATTTCAATTTTTATAAATGCATAATCAAGGAATGTGCACAATATTGAGCATTATGTTGCAAATAGTCATTTGAAGCAAAGGCTATTCTAGGACCGAATGCTGAAACCTGCATCCAGCCTTGGAAACTGGGATTTTTACACAGTAGAATAAAAAAGACTGCATCAGCATTTAAGCATTTTGTTTTTCAAGAGGATGTTTCCATGAGTACTCGGACCTTCAAGTGTGATCTGTGTAATGTAACATGTTTTAATTCACATCACGTATATGTGATGCTCTAGAAACTTGAAAGTTTCCTTCATACAACAGAGCACCTGATTTCAGAGAAAAATCAGGTTTTCTGACCCTCTTCCCCCCTCCCTAAAAATCAGTTCTAATGGAATGACTACTTTCGATTGCTCTAAGCAGACAGACTATATCTTACAACAGTCAAAAGATCTCAACCATGCCAGAAGAATGGATTCAGGATAAGCATGCATAAGAGGAAACCTGTTAACTGAACTTCAAATGCATACAACCAAGGATTTTCATGAAAGGTACCCTTTATCATCTTGTTCATGCTCCCCTTTTTAACCCACCATTCTTCTACTCATTTGCCAACATTCATTTAGAAATCTCCCTGAAGGAACAGAAAGTAAAAATGGCAGCTTATATGAAGTAATTGCTATTATACACTTAAATACATGGGTACCCTTATATATTTTTCTCCCTTCCATTATTTAACTGTGTTGTTGAGGAGTTTACTTACTTGCTCCAGGAACTATTAGAAGATACAAGCCTTCTAGAGTTGCAACAACTGCCTCACCATACAGGTTCTTCCAGGGAATCTTCAGAGTAAGTTTATCTATATAAAGCAGATAAAAGTTACATCAAAATGAATATTTTTGTACATATGCTTAGCCTGATCAGTAACTCAGGCAATACAGGGCATTAGCCCTTTATCTTCATTCATGTCCTAAACTATTTAGAAAGTCAGGAGAAAGTGGATGGGCATACCTTTTATAAAGCCCTTGTAATTACAAAATGCATGCAGAGAAGATAAAAGCAATAGATTTAAGTACAAAGATGGTGTTTGAGTCCAAATAGTCAAGGTGAAAAGCTGAAAATGTGAACTGAGTTTCATTTGCTGGGATTAATATGATTTTTCCAGGAAAATATTAGAAGATATACAATACATTCATCTCCAACAAACATTTCATGTGAAAAACGCAATGCTGATGTCAAGGGAATCAATTTTAACAACATTTATCTAAGAGTTCCTAAACTTTTGGCAAGTTCGCCATTTTTGGGGGGAATCTTACTTAATTTCTTCGTATTCCTTATCTTTCCTTTAAAGGATCACAAATGCTAAAATTATACCAAAAAGCTCTCTTGATCACCTGTATACCTGAAAAGAAACTCTCAGGCATGATTTTCATACCCAGACTGTGAAGTTACACAAACAGGGTTAGGCAGATAACTTTTTATGATTTATTTAGTGCACTCACATTAGACATCAACACTAATTTCAACAGCAAACACTATTACAGAGAGCACCAAAGAAAAAACTATAAAAGAAATTCTGAGGCAAGACTCATATTAAGGTCTTAAAACTTCAATTTTAAGATTCAGTTTGAAACAAAAACTTACCTATCTGACCAACTTTTATTCTAAAAGGTACATCCAGTTCACTCTGTAAAGAAAAATAAGTATTAAATAGCTACATATATTTTGAAGGTAACCTGATTTATATAGCAAAATTATTATCCTGACTTCTCTTAAAATTATCCTCTCAAAGCTGAAATTCCAGAACAGAAACAGTTCTCTATATGATATATCTTTAATTATTTAACAATACTCAGATGAACACAGGTATCCATAAATATGCTTAGGCTTGCAGAAAGCCTAAAAACAAAGGAATCACACATTTCTAGCAGTTCTCTCCTACAACTTTGATAATGCCTTGCTCCAAAGGTTATCTAAGAAGTAGATTTTTATTTACATAAGAGAATATAATTTATTTTTTTGATCTGCCAAATAGGTGTTCTCTTTTTAATTATCAGTAAATACTAAGCATTGCACTAAGATATTTTAAAAGCCTCAACAACAAGATCTACAGAAAATTTCCAATTGGTACACAGTTGCTGAATTTCCTTCCCCTATTTCAGCAAAGCGTTTTCTAGATCTTCCACTTCAATATTCTTTTGAAGTGAATAAAGTACAATCCAAAGACATGAATTCTCAATCTCAAAGATTATAAAAAGTAAACCTGCTTTCTCCAATGAGACATGTCAACCGCTTCTCCTACATATTACAAAACAGCCTCGAATGCCACTTCTCCAACAGCTCAAAAATATTAAACAAGGCTGCTCTAAAAATAAGAGTAATATCCCAATTAACATCTCTGCCAGATTTCCACAGTTTTAAAAAAGCATTCTCAGCTATAATTATGAGCCTAACATCAAACAACTTTATTTGGTAAAACTACCAACAATTCTTCTGTGGCTTATTCTTGTTTAGTGCTTTAAAGAAACAATTGAAAAAAATATGGAATATTCCAACCCTTTTCTGGTTATGACTATATATTCCTAGAAATATTTCCATATGCATTAAATTCTCGGTTATGACCACTCTTTAGGAACTCTTAAATATTTCTTTCTATTTCTTCCTGCAGGAGGATAAATCTTAAAAATCTGTTATTGATAAAATATTAAAAAAATAAAAAATAAAGCTTAACTGGAAGTTTTCTTGTCAGCTTTAATTTGTCATTAAAATATATCAAAAGAGTAAGCAAAAATAGACTCACTTCAAATATTTTAATCCCTACCCTTGGTCTTCAGTAGTATGAACAGGTGTGGAAAGAGGTTGAAACAAACTGTGAGAGCAAAGAAAGATCTCTGCTCTTGACAGAGCCAGAAGCAGTGAAATAAAAGCAGATACCAGCTACTACATCTACCCCATTTGATACTGTACTTATACTTATGATACTGTGGATCATAAGATCCACAGCTGAGTTCCAAGAGGGACTAGCTCAGTTTGGCCTGCTGATAGAACTGGATCACGAGTTTGACCTTGAAGAATGAGTTTTCTGAAGATTAAACTCCAGAGAGGAAAAAAAAGGAAGGAAAACGCTAGAAATTAAAGGTGTTTAAATGTTTTTTGGTAAAGACAACTGATTTACAGACATTAAAGATGATAAGAGCACTGGGGTTTGATATTAAGGAGAAAAAAAAATGATGTGCTGAAAATATGCCAAGATCGTAACTAAGAAGAAATAGGCAAGATCAGCTTTCAGTATTTTAAAAGAAATTTCATATGGAAGTATGATTATGCAGCAGCCATCACTGAGGAAAATAAATCCTTTAAGTTGTACTGAAATGTTAACAAAAATGCACCAATATCTTATTTAATGTTTTATCATTTCAAGCCTCAAATATTAGAATGGGTTATCTATGCACATATACACAAAACATCAATTTAAACCACTACTTCTAATTTCTCAGAATCAGTTTTCTCAGGACCATGCTGATGATTTAACCAATAGTTTTGTTTTGTTTTCCCATAACATTAGAAAAAATAGAAGCTGTTAACCAAGTACCTACTTTGAATAACCAGTAAAGGAGGTATACTGTGTAAAATGAGACCATAATAAGTAGTCCCAGGACCCATTAATACTACTTTAAAATTAATGTAATACTTACTAATGCATTCTCCTTTATTTGTAAATTGTCAAGTGCCACATTACCTATGTAGAAGAAAAACACAGAGTAAGTTCTTTCAACTACTATGCCATACAAGTTGAAACAAGGAACAAAACTGCAACTCTCCCAAATACACGTGGATAAAATCTGAAAACTTGACTCCAGTTATAGAAGAGCATAATAAACAGCTATTTTGTAAGAATTATTAAACACTGATTACACAGGCAAAGTTTAATGATGGTAGAGACTACAGAAATATCACCGTCTTACATTTCTGCATGTTTCTGTAGTGGTATCTTGGTTTTGATCATATTACATCGCAGGAAAAGCCTGCATCGTAGAAGCACTAAAAGGAAACCCCATCACTGGAGGTTTTCAAGCTGCAATCGCAGAGGATACTAGATAATCTCATTTGGGCTCCCTTTTCCATGAAATGCTGGGCTTGATGATCTTTTGAGATCCGTTCCAACCTGGGCTGTTCCATGAAATGTAAAGATTCTTGCGTAACTATTTCCAAAAGCACATTAACTTTTCCTGACATAGCAACCACAAAATTAATGCCGATGAAAAAAGTTTTGTTCTCTGGTGTATGTAGGGGATGTAGGTAAGGCCTTCTCCACACAGTACCTCAACAGCATCCTCTGCCTATCACGTGGCAAATTTGAACGTTTCCTATGTTCATCAAAAAGGGCTATACCACCTTTCTCTATTACTATGTTTGTTCAGTAGATGACTTCAAGCACTGAAATGGGAGGTGAAAGACAGCTCCCTGAGCACCCCACACCTGCACCTCACCCAAGGCTCCCATTCCTCACGGCACCGCCATGCCCAAACCACCCCTCACTACCCCATGCCACACACATACCCCGGAGCACACTCACAAGAAATACAAAATAAACATGTTTTTATTTTCCACACAGCCGGTTTGCAGCACTCTGAGACCATCAGCGCCCACCCGCGCCTCGCGTCAGCGGGAAATGGCCTCAGCCGTGAGGCTCCCCAAGCCCCTCACACGAGGCGGGAAGGAGCACAAGCCCCCTCAGCCCCCCTCACGGACAGCCCCCGCCTCACGGCACCGCCCCTCGCCGGGGGCGACGCCAGCGCGGGAGCGCGCAGCCCCCAGGCGACTCCTCACGGCCGAGGGGGAAGAAAATGCAAAGGAGCCGCTGCCCTCCCGCCCGCCCCTCGGGGAGTGGTCGGCGGCCCACGGAGCGCCCGCCCCTCACGGGGAAGCGGCGGTAGGGAGGCTCCGCCGCTGCAGCCCGGCCGCCCCCTCACGGGGGCCCGCCGGCCCCCGGCCCGCCCGCCCCTCAGAGGGGTCGCGGCCGGCTGGACCCGCCGAGGCGTGAGGAAGCGGCCGCCCCCCCTGAGAGCGGCGGCCCCGCCGCGCGCCCCGGAGGTATTGGGCTCCTTACCCCCCCATATGCCCAGTTTGAGCTGGGACTTGTCGAGGTTTTCCACATAGTCGCCCAGGAAGCGGTTCAGCAGGTCCGCCACCACCGACTCCAGCACCATGGCGGAGGCGGCCGCCGAGAGGAGAGGGGAGGGGAGGGGAGAGGAGGGAGCGGAGCGGAGCTGAGGGAGAGGGCCGCGGGGCTCAGCGCGGAGCGGCGCCGGGCGCGCCCCCGACATGCAGGTGACGTGGCGGGGCGGGGCTCAGGCCGCCGGGGCCGCGCAGGGGCGCGCGCCTCGTCCTGCCGAGGACGCGAGGAGGTGCCGTGAAACCCTGTTAGAGCGCACTGAGCGCCGCCCGCCGACCTCCGGGCAGCTCCAGAGCACCTACGTGTCTACTAGGGTCTCTGCGGGCGTTCTAGGTCCCCGTGAGGGCCTCACAGTGTCCCCCAGTGTCCCCTAGGATGTCCTTGAGGCCTCCCAGCATAGCTCTGAGCCCGCCTGTGGCCCTGCGGTGCTATCTGCTGTCCCCCTCTGTCGCTTTAGGTACCTCCCAGCCTCCGCCCAGTTTGCTCTAGAGGCCTCCCAAGGCTCCCAGCTATAAGAGTTCCAGGGACTTGCCAGGATCATCTAGCACCCCCTAGAGACTTTCCGGGACACGGTAGAGGCCTCCAAGGGTCCCCAGTGCCCACCTGCACCCTTTTAGGCTTCCCGGGACCCCCACTGCACTCTAGAGAGCTCTGGAGGCCTCCCAGCGCTCCCTATAATCTTCCAGGGCCTCTCAGTGTTGCCTGGCTCACCCTGAAAGCTCGGTGCCCCTAGGTGTGCTCAGACACCCCCTGCAGACCTCACAGGGCTCTCCAAGATGCCCTAGAGGCTGCCTAGGACTGTCCAGAGTTTCCCTCAGCCAGTTCCTGACAAGCTGCGCTATTCCTGAGGTGCAGCCTCGTACAGCATGTAAGTGCAGGCACTGAGCTTTGATATGGTGGTGCCGTTTTTCCTGTCCACCTGTTAATTTAAGAGATGTGCTAGCTGCCATTTCGGCTACAGTTTGACTGAACCTGGTTTGTTTTTACAGCGCACAGAAAAAAGCTATTGCTGTTAATCTAGCTGTCCAAGTGACATGAACACTGGCAGACAAAGGGAACACAAACAAGAATGCTGATCTTAAAAAAGACATCTTTCAGGGAGTTAATGGCACTACAGATAATGTAGATGACAACATACAGCCCTGTGTGGTAAATCTGCAGGTAGCCATGTTGTTGGTAGTGCAGAACTTCAAATTTCAGGGGGAATACAGTGAAATACTTAAAGTTATCTGTCAAACGCATTTTTTGGTTTGTGGAATATGCAGTAAAGCGCAGAGTGCAGCCCAGAGCATGCAAGCAACACAAGAAGATTCTTTATTTGGCACCTTATTTAACATTCTAAGAGATACATGCCACATCTGCACATTGCTGTAAATATATGTGCCCACATTCTTTGCAAGTCTTTTTCAACAATAAACATTCGGTGCATAAGGCAAACCATTATGCCACAAAGACCAAAGTTCAGGCTGACAATGGCTGTTAAACACAATAATCCACATAATTTGACTGGGGAAGTCACATCACTGTATGCTGGAGACGCATGGAAATCCTGGGGAGGTTCATAATTGGAAAGTCTCACCTTCTTTTATTTTTTCATAAGCACCTACTACTGACCACCATGACATATCAGTGCACACTGGATGTCTGTTCCCTCGCGTACTGTGGCAGTTTTTGTAAAAGCACTGTCAGATGCTTTATTAGTCACTGCATTAGTAGAAAACATAAGTGCATGTTGTATTCTAGCCCTTTGTAAGACTGGTCTGTGCCTATACTTGGATAAATTGGGTTTATGTTTAGTTGTTAGTGCCATTTTTGTTCTTTCTGAGAATTCTAGCCATTCATACCATTATTTCTCTTTTCTAAAGTCAATGCTGATTTTTTTTTAACCTTAAGTAGCATATTAATGCAACTTATCTTCCATAATGGCTTAAAACCTTGCCATGTGATTGATTTCTGCATGTTTGAAACGGAGGGGGGAGTTTTAGCCAAAAATGATCAAATTCTCATTTTAATTTCTGTTTAACTTAAGACACAAAGACAAATTGCTAATTATGTAAGTTATAGAAACTATAGAAAATTACTTTTTTTTCCTTTTTTTTTTAGTTCTTTTGTGCAGTGTTGACTGTTCAAATCCATCAAATCCATTTATATCATAGGAAATCATCAATGCAAGAAAACAAGATGGAAAATTGTACACAGCTCCTGCTGTTAGGTAACAAACCTCCATTTGTGATAATTTTTATCAAGCTTTAAAAGACCTTCACTTATTTCTCTTTTTATATATAAACCATGGTTGAATATTTTGAATGGTTTTTAAATCCAGATTATCTCTGAAGACTTGTTCATAGTATGTTTAGTTGTTAGAAGAAAACTTCATGGTTGAAGTTTTGAGTAAAAGCTCATGACAGCTTATGCTCTTATATAGGAGTATATAAGAGCAATTGTGCAAATCAGTGGCACTAAATATTTTCTATAACAATCGTGGAACATAAACAGGAATATATATCCATTTTCTCTGCATTTCATAAGAATCATAATGATTTCTGCACAGCAAAAAGCAACAATCAATTTATCACAGCTATGAATTATTGGGAAAAAAAAAAGAAGAAAACAGCTTGTGTGTGGTCAAATCATTTCCTAGTTAACCAAAATGATTTTTGAAAATCATCTTGTTAAAGCACGCATTTGAGTAGATTAAATTACTATTGCTCTTTACAAACATGCTTCCCTAACAAACAGAAATATGTGGCCTAGTGGATCAAAAATTGCTCACAAAATAATGTGATTTCACCTGGAAAAGAAGCCCCAGAAAGCCAAGTCTGTTTCAAATATTCTGTTTCAGTAAAATCTACATGTATTAAAAGCATAAAGGGAAACAGAATGGAATTATGAATGGATGAACTGTAAAGAAGGCAGTTTTAATAGATATTTTATCAACCATAGACATCTGTGCAGTTACTTGTAATTACTGAGATATTTTTGGTAAATAAAGATGCATAATTTTGCACCTTTATTACCAAACAATCCTTTGGTAATCTTCATGAGCCTCCCTTGCAGATAGGATGCCACTCAAAAATGACATTAATGCACCTTCTGTCTGTTGGTAGGTACCATTCCTTCTGTGTTCTCAATTAAAAAGATAAACAGTCCAAAATAAATTAAAAAAAAAAATTACATGACGTATGAGTTCTGTATCTAGAATAACAGATACAGGACAAGCAGAAACTTTGGTATTTGCTTACCATTCATTGAATACACAGATAATGGTCATTCACTGCAGGAGAAAAACATGCATTTTGCCTATTTTTTCTAAATACCAACGTTGAATAGACATGCCTGACTTGATAAATGTGAATGGAATCACTAGTTTCACTCAGCTGAAAGTCATGAAAACATGTTCCTTGTGTGTTATGGTAGCATTTCATTAAATAGAAGGATCTGATCACTCCATCACTGCATAATAATTTCGTAAAAGGAAAACCAATACAGCACTGTAACACAACTTATTTACATGGCAAGATTTGCTCAGATCCCTGAGTTAAGACTTTTTTAAAAAATAAACCTTAAAAAAAAAAAATCTGCATTGAAAGTTTAAAGTTTAAAACTTCAGTTTTGTGAATAGACCTTCACATTGTAACAACAAATATTTGCTTGGTATTGCCTGTTACACAATTTTGTACACATAAATAAATGATAGTCACATCATAATGCTTATCTGAGGTGGGTACATGGACTGATTGCTCAATAACCAAGCTTTCTTCTCATATTTTACTGCATTAATATTACAAAATCTCCAGCTCCTACCATCTGACTGTTGGCAAGTGAACAGATGGCAAATTTTATCCACTGTACCTCACTAAACAGAGTATATGCCTGTTAGCAGTTGGGAAATCAGCCAAGTAATGTGGCATCAACTCTGTTCACCACAAACCACACTGAGAGGATTTTCTGATGAGTTAGATCAGGTTGCCAAAAGCCTTGTCTGTACAAGTTTTGAAAATGTACAAAAATGGTTACGCCATACCCTCCATGAGCAACTTGTTCCTTATTCACTCTAATTATTTTTGTTTGTTTGTTTGTTTTCTGTTTTGTTTTGTTTTTAATACCTTTTAGCTACTGAGAATCTCCCATGATGTAATTTTTGACTGTAATAGTGTCAGAAGTAACTATATAAGACATATTTCTGGACTTAACAGATGTAAGAAATCAATATTGTTAATTTTACCATCCTTTTTTATCTAAAAAAACCCACAGTATTCCATGGAAATAATACAATATGTTATTGTTGTTTTTTTTTTATTATTATTATGTTAAATTTTTATATTAACTATATTTTTGCAAAAATATAACCACCCAATATATAAAACACCCAATATAAAAACACCCAAATTGCCTTACAACCAGCTAGGTAATAATTTCCTAAGATCAATATTGGCAATTTTTACAACACGTATCTCAAATATATTAGCAATGAGTAAACCCAGCATAATTCAATATATTAAAATGGTTGAAACACTAAGAAGATGCCAGCATATAGTAATCTGCTTTCCCTTTTCCCTTGTGACAGCTGGAGGCTTCCAGTTCTCAGTGGAGAATGTGGGAGAATTAGTATCTGCAAAAAAAACTGTGATACTGTTTCAGAGTGTCCTTTTCCCTTTCTGTGACAGAACAATAAAATATGAAAGATTTTCCCAGGTGCAAATATGGAAGAACTAATTGATAAGCAAATGCAAGAGTGTCAGTATAAGAAGCTAGTGTTAACTTTGGCTGCTATTGCCAAGGCACAGCCATTTTGCACAGGGACAAATCTTATTAATAAAAATACCTTCACCCATTTGGAGAAACCCCAGTTTGTTTCTCAGGGTAATTTTAAACTAGATAAGCTGTCTAAATTCTAACACAATAGTTGTAATTTTTGCATATAAAAATGCCACCTCTGTTCCTGAATAAATACATATGCACCCTTTTCCATTATACTCCAGGACAAGCCTCACTTCATACTATGAACAAGTCTTCAGAGATAATCTGGATTTTTAAAAAATGACAATCCTATTGACTGTTCTTTGTTCAAAGCTTATACCCAAAGCTCTTCACAGCTTTTATGTGATTACAAAAGAACAAATACTGCATAGATTCCACATGGTAAGAAATAATGCATCCACAAATGAGGATACACATACAATCTTATCATGACAGGTGGTTTTCAAGGGAGTTCAAAGAATCATTTCCATGTACCTTATCTGTGTCTAGGACATTTGTTAATTAGAACTTGCATTTTTTGTGTGAAATGTCTAAGCCAAGATGATTGGTCGTTCTGATCAGTGTTGATCACATGTATGTCATACCAGCTGAGATTTGAATTATAAATTACTGATACCTTTTATCCCAAGCCAGAGAATCTTCAAAAAAACAGCTAAGTTGCATCATAAAAGGAATCCAACTTAATTTTTTATGAGGACTTTATTTGATGGTATTTCTGGAAGTCATAGCTTTTTTCTTCAGTGATGTGCTGTGAAGATGAAAAAGCCACTAGCTATGTAAGAAAATTGCCTGAAATAAAAATGAACTTGTTTCAGTGAATATGTTGCCTTTGAGTGGGGAAAGAAGCAGTAATAGTCTAGTCTGGACCAAACAGACTTGCTTTCAAATGATAAGCATAATTTTATTCACTTGGTAAGAATTTGAACTTACTCATTGTGAAAGCCCATATGAATGTCTATGAATACAAAGGCAAGCCATTTCACTTGATAACAATTTCAGTTATTTGCACATTAACTTGCATATTGGAACAGTTCTCCAGCAAAACTCACTAAATGGTAAAAGATAGAATTGTTCTATCTGGTAAAAAATAAATTTTAATAATAAGAATGAATTGTTTTTAATCATTTATTTTTTAATAATAAGATAGAATTGTTCTATGTGGTAAAAGATATATTTTATGAGTGGCTTTTTTGGAAAAGTGTTGACTGGTTTTGAAGAAATGGGATACTGAAAGGTAGCACAATCACTTACTTATCAGCTGAGGTTTGCTTTGGGAAGTGCTAAGAGAAGAACAGTAGGGAGTTGCAGTTATAATATCCTTTGTTTTTTATCAGTTATTAATTTTCCAGATAGAGGTCAGTCTTTTAAATTATAAAGTTAAGAAAAATACCAAATATCCCACTTACTATGAACTCAGAAAATCAAGAACAAGACTTTCTTTTCACAGAAGGCACCCTAACTCCAGACATTGCTGAACTAGACAGTTTTGGTTTAAAAAAAAATAAAATCTAATCAAATCTAATAGAAAATCTTCACCGTCACCTACTTTTTACAGTATCTATTTGTAAGATGCCCTAAAGTTTTCAGATTCTTAGTTGAGGCCGGAAACATTAATATGGGATGCCTTATTTGCTAATGCATTACTCCAATTCCCAATTCAGCCAGGAGTAACAGTCATCAAGGTCATGAGTCCACAGGACCCTGCGAGACAATCCGTCATCGCACGCCATGGGCATACTCATGAGCAGGTAAGCTGCTAATCTTGGAGAGAGGTCTTTCCACGCATCTCAGCAAGAACGTCTTAGTCTTGTCAGATTTGTTGTAAGTGAAATCATTAAGTCTCACATGAAATTTTGTAGAATGCTTTTGAATGCCTGTGAACTCAGAAAGTACTGAGTTCACCTGCTGAAACTCTTGCCTCTTTTTGACATCTGAGGACATTCAACTAAAACCAAATGAACTTAGAATCACTGTTTTTTTATGTTTGATGAGGCCATAAAATCAGCAAATTTGTAGGTGTAAAAATAGAATATGAAAGTTGTAACAACTCCAAGAATTTGGAAACAGACATTATTTCACTATCCTTTGTAAGATGGTTCTGCTGTAAAAGTCAGGAATGGTCAATAAGAGAAAAAGTCGTGGAGTTGACATGTGCCAGGTAAAAGAAACCAGTTTTACTTTGCTTTTTGCTCCCCAAAAGCCTGCGTAGTTCCTCATATTACTGCAGATGTTGTTAACACAGCCGTCACCTCTCATCAGACTGTTTGATGACCTCATCCAGGGATCTGTAGCTGCTGTGTGACTAAGCCACGTGCCAGTGCAATGTGACTGAAGCAGGAATACTGTTTCCTTGCCCTGAGGTCAGGAAGGGAAACACTTCACTATACAAGAACTGTCAGACATTATAAACTAAACTACAAAGATAAAGCTCTGGAGAGTTGACATTATTTAAAAAGTGGGCATGGACTGGAGAATTGGGTGACCACATACAGAAGTGATTGTGAGCAATGCGAATACAGGCCAAAGTCCATAGAAAAACTTCACTTCGGTTTTTGGTAAAGACAGTGGAGAAAGTCAGCATACCTAAGGCAGAAAGTACAGAGAAGTAGAATTGGTAGCTTTTCAGGAAAAGCCCAGACATGAGCTGTTCCTGGTGATCTCCATGGCAAAATATTGAAAGAGCCAGCACACAAAAGCTTAAGTGCTGTAGCAATGTTTTTTCTGTCAGTTCAAATGTGTATCTCAAAACAACAAGCATAGTAGAGAAATGCAAGGGTAGAAGTGATATGATCAGATGCAATGCCAGCAGAATTGACCTCAGCTCTATGGAAAATCTCACACAGATTATGTCAAACTGAGCTCTGTGGTGCCCAAATTATGTGGGTGGCCAGTTCAAGCAGGAGGAATCGAAATTGTCACGGGAGGCAATACCCTGCAGAAGACTGGTGCCTGGCTGGCTGAGCACCTCTGTATCTGATTTATCTCAAAATCACTTCTGACGTTTAAATCATCTGTGTGATTTAGGAATAAAGTTGAGGAGGAACTCCCAAAAGTAGTTAACAGTACTGCATCTCATAACCCCTCCACATCAAATTAAAATCCAGGCTGAACCCTACTTGGGTGTGCTGCTTGCCTCCAGCACCAGAAGCCCGAAGGCCCTAGATAAGAAGATAACCTTGGCTCAGATTCTGAGTGTATGGGAGCTAGGGAGAACACTCTAAACTGAGGATCTTGTGTAGATACCCAAAGAAATTAACCCTGAGTCACCAGGCTGGAATAATTTGCAACACAGATTTATGAAAAGCAGATCGTGTCATACCAGTTGCTGTCTTTCTTTGACAGGATAACTAGCTCCACTGACCAGAAGAATTTGGTAGACTCAATCGAAGAAGATTTAAGCAATGCATTTTGTACAGTGCCCAATGGCAAATCACTGTTTTAAAAAATTTATTTGATGTTTAATTATTCTTTAAAAGAAAATAAATTATTTAAAAATCTTGTATTAAAATACAGGACAAGTATACATATATGTATAAAGTGGCTAAAGTTGAAATTGTAACAGGTCATGTTCAAAGAGACATTACGTAGATGGAGAAGAAATCCATCACAATAATGATTGTTTTTCATGGATAGCTGTTGATGTCCAATATGCTTTACATTTAATAATAGGAAGAGATAAAATCCCAGAACAAACTGGTTACTTATGAAATTTGCAGATAAACCAAAGCAGAATGGTATGACCAACACCAGTAATTGATTATTCAGGAAGCATCAGACAACAATATAGACTAGACAGATCGATGTGCTATGAATCAGCAGTCCTCAGGCTGTACAGAGTCTATTTATTAAATACACCAGTGCAAACCTGAGTGCTCATCACTGATCCCAGTGGTTGCTATAAGAAAAAGGAAGAGCATCCCAAAAGGCAGAATCTCCCTGAGCTCTGCCTCGGTGGTCCCAAACAGACCAAGTCGATATGCACAGCAGCCTCTGCTCCTCCACATTAACAGCTGGAGTCAGTCCTCAGGCATGGGAGAAAGTTAGCTGTCATTTTTACTCTTTATTATGTGACTTCAGCATCATCAAACCACATCACCAGGGCCAAAGGAAGCCCAGGGAAATAATACTACCAGTCTGTTCCCTGACTGTCTTTTTCAGCAGTATGGCTCCTTATTTCTTATACCTCTCCTACAGATCAGTGCAACTTACTTTTCCTTGTCCTTCATTATGATATAAATAAAAAGCTTTCCATAAGAAGAGGAAAAAAATACAAAGAACCAAGTTATTTAGCAAAATCTGATTCATGTTTATTTTTGACAATTCTAGCTGTATTCTACCCTTCCTGACCTCTTAACTAATTGCCCCCACAGTCTCCTGCATTCTGCTTAGGAAGCAGCAAAGGCAGTCTGACCTAGTCTATATCATTTG
Organism: Oxyura jamaicensis; assembly: GCF_011077185.1. Classification (NCBI taxonomy): domain Eukaryota; kingdom Metazoa; phylum Chordata; class Aves; order Anseriformes; family Anatidae; genus Oxyura; species Oxyura jamaicensis. The sequence continues at coordinate 6,957,775 of NC_048902.1, forward strand.
TTAATTATTTGTAGAAAATATTGGGAAACACAAACTCTTCAATTACCACATATTCCAAGGCCCTAAGCACCAGCATTCAATAATCAAGCTATTTATAGATTTTGCCTTATTTCATAAGCTTGCTTTTCTCTTGAAGCCATTAACCCTCTGAACAGTCAACATACGTGACTTGGAAAGGTTCAAGGTTGTGGATAGGAATTGAACTGTAAGTTGTTGTATGTATTTCAAGCTGTCCCTTATCAAAAGGAAGTAAAAGCTATGCAATAATACCTAATAAAAATAACAACATACCAATTACTTTTACAGTTACTTTTTTTTAGGTGAAAGGTGGCACTTGGCAGATGAGAAAGAAATGAACAGCCTCTGCTTGTTGTCCTTCTAGGTCTTTGTTTTTGACAGCAGCAAACCATATGTACTTTTTTTTCCCCCCTGTTGTTACTGTAACCAAGAAGCACTCTGTTAAATATTAAACATGTACATGAATTAAGCACTCATATGCTGTGCTGCAGGAGTCTGTAGAAATCAATGAGGTGATCTAGACTATTTGAATGACAAATCTTCTGGCTTACGCATTTTAAGAATTCAAAATAGCAATTTTGAACTGCAGACACACATCAAAAGCCCTGTCTCCCTACACTTTATAGCAAATCCTAGACATGTAGACAGGGTAACTGCACAGGTACAGGGATCCATCTGAATTCCACAGCTAGATCAAAAACCTCTCATATTCAAACATTTACTATTTACATCTCAGTTTAACAGTCACTTAAAATATCAAACCAAATTTTTTTCCTCCAGGTGAAACCTCTGGAGTAGTGTCCAGCACAAATACCTTTTAGTCTGTCTCCCGATGTTACCCTTGTTCAGTTTCCATTTGCCTTTATATAATACCAAATAATGTCCTGATTAGCTATCTATGTATTTGCCCCAACAATAAACATTTCTCTTGCAAGTCTGAGAATTAGACAGTCATTCTCATTTCAAACTTTTTAAAAATTATATTATTTCCTCTAAAAAGCACAGATGAAGATCTATGCTGGATTTAAATTAGACACTGGCTAGTTCCAAAAGTAGGCTAGTTCCAAAAGCCCCATTAAATGGGAAGAGATTAGTAAGAATAGCCAGCCCTCACTGTAAAAACTAAGGACTAACAAACATGCAAGACATTTTCTGATTCTCTGAACTGAACTAAGCTTTTTATTTGCTTGACGAATATTTTGTGCTCTCTCACAGAGAAGCCGGAGTCAGCATGGAGACACATGGCCTCTAAGCAAAGTTGAATTCATGAGCTGGCAAACTGCTGCAGGAAACAGCATGCTCTACTTAAAACCAAGCTGGCTGCACGTAAGTAGTGTGTGACCGACCACATAACACACGTTGTCCACTTTCACTTTACAAGAAGAGTTATGATACAAGCATTTGCCTTTATGGCAACTAGCAGAACAGGTTCTGTATTCGGTATTTTAGCATAACTGCACAGGAGAAACACACAAACCATAACTGCGGTGTTGCAATTGTCTGATTTGCAATACAGCTCATTCCATGTAGAGGCTGTTGGACCTGTGAAACTGATAATTGCTAGCAGAAAATTCCCAGGGGTAAAAATGGAAGCCTCAGATTTTACATACAAAGTGCAGACCAGGTATGATATACATAGCTTTCATGAGTTGAATTTTGCCACCATCCTACATCTGAAATTTGTCAACAGCATAAGAGGAAACCAACCAGAGTTTAGAAAGTTCCTTACACTATCCTAAACTTCATGTGTACTGTATGTACACCTTTGCCATTAAAATAATCAAATTTGAAGATGATGCTCCTGAGAATCAGAAAATATTTGAAATAAGAGGAGTCCTAACCATTTCCATAGCACGTCAATTTTGCTCATAACCACATGAAATTTTACCTACTTCAAGCATATACAGTTTTGAGAAACACCATTTTAAATGAAACTCTCTCCACAATAGAGCTATCCAGAAGTAGATGAAAAAGCTTCCTTAGCACTTAGGTACTAAAGGTAGTAAGCACTGAAGCTTCCCGTCACCCAAATCCCTGAACTCTAGTTGGCATTTGTCAACATAGGTATCATCTGTTAGAACTAACATCACCTGATTTCCAATATCATTATGACAAGACAGTCTGTAAGAGCAGACGTATTTCTTACCTAATGCCCTCAGTCAGCTGCTTTTACCACTGAGGTAAAAGTTAGGCAGGAAGGAAAACACTGAGCAGATGGGTATGTTTACTGGGGAGTTAAACTGTGTTCACAAGCACCACTTACAATATTTCTGGGAATTGGTGTAGTCAGGAAAGTATAAAATTATAAAAGCATATTATAATTAATAACTGTATCAGCCAGCTCAGTCTTTAATGTGTTTATCAGGTTGTGATCAGAATTTTTTTTTCCTGTTTGTCTTTCATAATTAATGCAATTACACTGTTTAAAAAACACAGTTTTTTACTTATGAGATAGTTAGAAAAACTCTTTTTTTTACAGAACATTTGAGAAGTACTGGGAATATATAACTGTATGATGCTAGTTTGTGAACTAAAGTAGATCAAATTCCAAAATACAACCTTTTTACATACTGTAAAGATAAGAGATGGCACCTTAGATACAATTCCAACATTTTAAGAAATCAATTTAGTGTTTTTTGTTTGTTTGTTTGTTTGTTTTACCAAAGATAATGAGCATTCAGACTACCCAGAAATTGGAAAATTTGGGTGGATGCAGAAGAATTATTATCTTGAAAAATAGATTTGGCATGTAAGTTATTGTATGTTCTCAAAAAAAAAAAAAGTTTCCAGTCATGTGGATTCTCATTATATAACAGGTGATTATGCATTTTAAAATTATCCTTTCTGAGTTTTTTTCTCTGGCATAGGGTGATCGAGGTCAGTTCTGAATGGACTTATGTCTAAAGATTTCCTACTTGAAAAGGACTGGTTCATGCAGTTCATGTCCAGAGTGCACAAATAATTTGACTGTCATCCTGTGCAATAATGTACAAGGAAGATCAGACAGTGCTGGTTTGTATAGAAACTCATAATTCACAGAAAAACAAACCCCTGTTGTTTAAATTGAGACCAAAAAAGAGAAATCTGAATGTAGGCCATGTTAACCCCCTGTTGTTAGTCTTAAGGCTGGTCCAGAAACTGACCTCGTTGCAAAACCCTTTGCAAGCTTTGTGTTCACGTGGGTAAAGGCAGGTAATAACTAAGGAGAGTAAACGATAGCTCCACAACTGCAATTAAATTTTAAGGAGAAAGCGTTGAAGCAGAAAACTACAAAAGGCCTGCTTAGATCTCTGTAGTTCCTCAAGATTAGCTAAATAGGCTTTATCTTCTCTTTCAGGCAATGTCCTTTGTTCCATGAATCCTGGCACTAGTGATCCCCAGGTTGTTAAAGCCCTCTATTACTGATAGGTCTTTACCAGCAGGAAACAACTCCTCTTTCAATCACCTGACGCAAAATTAACACATAGCAATTCTTCTCTTTGTTGGACACACACTTTGATTACACACTGTACTAGCTTTATGATTTCATAAACTGGTGAGCAAGGCAATGTAATTGGTCACACGCTGATCTAATCTCAGTAGCCATTTTGGTTTGATTATAATATTGTTCATTTTGAGTTTACAGTAGTTGAGCCTATGTAATGTGCTTCTGTGATATTAATATTTACTTTTCTATTTAAAACAATAAGATCAGAAAAAGCACACAGAACTAGATTATGCCGTTGTAGCCCTTTACAGGTACCTCACATAATGCAAATTAGGACGTCTAAAAACAAAGGACTTTATTAGAGAAAGCCACCCCTTATCAAGAAAGATGAATTTATCTGCTAGCATGATCAGAGGAGTCATGAACATATCTTACAGGAGAAGAATAAAAGAGCTTGGCTGGATTAGCCTAACAAATGGAAGGGTGATAAGGATACCGTTTTTCTTCATAGCTGTCACAAGTGCTATGGAGGGAGAAGAGCTGGAGAGGCCAATGCTGGCAGCTGTCAGAGATTGACCATGGGTGAAGTTGAGGAGCATACCTATCCAGAGAAGAGGCTCTGGACAAATTTTATAGTAGGGCAACACCTAAAAATCTGCAAAAATGGGACTGCTCAACAACCAGGTCTACATCTCTGGTGTTTCTGAATGTGTTAGCAATGTATTTTTTCTCTATCGATTGTGTAAGTGTTGTACACCTGATACAGCCATAAATTGCCCTGGAGATATCAGATAAATTGTCATGCTTTTTTATTAACTTGAATTAAAAATGTAAAAAGTCTTTCTCTGTTACCAAATAAGATTTAAAAGTGTTTCTTTTCCCAGGAAGCAATCAAAGGCTTTTTGAAAGAAGGGGAATATTTCCTGAATGGTTCAAGTGCATAGCAACATGATGTAATTCGTAACATAAATGCAATTTCTGAATGTTCCTCTTATCCTGGAGCTTGGCAGGAACTGTACTTCACTGACAATTGGTAAGAGACGTGTAACTGCTGTGAAAGGAGAAAGTTCCTTTAAAAAGATACAACGTTTAGACTAATAAGCGAATAAGATTTTTAAGTGGCATGACTGATGAGGTACGTCTTAAAATAAGATATTTCTACATGTGTTCAATATAGAAGGATGCCCACAAGTGCCAGATGTACTGTTACGTATAAGAATTTCAGTTTTGGTTTTGTGTCTTCATCAATACATCTTCATCAATATATGACAGGTTTGTAATGTCCTCTGTTTGTCTTTCCTTCGCTGTGAGCTCAGGTTTGTCCCAAAGTTTCAGTCATGAAGACTTTCTGTTTCTGCTGCATTAGGATTGCTGGATCTGCATTTCCTGAAAGCTTCTTAGAAGTAACTCTTTTGCTAATGCAAGCAGAAACAGTCTAGTACCAAATATTTTTTTTAGACCCTGACAAGCAGGGTTGTCTCAAGTTTAGACAATTGAAAGGATTAATTTTGGCTTTCACTAATGATGTTCTGAAATGCTTTCTGTGCAATAATACCTAGTCTCAGTTATGGGCTTTTAATGCTGGGCCAACACAACACTGAGCCAGCTTCTTAGGCTGGGACTAACAAGTTCCCAGACCAATAGCCTGTGCATAGGGCAAAAAATAATTGCTTTGTACCCTGAAGGTGTTTATATCCTGCTTGCAGCACCTCTATGTGGTAAAATATGCCCAAAGTGACCAAGAGAAAGAGGAGGACACCACCAGTATGCCAAAAACACCAGCATGGAGAGGCTGCCTGATGTCTTTCACTGAATGACAGACAGTTCATGTTCGTCATTTAAGCAAGGAAGAATCATAGAATCATAGAATGCCTCGGGTTGGAAAGGACCTTAAAGATCATCTAATTCCAACCCCCCTGCCATAAGCAGAGGTGCCACCCACAAGTTCAGGTTGCCTTGTCCATCCTGATCTTGAACACCTCCAGGGATGGGGCATCCACAGCTTCTCTGGGCAACCTGCTCCTGTGCCTCACTATGCTCCAAGTGAAGAATCTCCTCCTAACCTCTAATCTAAATCTCCCATCTTTTAGTTTAAAACCATTCCCCCTTGTACTGTCATTATCTGACTGAGCAAAAAGTTGCTCTCCATCTTTTTTATAAGCCCCCTTTAAGCATTGAACAGCTGCAATAAGGTCATGCCAGAGCCTTCTCTTCTTTAGGCTGAACATCCCCAGCTCTCTCGAGCCTTTCTTCATAGGAGAGGTGCTCCAGCTCTCTGATCATCTTCAAGTCCCTGTTAGTGTTTTGTTACATACAGATAGATTGCCTCTAATGGAAAAAGAAAAAGCTGTTCACTTGTAGGAAATGTTGATATAAACAAACAAAACCACACCATTCACATCTCTTTCCATCTGAATATTAAGTTTAATGAATATTAAGTTTAATGCCCTACCAGTTTATCAAGGCGACTGGCAGCAAGTTACTCCCTCCTCAGAGTCGGCATTACAGGACATGGAAGCACAGCTCAGGAATGTTGCCAATGCTCAGCAGTTAGAAGGTTAAAGTGATAGCTGCTATTCTGAAGTGTAATTCTGCTTTTCAAGAAGCAGCACCCTTATTTCCTTGCTTTATCTGTAAGACTCCTTAACTTACCTGTGTGGCTATGTTAAATTAGTCACATCTATCCACAAGCCAAAGGGAAACAGAGATTGATGTTTTGTGTCAGACAGAAGCTGAATCATTGCCTAAACCAACATAAATTAACTGCTCTATAATCTCTCGGTAAATTAGTTTTACCTTTTCATGGCATGAGGAAATACCAATAAGCTTAGAGACAGGAATCTGAAAAAAAAAAAAAGGCATCAGCACAATCATATCATTTGCTTAACATAGTAAGAGGTAAAATTCAAGAACTACTAGTAGACATAATTTAATCATTTTTCCCTCTGTTTTGTCCATAAATTGGATCTGAGAAATTAAATGAGTGTGTGTTGCCTGCAGACATTCTTTGCTAACACCAACATCCTTCAGAATAGCATGGGAAAGTTCTGTCCCAGGAAAGACCTGGATGTTTCTTACTGTGGTTGAAATGGAATGGTTAATATTATTCTTTTGAAATAGTTCATTTTCGAACTTAACTTTCAGAAAACACACGTTTGTTTTTTTTGTTGTTGTTTTTTTTTTGTTTCATTTTGTTTTTAAATCTATTGACCTTGAATATTTTATCCTCAAAATCAATAAACTGTTTTTGCTGCTTGAAAAACTACTGCTGTTTCATTCGTTCCCTTGCCTGGACCATTGCAGCTGTGGTCCCTCCTAAATCTCCCTTGCTTTGCCTCATGTCCCAGTTTGGCTTTCTGCACTGCTCCTCCTCTCCTTTTGTCTTCCCAAGCCCCAGTTCTTTCAGCTGTTTTCCTGCTGATTCCTTGGCCAGATGCACTGGTCCTCCCAGCCACAACCAGCATACCACTGTCATCAGCCACTCCTGCAGGGGCTGTTATATCCTGCCACCTCTCCAAGGCAACCCATCAGCTTCCCTCCTTCCCTCGGCCATCTCTCCTCCTTCTTATTCTTGTCCTAGCAGGAGGATCAATGCAAGTTCTGAAAAGACAAGCTCTGTGTAGGAGCCTGAGTAGCTTTGTTGTGGGAAGTCTGACTCTGCTTGTATCCAGGGACTGAATCAAGCTTAATGGCTCTGTGGAATTCATGCACACACAGCTTTATCAAAAATAGCAAACCAAAGTTTTATCAGGCATGCACAAGCCAGACAAGACATACTGAGATTTTGGCAACTAAGATCTAAGTCTGCATGGATTGTGTGTAAATTACAATTTATCAAGGCTTTCCAACTTGCACAAGAGCATTGAGAGATCTATCCCTGCTACAAGAGCCATGCCAATGCTGTATTTGAAACATTTTCCCAAGCCTTTGGGAAAGAATTAAAAAACAAGATCTCATTCCTAAGCTTGATCATTAGGCTGTGCCTTTTGATCAGTGTTTCTCACTAAAATATAGCCTAGGGTTAGCATTCAGGCTAGAAAACTTGAGACTAAACGCTTAGAGTTTGGCAAAGTTACACGACTGAAATCCCACTCTGGTGACAGGAAGTGTCAAGCAACCTGAATAGCTAGTGTTAGGAGATACACTTGTAATCGGCTTCCTAATGTTTCTGGTATCAGTATATTACCTTTGCTGCTCTGAAGCCATTTTTCAAGGAAAGTTATAAAAATAATCTATTTGCATAGGTTATATTTATGCATTATAATTACAGCTGTTTAGACCATTATACATTCACTTGTTGAAAGGGCGTTAAATGAGCTTCACAAATATTTAATCTATCTGAAGCATGACTTAAGTTTACTTCTCTTTCTGTAAAGAACTAATAGCCACACCTGGTGGTTGCTGTAGTTACCCCTTACTGGAAAAGCATCTACGGTGTTCTTCCCTTTGGGTCTAAAAGTTCCTTCCTGGAGCTTTGTGTCAACTGAAACACTAACTATAGGTTTTTAGAGGGTAAATCTACTACAGCCAGGCTATGTCACTGAAAGGTTTCTAAGCAAGGTTGTTTTTTTCTCCTAATACTACCATGGAGTGCAAAAATAGTAACTGTGAAGTTCACATTTATTATTGTATATACAGTGAAATGAAAGCTCATAGACTTTGTATAATTGGAGATATATATTTTCCCTTTTATTCTTGTCTTGTGAATTCTGTTAAAGCTGGTCAAAATCAAACTGGAAGAAATTCAAGTACAGGATGTTGTTCCTGAAATAGTTTTCCTAGGGCTTTCCCAGAAATGTTGTGGGGTTTGTTTTGTATGACTGTGTTTTGGGGTTTGCGTATTTTTTTGCTTCTTACTTGTTTTGTTTGTTTGCTGTTTTTGTTTTACTTCCAGCAATGACACTCAAAGAGGGATGATTAGTTGTTTTCTAGGTTGTAAGGTATCAAGTTTCTCCTCTTGTTCAGCCTTAATTAGATTGTTGAATGTTGCTCTCTGGCTATTTGCACTTGTGTGACTGAAAATGAGCTCTCTTCTTCAACACCTGGTGGTATTTCAGCAGGGAGGCAGTGTTCAACTGTGCAGCGCCAGCCCTGTAATGCTGAAGATGTGCCAGACTTTGCGATAAAAGGGACCTTGTTCTGCTTCAACTTCAGCCTTGTCCAGCATCATGCCACGACACTTGGAGATCTTCCAAGAACTTGTGTCACAGGCCCTGCTAGAGCAGAAGCCAAAGTAGCCTAACTACTACACAGCTTTTGTGCTGTAACGAAGCTTTTCCCATGCATGCCTATTTAGGAAGTTACTACTGAATATGAAAAGGCATTTAAAACATCTCTATCCAGAGGCATGTATGAAATGCATGTTGTGTTTTGTTTTTTTTTGGTTGGTTGGTTTTTTTCCTACTGCTAAAATTAAGTGAAGAATATAACAGAGGAAAAACCAGAAATTGAAATTTGGTTTGTGAGAGTACCAAGGAAGGAGGAAAAGGTAAGCAGCACTTAATAGATCTGACATGCTTGTTAAACTGTTTAAACAGCTCCTCTACTTCACTAAGCCTAAACATACTTGTTGTTTTATGTCGTTTCAGAGGCTACAATTAGCATCTCCTAAACAGGTCACATAGAGCTGGAGATGTCCTTCACTGAAATGCAACCATGAGACTCCAGCTGCAGGGCCAAGGCACTACCTGCTGCACATGTTTATCTGAAAATAAATAAGATAGGTATGCAAAAAAAACTGATCAGATAATAGAGAAAAAGTGGTAAAGAAAGGTATGAAACTCCTTCCATACCAGAAAGAGTATAGAGTTCCTCAGCTTGGAAAACACAACAGATGATAGAACAGACTTACTAAAAAATCACAGGAGGCAGTGAGTAAGGAACAATTGTTCACTGTTTCTTCCAGTGCAAGACCTGCAGATTGTTGAATGAAGTTAATACCAAGTTCAAAAGAAGGGGAGGCACTTCTTCCATGTAACACACAGCTAAGGTATGAAACACTTTGCTACAGGAAACTGTGAATACTGAATGTTTACATTGATTCCAAAACCTCTGCAACAAATTCATAGAGGAGAAACCTCTTGGGCACTATTAAATACAAGGAAACAGATTGCAGTTCAGGAAGACCTGAAGCAGCCTGAACTGTGTCATCTGGGCCATTTCATCTGAGCTGCTCTCACGTTCCTTCTTAGCCAGCCCCTATTGCGATGTCCTCCATCAACACAATACTGTACTAGAATAGCTTTGAGTTTGACCAGGTATGGCCATTTCTATTTTCTGGCACAGCTGCTTTGCCTGCAGGACCATAATCATTTGTGGGCCATGTAGCTGCTTCAGTTGGCAGCACAGCCAGCAGAGCACACCACCACCCTGCTGCTCTTGGGCTGCCTATCCAGTAAAAACTAGTTTGGTTGTGCTTTGGGCCCACCACACCTATAGATATGGAGAGCCAAATTTAACCCTACTGCTGTGTTTATTTGCAGTAATTTGCTCAAACGTGGACTTTCACCATTAAAACCTAACAGCATGAATATGCATATAGTAAATCCCAGTCAAAAAGTAAATTAGCAAGATGCCAGCTACCTTATCTCTCCTCTTCATTTACATCGTGACTTATCGCAGTTGACATTTCAGTAAGGCTGTAGTAGCAGATCTGAATTTGAACATTCATAAGGGGAAGATGTAATACACTGGCTTTGATGTCAATAGAATGTCAGTCTCTGTCTACTTTGTTCAGACTGAACTTAATTGCAGGAACTGCATTAATAGTCAACATAAGCCATCTGTTTAAACATGTGTGTTTTGGAAAGAACTGCCATGTACAATAAACACACTCGCTGTAATGACTCATATATCTGTTTATGTGAAATGCGGATTTGGCAGTTTCCCCCCAAAAAACATTAAATTACAGGTTAAAAGCATTTTTATAACAAGTTCATTTGTTTACGTGGCAGGTCTGATGGTACAATAGTTTTGATGCAGGCTGGGAAATGTGTTAACTGTGGGGCTGCTGAACCTGTTAGACTTCCCTCAAGAACCTCTGTGGTAAGTCAAAGCTGCACCAAGAAGTGTCAGCAGTTCATGGAGTTCCCTGGCTGAGAGGCACATAGTTAGAGGTATGTTTGCAAAATGTTCTTCAATGCATTTGACCAGGGTACACATGGAGGAAGGACACTACTGCCCATGTCTGATGCAGCAGTTAACTACAAAACATCCCAAATAAGCCTGGTGTGGCTGACAGCCTGGTTAGGCAATGTCTGTAACTGCTTTGGGCCTGTGAATAAGCTACCTTCATAAGCATTACGCTGATGTTCAATCACTGATCTCACATGGAGGGAAACTGTTTGCCTCTACTCTGCAGACTGAAGCTGTCTAGAGCAGCTGACACAACACCTGAGCAATTACATGCCAATGTGGGAAAAGTCAGAAATATTCAGCCTCACATTTTATCAGTCAGAAAAACACACTTTCATCCCCTTGTTCTTCCTTGTAAGTATATATTAGATACTGCTTTTAAGAGTGAAACAACATGCCATTAGGTATCGCTTCTGGTGTCATTTCTAAGTTAGCTTTGTTAAATTAATCATGATAATGCACTGGTGCCTGGACTTCTTCAGCAGCAGCATAAATGATGAATCAACTGATTCCATACACCCTGGCAGGGATGCAGAGCCTGGATGCATGCTTCCCACTCACATGTACAGAGTAGGCTTCTGCTACGTTTATCAGTCACAGATATGCAAAATAGTTATGGGTGGCAGTTTAGAGGGGAGGCTCAGAAACTGGGTGGTGAAAGAAACGTTTAGTAAAGGCACATAGTGAACCAGCAACTCCATCGACTTTCCTCCATGGGAAGTTAGCCTGTCATTACTATGGCCCTGCTTTTTTTTATTATTATTATTTTTTTATTTTTTTTTCCTAGAACTCTTTTAAATTCACAGGAGATACAAGGAGGCCTAATTTCATTTCCTTAAATTTGCTATTGCACAGACTGCTTGTTCCAATGGGGTGTAATATTTCATTAAATGAAGAGGACAATAATTATGTTTTAAGATATACTCTAATATCAATGTTTTCCTTGTTAAACATTTTGTGCTTCATATACGTGAGGGAATCCTATGTAGGGGGTTTTGTTAATGTTTACATTTCTGTGAATTTGAAGTGGACGTGGTGTGCAAGAAACCTGCAGGTCTCTTTTTGCATGACGTTCTGTGTTTGCATCTTCTTACCTCTCGTCTTTTGTGGTTTACAGAAATTTTGGTAGCACAGGCCTGTATGGGTTGAGCCACGTTTATGTAGCTATCAGAAATCTCCTAGCACCTACCACTACTCGGTGTATAAGAGCATTGCTTACAAGTCAAGTTGCAGTGTGTTGCCAGCTCTTTTCCAAAGCAAATGATTGGTACACACATTTTCAACATCAGTTACCAGGGCAACATGGGGCACTTACGTGACGATCCAGTAGTTCTACATAGCCCAAAATGCTCCTGTCATTAAAAATTAATCCAACTGGGGCTGATCCCCAGCTTTCTTTGTGATGTATCTCCTAGAAAACCATCTTCCATTTAGGTCTTCTAAAAAATTGTTTCCAAGAGAGCAATATACTCTGAGATATTTCACGTTTTGTTTCAAGGCCCAATCCTCCATTCAATAGGACTAGATTTCTGTTGCTGCTGCTTTTATTTTATTGTATTTTCATATCTGTGTTTTCCTGGGAGACCTATAGAACACCCGTGCTGCTTTCTGTTTGTCTCATGATCTGTACAACATGATAGGTGAAAATAAAATAGTGTAATATTCAGGTTACTCAGCCCAATTTATCCACTTAGGTCTATATACACTTACACAGATGGCACAAAACAACTTCAGATCACTGTTTTCCTGCATATAGCCCACAACTGAAATGTCTAGCCTCTTCAGATAACCCTCACATAACGAAATAGGAAAGGAGAGGAGGCACACTGAGGCAGATGTAAAAGGCTGTATGGTATCAGGGGAAGGGGGACTGATGGAAATTAGAGAGGAGGTGGTGAACTTTGTCTCCTGTTACACAAGGGAATATAGTCATTACTGCTACTACCACTAACTCAGTTTTGCTTCTTTTATAATAACAAGAATGGTACTTAAATGGCAGCTATAGACCTGATATAAGGCCTGATATACTAGAGAGGATGGTAAACTGAAGTTTCCCTTCAGAGGTATCCTGGGCAAAAAGCTTACCTTCAAACTTTACAGTATTGCATGTAATAGTAGTGCACATTTATGCAGTAAATTTCTTTGCACTGAGGGCTCTGAGTCACTCCTCAAAATGCATCTAACAATGCCTGCCTTCACTTTTAAACTGCTGTCACTCTGGGTTATGCATTTGAATTTGCCTTGGAAAAAGAAACTGAATTTAGGAGAGTGCTGGGGCAGCAGGGAGCTGGGGATGGGGAGAACTTTACTGTTTTCATGTATGTCAGACAAGAACCTAATTACAGAAGTTATCAAATAGAATTCAGAACATATTGACCTATTTAATAGGCCCTAGCTACCAAAGAACTCTAAAAATCAAGAGAATACTTTTTTCCAAGTTGCTTATTAAAATCTTACAGGAAGTAAAATTCAAGAAGAAAATAATAAAGAGAAGTTAAAACAGGGAGACACAGTAAAATTCTAGAGGGCTTTTTGCACTCTCAACTCTTTAAAGAACACTCAGTTCTGGTCACTTTAAAAAAAAAAAAAAAAGTCCCATTCTCTGTCAGCATTTTTAATATCTTAACTTTGAAACCCATTCCATTCAATTTAGACAATAGTGGTTTCTAAGTACAGATGAGGCATGGGTTATTTTTTTGTATTTTTCACTTTAACAGTAGTTATGCTTTTATCACATACTGCAAGTCTTTTCATCCTTTGAAGCCTTAGTCCTGCAGTCTGTGAGTAAAAGATCTTGTTAATTTAAGTGCAATGAACAATGAGAAATGAACCATGGCTGAATCCCATGCTGTGCACTGGTAATTTATCAGAAAGGCAAGTCTTCTGCCTTATCAAATTATTGTCTTCAATGTACTTGAAGCAGGGGAGATGCTAGTCTCAGAGGAGCTGAGAGTCAAAGGTTCTATCAGGAAAGAGTCCATCTCTTCTGTCTTTACAAGTAAAACACAAAATAAGCTGTAACATCAAAGATGAACGCTCAAGTATTTGGTCTGTAAGTATGTAATAGAGAGCCAAAGGCATAGGCAAAGTAGAAATGTGCCTATGACAGTAGGATGCTACCTGCTGTGGCTGTGGAGCAAATCTCTCAGGAGGAAGAAAGCAAAAAAAAGAAAAAAAAAGAAAAAAAAAATAGAAATAGAAAAACCCAGACCAACCAACAGAAACAAACAAACACTGCATGCTGTAGCCTTCTCAAGGAGAGAGGTAGTGGCACAGGGAGCAATCATCTCTTCTGCATCAGTCAGCCATTTTATTTTAATAGGGATTTGTATTACCAGAGATATTGTGTTAAATAGGTTGAAGCAGTCTGCACAGTGAAGTATTGCAGTTTCTATGCACGTCAGTCTGACCATTAGTAAAGAGAATATATTATTTTTTTTTTTACTTTTAAGCCTATCTCCCATGTACGAAGTGTGAAGTTTCCAACAAGAGAGATAAAGTACCAGGTCTATATTACTATATACCAATATTGCCCTTGTATTGTAGCTTTAGGTTTAGTCTAAAGCAACAGTCTGCATGCTTGGCATCAAAGCTCACACTTAGTTTTTTACTCCAGGTATTCTGATATTACCAATCTTTGTGTTGTGTCTTTGTGTTGGAACTGCTGACTGGAAACAATCAGATTTGTGATGTCAGCGCTGCGCTGCATCACCTGCAAGGCATGACATGTTTCATAGCACAATTCAAAGTGACCCAGTTTTAGTAACCATGGGTAAAAATACTTTGTCTGGAACTGCATAGTTCTGGAGCAAAGACAATACTGCCAAAGGCAAATAAAGCACTTGCAAAGAGGCCAAACAATTTAGGAGAGAGTAGGGAGATGGACACATGGAGACAGATAAAGGAACACAGGCTTTCTGTTCTGTCCTTACTCGAAAAAGATTTATGGCAAAGAGGACACACCAGAGAGAAGAATTTACTGTGTGCAATGGAGAGAGGTGGGAGAAGATAATACATTTCCAGGAGAGAAGAGTCAGCAAAAATAGAGAAGTAATGTGCTAAAAATCTGAGATAAAGACTCAGAGGGCCTGACCTTTGCAACAGTGACAGCTGACAAAAGAGCAAGGTATGAGCTCGTAATACATTAGGTAAGAGTGCACTGCAACACAGTTATGCCATTACAGAATTTACCCTTGAAATATCTACTGGTTTGTCTACAGAGTTTTCTGTTTATTATAAATAATTTAATTTAGTATCCATTGCTTTTAAGCTTGCCTGCTAATCCTTCAATACCAGCTCCCGCTACAGCCTGAAGGGCAGCAGCAGTCGCAATTTGTGGCCGCTCAGTGTCCCCAGGAAAGAACTGGGCTGGCTGTATAGAGAGGGCTTCTTCTGCTGTTAGTATGCCAGCAAGCACTGCCTGTGGCCCAGCCAGTGTATTCACTGAAAGGGCCCTTTCTTCCTATTCCATTTATTTTGGTCAAACAACTAAAATTTGATTATATTTTTTAGGAAACTTACTGAAGTAGGTTACAATTTATATATTTCTTGCAGAATGTTCTCTGTATTTTTGCCTCTCTAGACCAGAGCTAAAACAGGACCTAGGCATATTATTCAGGTGCATTTGTTAAAATTAAATCAATGCATAGCTCATGCATATGAGCTCTTCAACACTGCAAATATACTAAGAACTACAGGAACCACCTGTGTTGAAATAAGGTCTGTAGGCCTAAGCCACCAGCCTCAATTTTAGACTGCAGAGATGAAATGTTAGAACACTCAAGTCAGTCTTAAAATGTAGATATTTTAAACTGTTCAGATATGTGTATATTTACACCCATAATTCACAGCATGGAGAAACTTATATCCCATGCTGCCCCATATCAGCGCTACAGGTGCACTAAGGTCTGGGAGCTTCTTGGTGACATACTTATTTTTATTATCAAATTCAGCACATCACTAGAAACACACGACTTTAAATATTTTGATTCTTTGCAAACCACAATCAGTCCAAATAGCTCAAGGTCTTTGTTGACTTTTCCGTACAGAATGCAAACAAACATCAGCAACATTTTTTTGTGTTTAGTACATCAGTCTGATTAACCTTGTTGCTGTGCTTCATTTTTGTATCTTTCTCCATAGATTTAGCAGTTCCCCATTGTTGAGAAATGCCTGTTTTTAATAAGAAACAAGACTATTAGTTGTACTGGAATCTTATGATGGGCCACATTTTACTGCTTTTGTATTTCAGTTGTAAACATGAAGTTTACAGTGGAATAATGAAAGGGGAGGCCTTAATATTGTAATATCTCTCACAAGTAAATGTGTAAGGCTTTCTGCTTTTTGGATTTTGAGATGTAGTTTTCCAACACTTAAATTTTACACTAAAGACATTACATCTCTTTTGAGTATTACAAGTAATTTTCTAACTCAGCATTTGTGACATTTTCCTGAGATTCCCTTTACACATAATGTAAGCAGGATCAGGCCAAAACTATCTGTATTCCTTTAAGAAAGTGAAGATGGATGAGACACCTTATATTAGATTTCTGTCATTAGCAAAACATACAAGCAAAACACATCCAGGAAAGTCACCCTCTGCCCTTGAAAAGTGAAAGTGACTAAAAGCAATGATGGAAGTGTGATTGGAGGGGGCAAAGAAGACAAAGCCAGGCTCTTCTCAGTGCTATGCAGTGAAAGGACAAGAAGTGGGCACAAATTGAAGTACAGGAAATTCCATCTGAGCATAAGAAAACACAAGAGGAAAAAAAAAAAAAAAAAAAAAGAAGAAGAAAGAAAACCACAGCTTTTTTTACTCTGAATGTGGTCAAACACTAGGATAGGTTGCCCAGAAAGGTTGTGGACTCTCCATACTTTGGAGATGCAACTGAACATGGTCCTGAGCAATCTGTTGTAGCTGACCCTGAGCACGGGGTTGGATTAGGTGATCTCTTGAGGTCCCTGCCAACCTCAACTATTTTGTGATTCTGAAGCTGGCAAAACGTCAATGCCATAGCAAGGACTGATCTTCATTAGAAATGAGAGTTTGCCTATTAATAAGTTGTTATCAGGAAAAGGGAATTATAAGCGGTATCCAGACTTCAAATAATATTTATTTACTACAAGAACACTGAGTGGAAATACAAATAAGTGAAGCAGATTAGCTCCATACTGATAATCCTAGTTTCACATTTTGGTTTTCCACTTTATCAGTTTCTCCTCCAGTAATTTCCCTCACAGTATGCTGAATTTCAACCTTTAAAAAGGTCCCACAAAGCAAGTATCTCTTTGTTTTCCTTTGCATTCATGCAGTTGTCAAGTTCTCTGTTCCCATGGGCTGTTCGACATAAAAGCCTCATCTTCTGTAGCCATATAGTATAGTAACTTGCTACCATGACAGATCATTCCAGCCAGCTGGAACATATCCATTCTCCAGTAACTTTCATCCAGTCCTATTCCTGAGGCATACTTAACTCATTCATCGCTAGCAAGGTATCTTTAAATGAAGCCATGTGGATTTGTAGGACAATACAGAAATCTTCCAGGCTCACATAATCCTTCTGGCCTACATATACTAAATGTGCCCATTCCTTCCCAGTAGAAATATTTAGGACAAGCCTTAGGAAACTCTCTATTGAATTAGATTTGTACTCAAATCTTACACAGACTCGGATAATGTCTGGTGCTCCCAGTGGATTAGGAATAACTTTCAATTTTACCAGCTTTTTCACGTTAATGGTTTTGTTTCAGATTCTTATGGATGAGGCACATACTCCAGCATCCTGCTATAAAGGCAGCTGGGTGACAGATCTGGAGAACAGTTTAGGAAATTTTCTGAAGAGAAATCAGAAGTTTTTAGAAAGAAAGATGTAACATGATTGCTCAGCTGTATCACATCCTCTGTCAGGGCACTGGGATAATCACCCTATTGGGAAGCGACACTCCCTGCTGAAGGTCACCTTCACTTCTAAGAGCCCCATGCCCTGAGAACACACAAGGAGCACAAATTCCAGGTGCAACTCTTCCATGGCATCAAATAAGCCTGCCTTGCACTGCTCAGCTACCCACACAAAAGTAGCTCTCCTTGTGCCCAGCAATAAGCCAAGAGACTGACAATGAGCAAGGATTAACAACTGTGGATGTGAGGCTACAGCCCACTAAGCAGACGGCACATCACCACGCTCCTTGCTGGTTTGTGCTTCAGGCACGCTCCTGCCCTGCTGTCTGCAAGGGATGAACTCAAAGTCTGTTTTAGCTGTTCCAAGATGTGAGGCAGTGAATATCAAGTACAAAGCTGGGCTAACCAAGCTTAGATCACATCTCTGAAAAACCCCAGCAACAATTTGAGATGTTTCCCTTAAAGGTTATCTGTGGAGGCTTGGCTCTTCCTGCAGGCCATACCACCAGCACTACCACCCCCAGCTAACTGATTGAAAACTACCTAACTGAATTACTGTCTTGGATCAGCTTCAACACTTCAGGCAAAATAATTAAGGGTGTGAGAGTCAGCATTGACCACAGCTGCTCTTTCATCATCACTGAGAACGCTTCTGCCAACACTCAGCATGAGGCATTTGCATTCAGCAAGCTCTAACAGGTGATTTGCTCACCTGGGCTTCAGCCTCAGCACAGCTCAGCAGTCCCTGCAGGCTGGGCAGCAGGTTATGTGGAGCCCATTTTTAACATCAAAGTTTTGTCACACCAAGTAGGTGTGGGAGCGGTGCTGGGGCCTCCAGCTTAGCTGTAGCTCTAGCATCCAACACAACAAAAGCCAGCTGTGTCTACTGCCCAACTCCTTTCCCAAAATTTGATGACTGGGATGCCAGCCAAAAGCAAATCTGGCAGGCACAGCTCTGCTACGGGCACGGAGCTGCTAAAGTGGCTCAAGCTGAAGTGCACTCAACTGGGGTATCGTCTAGAATCACAGTTACATAAATAAAATGGTGAAATCAGAGAAGCTTCAGACAAACTTAGGCTGTCTCTGCCATTTCAAGATAATGTCTGTTACTGTTACTGTTTTTACTAGGACGATATTTTGAGGTTTATTGCTTGCTGGAAATTGCTAATGGTTAGGACAGGAAGGTTTAACCAAAAACAGAGCAAAGATTGAAGTTAGATGGTTTCAGTTTATGGAACTGTGCGTTTTGATAAGGGGATGACAGAAATAATGATAGGAATTTGAGCAGCGCCACTCTGAGCTACTCCTTCTCATCCTTCAGCTCTGCGTGTGAGAAAACGAGCACCTTTAGTATGAGCCTTTTACCCAAGTGCTCTTCTCAGTGTGTTTCTCATCTATTATGTCAAGGCAAGGAAGGGCTTATCCTTACAGGCAGCTGAGGAACCTGGTAAGATAGTCACAAGCAACCCACAGCACTTAGGGTTATGCAAACATTGAAAACTATACTTGTGTGACCTCCTGGACTTCACAGCAACAGTTTAAACAGACTGTGACCTGTTTCCCTGTACGTGGCTCCTCAGATAAGCAATGTAGTGAAGACACAGAATTTTGGCTGGCCCTCTTACTTAAAAAAAAAAAAAAAAAAAAAAGGCACTACTCCTTTGTTACTTGCAGTGAAAAGAAGCCACAGCCTTCTCATTTACCTTGTGTTCTTTCAAATGCTTCCTGATTTTGCCCTGAAGAGGCTGAGAAATGCAAGTAGAGAAATCATTTAGCTTTAACAGAAAGGAAATGAGCTGGAAAATCTTGTTCACTGTTTTCTGTCCAGTACATGCGATGCTTGGCAAGGTCAGGTTCTCACTGTACCACTCAGGATAGCTAATTTTGTAGCATGACAACATTTATGGCCAGAAATAGAAAAGGAATAGCAGAGGGAATTTAAAAAATATCAGAAGACATAGCTGTTTGGTCACTTGTGGTGGTATGAGGGCAAAAAGAGGCTGTAATTTCTTTTCATTCGTTTGTTGGACCATTCTTCTCATCTTTGGGACTGTGTTCAGTTTCCAGTTGCCAAATACCACCAGCAATGTGAGCTGTAGCCATTTCTGTTCCTCACATGAGCACAGAACTTCTGGAAGATCTTTTCCTCTCATAAGGATTCCCTAAATGCAAATAAACTGGCAGCATAAAGCATGACTTCCATAGCAATTCCAGTGGATGCGGACACGAAGGACCAATGCACAAACCCAAAGCAGCCCCTCTCCGCAGGTAGTGTGCTTCTGTGCACAGACCAGGCTGAGGTCTGGTTTCGGGCATCTGCAGCTCTGTCTCCTCCAGCCACCTGGGTTTTCTGTCAGTCCCTTTTCTGCACAGTACATCAGTTCACAGACACTTCTGCAACATTTAGCTTCCTTTGACCTCCACTGTGATAAAGGATTTTCCATAAAGATTTAAAAGGAAAAAAGAAAGATTGTTTTCTAACACACTATTAATAATGTTAATATTTCTAGAGTACATTTTATTGACAATCAGCATTAAGTCTGTATTGAAATGCCATCTTATTTTAAAATGCAGACAAAATCTTGTGGGTTTTGTGTGTTTGTGTACGTGCTTTTGTGTGTGTTCAGAACACATCATAATGGAAGACAGATAGCATTTAATTATGCCATTCATTTTGTGAGCGTAAGGCTGCTGTTTGTTTTAATCAAACATCCTGCTACAAAAAGCCATCAATAGATGTGACTCATTACCTTTCCTACCTTGGCCAAATATTGTGCCCAACAATTGGGCCCCCTAAGCAAGCTGGAGGACCTCTGACCTAGATGCAGGACAAGTGGGCAACTCCGAAGCAGGTGGTGGGTGCTGGAGAGCACTGGGACAGCCCAGTGAGCACACAGCCTGTGGCACGAGGTCCCAAGCAGTCCTGAGGAGACCAATCCTATTTACATAGATATCTCCAGGACAGCTACCCTAGCCTGGGGGAAACAGCCTGGCAACTTGAAGATAGGTTTTGCAAAGATTTGTACATTTGTTAAGCTGTTCTTTTTTCCTTAGTTTTCAGAGGAAAATTAAAGTTACTTGCAGCAATTAATAGGTGAAATCAGAAGAATTTCTGCCCGTGAGATCCCACCATACTTTCAGTCTTTCAGTACAGCCACTGTAGTGGACTGGAAAAGCCGAGGGGCAACCTCCTGAAACAGCTCCCCCTGGGAAGGGCTCGAAGACAGTGGGGGGAGCCATTTTCAGCAGTGCCTTTCCAGAGCTGGTCTGAAAAAACAGGAGCAGCTTAGAACAAGTGGTGCAATACATGGAACGTGATACTGCAGTCACTGAGCCGCCTAATCCCTGATCTACACATCTGTCCTCTTAGGCTTTTGAGGTCATAGATATTTGCTTCCCTCGGTGTTATTCCTGAACTTTATGTGAAAAGCAGCATGGTTATAGGGACTGTTTTGCCCTACTGTACTTCAGTATGTTGCACCACAGAGTGGAATCTGCACAGATTTGTTTCTGGACCTTGGATTTATAATCAGAAAAATGGCATCAAAATAAAGGAAAACATAAGACTTTCTTTGTGGTAACATTTGTCCCCAACCATTTGAAGAGGCATGCCTAAAATAACTCTATTTGAAAAGGCCAGCACAACAAGTACTTCCCGTGCAGCAGAAACAGATAATATTTGCTTAGCAAAACAGGAGTCCAGGACCTTGGCAGAAAGAACTTCTTTTCTCAAATATTTGTAATTCTTTTAAAACACAATGTTACCAGGTGATCTTCTGGCCATCCAGCACCACTGAACAGCACTGACCAGACTGCCCAAAACAGGAGTTCTGCTTGAGAGAGCCACTTAGGGTAACACATTTTTATATGTGGTACTTTAAAGTTAGAAAACTTCTGAACAGGGCATTTCTTCACTCTGAGGAGCTGTTTTCTAGTGCCAGGAGGTGGATTTTCTTTCTGCTGTTGACTCTCATATCAGCAGTGAAGCATCATGAGTCTTTTCCAGGTTGAAGTATCCGGTTGCCTTCTTGTTTGCTTATGCAGGTGTTTTACGTAATAGCCCCAAGACAACAGACGCTATTGGAAAGCAGCTGCAGCACAGGCAATGTTGTACAGTTCACCACTTACAGTTCAATTGACCTCTAAGAGCACAAGAAAATAAGTCATACAATATTTGATATTAAGGCAAATCAAACTGTTCAAGTTGTATTCTGGCTTTGCATTGCTAACAAAAACAGTGCCCTGATAGGCAACACCCCAAAGCTCAGAAGGAATCGAATACCCCAAAATGTAAAATGATCAGATAAACCCTGGGGAGGAGAGAAAGGGGAGAAAGGGAACAAAACTCTTTTCCTTCCAGCATTACACTCATACTTAGTCCTGAGTCTGACTAATGAAGCTGAATAAGTACTTAGTTCAAAGTTCTCATATGAAAGAAGAAAATTACCAAAGAAAAACTGAAGTTACATTATTTACCAGAGAAACACAAGCAAAGTCCAGCCGTCCCTCCCAAGTTTAAACTCTGCCTTTGAATTAGGTCTGCAAGTCTGCTGCTGCTGTCAGCTGAAGGAGCAAGTCATCCCCTGGCAGGTAGGTCTGTCATCAAACCTCTGTAAGGAGACTTTCTCAGAAATTAGTCACTTTTAAAAAGCATTAGAAACAGCTCAATTCTCTTTCAGCTGACCAGAGACAAAGAATTTTCCTCTCCAAACACCTGGCTAGATGAACTGGAAGCTTATTTTCCTATTACAGGAAGGGAGGGCTTTCTCCAAGGACTTAACTCCTTCCATACAAAATGATGGATGAGACTTTACAACCACCTGTCTTTGATGCCAGAAAATATGCTATGCCTATTCACCCGGAGAAGAGAAGATTCAGGAGAGATCTAATAATTGCATATAATGGGCTGATAGGCAGCGATAAAGAGGACGCTGCTCACAGCAGCAGTCAGGGGATTCAGTCTCCAGAGGCCCCTTTCCACCTCAGCTGATCGGTCGTTCTGCATCCCTGTCACAGGGCAGGTAGATGCACGCTATAGTGTGACTGTGAGTGAACCTCTGAACTGTTCTCCTCTGTATATCTCAGCCTCTTTCTCCACATGGGTATACCTGCAAAGAAACCTTAAGTCCCAAGGACTAAAATTGTGATGGTGGATGAGTGATCAGCCTGAAGCAGAAGCATTTGACTTCCTTTGGGGAGCTCCATACAACATGGGAGAAGTAGGAAGAAATGGCTCCTTTGTAAGTCAGTTTGGCATGCAAGGACCATTTAAAAAGGCTTCATTTCATTTGCAGCAATCTTAATTCTTCCTTGAAATCACACTTTTTAATTTCACATCTCCCCCCTACCTTTGTATTTTTGCTTATAATCAGTTTGCCCAGATTCAGGAGTACAAGTGACAGTGCATCACCTCCTGCTGTGCAAACATGTATTAGTACATTTAATTCTCTCCTTTAGCACAAAGGAATTATTACTACATTTTATTTTAATCAGCTTCCGGGAATATACTCAGACATTCCCCTGTGCAAGTTGTGCTTTGTATGAGGATTCTGTTTTAAACATGTCACAAGAGATGGATCAAGGACTAGCAATAAGTATTTCTGACCACTCATCATCACAGTTAACATCCTTTGGGCTTTTTCTGCTATACCAAGGAAGAAAATCCTTCCTGGGGTGGTAAAGCCTGAAAGAGAATCAAATGATTAGGTGGCCAAGCAATACCACAACCTCCCCTGAATAGGCTCATGGTCTGCAGGCACTTATACTCCACAATCAACTCTGAAAAAAAAACAACCCTTCCTTTTCTGTGCCCCAGGCCTGTGTGGACTGCTCCCCCATTAAGGCTTATCTGCCTTTCACATAATGAAGCCTGCAGCTTAATCAAGTGAGGCAGCAACAGGCCTAGATTTCCAAGACTGAGCTTCTGTCTCCTTGCACTTGCAGAGCTGCAATTTCTACAAGTTTATTTGTTCCACTGAGCCCCCAGTTCACCACAGCCAAGAAAAAAAAAGGGGGGGGAGGGGAACGGGGGGGAACCCTTCAAGCATGCAGAAGCTCTGTACCTTTGTGATTCTCATGACATTGAAGCAAGCACTTCAGCCACTCACCATTTGCTGGTACAATATGGAGAAAGATTATCCTAATTTTACCATTAGCTGAAGCAGGAATTCTACCCAAAGATCCAAAGCTAGCTTTTACCCATTCAGCACTGATATCCTATCTGCCTCAGTTGAAGAAAGGATGCAATAGCTGAATTACTGAGGGTCATAGCTCCAGGGTACGTTCCTGACCAAAACATAATTACCTGGCAACTTCATCCTGGCAGCTGCAAAATCAACCACGGAAAAGAAAGGTAAATGAAGATATTAACGGTGCTACAGCGATCACCCTCTCCATAGTTACGCATGGCAGGAGCCACCTGACTGCTTAATGTTGACAATATAAGTCTGTGAGAGAAAGAGCCGAACCTGCAAGCAGTGACTTTCAGCTCGTGCTCAGCAGAAGCTGATCTTATTATCCTCAGAACTTGGAAAACCACTAATGTCTGCTTTGGGAATACAAATCCTCCCCTCACTTCCTAGGAGAAAAGTTGTTTCCTAAACAAACCTTTCTCTCCCTCCCCAAACACAGGGCACATTAAACCTTCCTTTCTGTAAATGAGTGCTGTTTAAACGGTCTATTTAACTAATGTAATACCTAGGAGCTGTGAGAGTTCAGCGCCTGCTGTGTGCACATGCCACGTATGTGCTTATGGACCAGAGGGAGTGAAAAACAACCCTCCCACCCCCTCAAAGCCATATACCAAACAGCTTGGACTTGGTAACTGCTTGATGCTTTATCCTAAAGGCAAACGAGCTCTTCTCTCCCCTCCTCCACCTTCACAGGCAGAAGATTTGCTCCCCAGCCACCTTTGAATTCAGCACCAAATGCCTTAGAGAGCTTGAAGTGTTAAGTAAAATAAGGCACAACAGCATGAGAGCAATACCAAACAACATAGTGCTTTGAAGTACTCTTTAACAAAAAGAACCAAAACTTTATTCAGTACAAAACTTCCAGTATACAAAATAACTGTTTGAAGTATTACAAGGACAACATGCTTGTTAAAGACAATTCCCGTTCTCCTAAGGTGTAATCCCGTTTCATACTGCACCCTTTGTTTGTTGCTTTCATCCTCACAGAGAGGCTGTGAAGCTCTTCTCCTGTAACGCCATCAAAAAAGAAGTCCTCATTGAAGATGGGATTCCTGCTTCTCTTTATAACAGTGCTTCTCTGCTTCTGTGTTTTCCCTGGTACCAGGGAGAAGGTGATGCAACAGTTTATGGTTTTGGGGTCTACAGAGTCATCATATAAACCTTCTGCACTGATCAGGCGGATCCGCAGTCTTTCGTTTTCTGAGCAGTATTCAGCTGACAGCCTCAGCATGCCTCCCTTGTCCATTACCACTGTGCTCTCTCCCACCAGTCTCTCCCGGGTGTGGGTAAGGTCCAGGGGAAAGATGGGAGAACAGGACATGCTAAAGCTCCGCGTGGCAAGCAGTCCCTCTGAGGCTCGCCTGATGGCACTGGGGCTGTTATCAGTGGAGCTACTCTCTTCTGTAGACAGAGAGTTGTTCCTGGCCATGCTGGATTTGTTCTTGGCTTTCAATGCTCGGCAGAGCAATCCCTCTTGGCTTCGTGTCTTGACCAAGGAGCAGGGTTTGGGAGGTGATCTGCTGAGAAGTGGGGAGCTGAAAGGAGAGGAGTCGCTGGAGGAGGCAGTATCGCTGTCACAGGCACTTTGCCTGTGGAGGGAGAGGTGCTTAGGAGGCAACCTTACAGAAGCAAAGCTGATAGCAATAGGATTAGACATATTCCCTTTGCCACTGAAAGTGTTAGCTCTGGATCGAGGCAGCATCAGGCCGGGCAGAGCACCGCATGTGTCGCCATGGAAGATCGACTCCTTTCTCCTGGTGTGGGGACTCTCCAGCAACGTACAGAAGCCATAGGAAGTGGGGGCTCTGGGGAAGTGAGGCAGGGAGAGTGCCGCTTGGGACTGTGGGTCTGAGTTGGTGCTTTCTTCCTCCAGGGTTGGGATCTCTTCAGCACTTTCCACCTGGATGAGATGGGGCAAAGAAGAGCTGGAGCTGCAGTCAGAGGAATTAAGATCTGTGTCCTCCGAACCGTGGTGCTGGTGGGAGCCAGGGCCCTTCACAGGAACAGAGGTGGCCAGCCTGGGGGGAATGCAGAATTCCGGGATTCTGTCCGGGGTGAGCACGTTGGGAAAAGCAGCAGCCCCCAGGCGGCCTTTTTCTAGCACGCTTTGGCCAGGGGGCAGTCCCAGGAAGGCAGGGCAAGGGAGGCTTCTGTTTTCATGGGATGCTCTGATCTTTTCCAAGAACCACATTGCTGTAGCCAGCCTGGGCGTCCTCGGAGGGGAACAGCCGAAAGCCCAAATCCACCTGCAGACACAGAAACACAAAAGCACGTGAACACCTTTCTCGGATGCACAACAGCAAAGGGGGCAGCGGGGATACCGCGAGCGGCAGGACCGGCACCGGCGCAACCCGCGGCTCTGCAGCAAGCGGATCGCGCCGAGAGGACGAAACGAAGCCGCTCGACAGACCCCACGGCAGCGAGCCCTGTCTGAGAACAGGGCAGAGCTTTGCACGTACCTTGCCGACGGAAGCCGCGCCCCGCAGCCCTCTCCTGCCGCTGCCGCTTCCCCACACCGGCCGCCGGCCCTTTTCTAGCGGCGCCGGGCGCCTCCCACCGCGCCACCGGCGGAGGGAGGGAAGGAGGGAGAGAGGGGGCGGCAGCCCCAGCCGCAGCTCCAGCCTCAGCCCCAGCCCCAGCCCCAGCCCCGGCCCCGGCCCCGGCCCGGCCCTGCTCCGCGCTCCCGGGGGTGGCCAAACCTGGCCCCGGAGCCAGCCCCACAGCGCGGGGCCCCTCGTCCTTGCCCTACCGCCGGCGTCCCGAGGCATTAACTAACAAACCCGGGACAAAGGCGGGATTGTCTCAGTGCTCCTTTTCTTCTCGAGATCCTGGCGGGTGTCCAGCGTGAGAGCAGTAGGAAGCGTGGATTGCAGTTTTGCAAGCTCATTTAAAAAGAACTTGGTCTCTTTTCTGCATCGGGATATGTGCCCCCCTCTCCTTGTTATCTGCAAAGAACATGAGACGACCAAGCCCCGACCCCGTGTCCTATCACTGATGCTGAGCAGCAGCAGCAATGGGCATGCACGTGAAATGAGGAGAAAGACGAGGCAAAGGAACGCTCTGGCAAGTCACCTTGAAATGGAGTATCTCCAAAGCGCAGGCATGCGTGACCCTTAACAGACACTGCACAGAGCGGGTGGGATCCATTAACTTTCCCAGTGCAGCTCTTCGGTGCAGCAGGGCACAAATGGGCCTCTGCAAACTCTTTGTAATTACTCTGCAAGAGCATGAGAAACCTTAACAGCAAAACCAAAACAACCTGCCACAGAGGTTAGCCAAATACTCAGTTGAAGCTGTATGCCTGTAACACACTGACAATAGACAATTTTGTCTTTGCTTTTCTCCCTGAAGAGCTGAAGTTCATGTTTACTCAGTGCTTGGAATAGACTGGGTATACTCAGAGGAAACAAATCTAGTGGGTTTCAGGGGCAGGGAACATTTTGAACCTGCTGAAAGGTTTAGATAGGAACACACATTCTGGGGCTGAGCCTTGCCTCTCTCCTGCTTGTTTTACAACAACTAAATTTCACTTTCATAATAGTCCTCTAGGGGTTTAAGTGATGGGGAAAAAAATATGCCATGCTTTGTGAAAGAGTTCAGGACACCCCAAAATGTCCTAATAATGTTTCAATCGTTAGTACTTTTGCATTTTACTTCAGTGGGCTTGCTTGTTGTGAGTGTGGTTCAAGTCATCCCCGACCAAACTGAGAGGCTTGCAGGGGGGCTGGCCCTTTCCCCAGCTAACAGGACTTTTTGGTGGCATGGGAGGAGAAGACAAGGGGATGGCTCCTTCAGGAAGCAGAGCGTAGGGCACACACTGGAACTGTTTCAGACCAGGCAATATGATCCTATACGCATCACACCTTACATACCATGTAGTTTCTGCAAAGTGAGCTTCTTCCCAATGTGCACACCTCTGCTTTTAATAACAACAAGATTGGCTTCTAAAAATAGAGAAAAATTACGGAATTGGAGATTTTTAGTAGGAACATTATTACTTCCAGTGATGGTTCACACACGTTGTCCTGATAGAGCAAGTACAGCAACTAGCATCAGGCAGCAGTTACAGAAAGTAGCCGCCCTGTTTTAGGTACTTAGTTTCTGCTTAGTCTCTTGAGGCTTCCTGTACACCCAGTGGAAAATCCCTCGGTTTCCCCGAATCCCCCCTTCCCCTAAGGCCTGCACATTACAGCCATTTGCCAGATGGCTGGCGCGCTGGGAGCTCAGCAGCGCTGGAGTACTTGTACATCCCCCCTGGAAAGAGGCACTCAAACGGATGATTAGCTCTTAGCTTCCTGCGTTCAAAAGCTTCTCCTTTCCTTGATTAGTTTCAGACCGTAATTAAAAACCGCTGCCAACGAGGCTTCCTGTTGCTATAGCAAATTTCTGCAGCGAGCCACTTTGAAACCGGAAGGGATCTAGCTGGGGGCACGGCTTCACCTCAGCTCCCGTCCCGGTCCCTGCTGGAACGCGGGGTCCGCCCGGGGGCTGCAAGAGCCGTGACGGGGGTCTCTCTCCCGAGGAGAAGGTTGGGGGCCGCCGGCTCCATCCCGCCCCGAGCCCAGCGAGGGACCGGCCCCGAGCCCCCCCTGGTGGCCGCGCCGTCTCGGCCTTCCCTTCTGCCTGTCCCAGCTCCCTCTGGGGCTGGTTCGGGACTTGGCTTACCCCTGGTTGCAGTCTGCTGTAAGCAACAGCAGTGTGCTGCTTATTTATTAAAAAAAAAAAAAAAAAAAAAAAAAATGGTACGTGTATACCCCCCCACACAAACTACTCACCCTCTCCTGTTTCTGTCAGGGGAGGAGAACAACATTACCGTGCACAACTGCAAGGCCTGTGCAGCACAGCTGTTTTGGTAGAAGGTAACTGCTGGAGTAATGACAGAAATTCAGAACTGGTTTCCCAATCTTCACCTCTGGCAGTGATCGGTTCCAGGGGCTGGGTCCTTGCAGTGTGAGGGGAAAACTTACACGCAGGGGTAGGCAGGGGGTCACAGGGGGAGCGACAGGAGGCCTCGCGCAGCAGATGGGCAGCGGGGATGGGGAGTTCCCCTCGCAGGGGCTCAGCACAGCCGCCTCCCTCACAGCCCTGTGGAGGGGCTGAGGGTGGGCTCCCTGTTGAAGGCATCAAAGCCTGTGGAAAGGTGAGCTTGGTCACCACTCAGGCTCTGTCCTTCCTGCTCAACGTGTCCAGTCAAGATGAGTGGGAAGAGAAAGAAAAACTTCTGTTCCGCTGTAAATCAGGAATGTGCAAGGCAGGCATAGATGAGGGAACACAAAATCTGACATTCTTAAAGCAGGAGAAATGGTTTAGTGCATTATATTGCCTCACATGATATATGCAAAATTTCCCCAGGCTTCTGTGAGAATAAATAACCCTGTTCAGTTTTATTTTCCTAAAGAGAACAGCCATCACCCAGCTGTAGTTTTCTGAAAAAAAAGCCTCAACATACTGAGGCACTTAATTTTTTTTTCAGAGATCAATATTGTGAGCAAATATTTAGCACATTGATTCATTCGTGTCATTTTGACATAGGCAAAAGATAGCTACTAGCAGTCTGCTCACCATTTCCAGCTTAGATCAAGTCACTTTGCATAGCTTACATAGAAAGTAATGCAATGTATTACAGAGGTCCAGCAAATTTCATCTAAAAACTTTATCTTTCTTCTGTTATTTATTATTATCTTGGAACAGCTGGTATTTTACCTCACCAGCAAAGGCTGATTCCCATGCAGTTTTCTAAGATGTGTCTGTGCTCCTCTGAATGCGTGAATGAAACAACGGATGACTGCATGCTGCTTGGCAGCAAGAGCACATGAGTGGCAGGGCCTTCAGGCACATAGGGACTTTATGCAAAGTATCTCAAGTGCCTAGTATAATTCTCCTCCTGAGAGGCAAATCTGCTAGGTTGAACTGAATAATTCTTTCTTTGTCACATACTAGACAGGCCTGTGATGAGAAGCTAACACTTGCCATGAAGAATCCAAAGAGATTTTGCTGCCCCTAGTTCCACTGCCACTGAGCTCAGTCTGAAATACAGTACTACTTAGGAATCTAACCACATGTGGCTTTAAATGCTTTCTATGTTTAAAATGGAAATACACTGAATTCCAGGCAGTACCTACTTCATATTTATTTCAAATCTGAAAACATTTTCATTGTTTTCCATACATTTGATTCCTGTTCCCTGCATACATTCCAAGATTTAAGTCCCCATAAGGCAAAACAGGTTGAAACACTTAAGATAAAAACATGGTGTCCAAGTCCATTAAAATTCAGATGCTAACTGTGGAAAAGCCAGTCATCAACACAACTCAAGGAAATATTTTCCTTCACAACAATTTGTCTTTGGTGCCCAAGAATAGGTGAGCTGCTCTAGTCTGTTTTCTCTCTCACACATTTTAACATGAAGGTAGAGTAACTTTCACTAATTGCAATTTCCGTGCTCAGCTGTGTAAAGGAACTCTCAAAGCAGGCATGAATATGTATAAAGCTGGGAGGAGAAAAAAAAAAAAAAAAAGATAATAGCTCTAATGAAAAGGGGAATTAAGTTGGTCTTGCATTTTCTGTGTTCAAGAAGCCTACCAGTAATGACTAACATTCTTTTTGAAATTGCCTGTCTTCTTTAAAGCTTAAATGGGAAACATTTTATTCCATTCTCCCAAACACCAATAGAAGTTTGACTACAAACAAGCACCAGTAAATAATATTGATTTCTGATTAGCCTTGATTACATTGGTGCTAGCATATGAATATTTAGCACTGATTTTACCTGAAATGATAAAGAATACTCAACACAACTCCAAAGTACACCAACATCACTTGTCAACAGTCAATAATTGTACCCATCAGAAACCTTTTGCCTAGATTTTATTCTATTTGTGAAGCATAGAAAACAATATACTATTTTACAATGGAAATTTAGTTCCCATAACCACCACTAACAAGAGGGAACACTTCTGACATAGAGCAAGTTCTACCATAGGAAAAGAGCTGGCCACAGAGAAGGACAAATTGCTGGCTTTGCTTGCATTGACTGAATACCTGAAAGTAGCTGAATGTGAAAATTAATTCTCTATTATCATTGCCCTTGCCCTCAGAAAAGATTTAGAAGCTTTCATTTAAATTAATGCATCATTTATTAAAGTGCCTACAGGCAATAAATCCTGGGGAGCAGGCTGGCTTTTGATGGTAAATCATTTTTTTCAGTATTCCCTATGTCTCTACAAAGTCCATACCACTATATTGAAACCAACAAGATGAGCAGATTCTGAATACACATTCTTTTCTGAGTGAGTCATACACCTCTTACAACAAGGAGATAAGATACTACATCTGAATTCCTTTAAAATATAAAGGAAGAGATGGCTTGGGTATTACAGAGAACACACAGAGAAAGCATTATAAATATGTAGCAACTTTATAGACTTTAAACAGGAACTAAAAATTTTATACCAACCACTCAATGAACTGGAACATGCTAATATGAAGTAGCAGGTTACCAGACTTGTCTTCTGTCTGATGAAAGTAACGATTATGTATCCTGGGAAAAGCTCTGTGAAACATTCCTGGTGAAAGCTGGAAACGTTGAATATTCTAGTAAAACACCAATAAAAAAAAATAAACTCAGACTAGAGTATACCAATATTGCTGAGGGGAAAAAAAAAAAAAAAAATCGACAACTCTGCAACTATCTTGGAATCTACAGAATTATTTAGACTAAAAAAATGGATATTTGTTGTCTGAGTTTGACTAATAAAGTTAAATTATTTTTTATTGTTTCTATGACAATATATTTCATTGAATTAATAAGATGTTTCTCTGCTTACTGTTCAGCTGTAGTTACAGTGCTGTGGCCAACACAGTACTAATGAGCAGCCCAACAGCCCAGAGTACTGTTACACACAAAGATCACTTCAGACATTAATGCAAAAAACAGGTGCATCTTTCATGGCAGTAGCATATGAAGAGCTCAAGACTGCCAATAACTTTGTCAGGTAGACTTGTTACACCATAGGGAAGGATGGAACTGGAAAATGTTTTAAAGGCTATCAGCATCATGAAAATATATCACACAACAGGTACTTCGTTATTTATACTTCTCATGCCTGTCATGAAACAAGCTTCACTGCTCAGTTCAGCCAATTACCTGGAAAAGCAAGCTTCTGCGCACAGACGACCAGGACAAAATTCATTAGCAGAGCATAATGGATTTCCCAGCATCATCAGAGGGTTTGACAAACACCTAATCAGCCTGTGCAGTTTAGGTACACTGATGAAAGAATCCTAAAAGCAGCTGGAACTAGTTTGAGAATAGAAGAAGATAGGGGACAAAGAGAGATTATTTAATTGGAATGATGGGCAGGATGACTCAGCTTGTTCTGCTTGCTTCTAAAAAAGTTCTGTTACACTTGGAAATAGGAGAAGTGTGCAACTTCAGATGGGGCTTGGTAAATTGGTAAATTGCTGGCCACCATTCTGAAGGGTGACACAAGAGTATCTGATACTTCTCCTAGGAATTATATTGTCAGTATGGTTAAAGGATGTCTGATCGGGAAAAGCAGGCACAACTGCAGAGAATGGAAATTGAATATCTTCTAGAAAAAAAAAAGATCTACAATCCACAGATTACTCTGTAGGTGCCCCCAGTTCTCCATTCCTGAAACCATGACAGTTGCAGAGCTGGGTGGATTGGCCATACATTCGGGCTCACAGGTCCTAGAACACCAAAGCCACTGAGGAACAGGAGATGACAATGATGTATTGTCAGGAGAGACAGGGCATGCTAGAATATGCTACAGCTCATCTTGTAGTAGTGACAATTTAACATCAGTAGCTGGAATTAATGAGCACAAATAAGTCACATTCCACTGTAGTAGTCTGGGATGTAGAGGCTTACCTTAAAAACAGTGGTAAAGCAACACTGCCATCCCTGCCTGGGCTTTCTGTCAACCAAATTCACCAGGCTTGATCTATTTCATGGTTGCCAGGCACAGATATCTAGTATCAGCGGGAAAGATCATCCTATCCTGTAGCCCACCCGATCTGCAATGTTGTAGATTCAGATGACTGCAAAGTGACAGCAACTCTGAACATGACAGAAGAGCTTTCCTTCCCGAGACCTAGATTCCTTGTCTTGCATTGACTTGACCTTTGGGTTGTTTTTTCCCCTTAGTACAAATATCTAGCTTGGTTTCAAGGCAGGCTTCTCTTTCCACTAGGCCAGGTGAATGCTTCTAAGGATTTCCTGAAAAAAGTCCCCCAAACTGGTCATCTCTTTTCACAGGAGTGTGTTCTGTTACAGTAGTAATGACCACCATTCATCTCATGGCATTGAAGACCTATTATGCTATGGCTTGTACCTGGATGTACCACATCTGAGAGTTATAACTCACATTTCCCTCAGAGTAAAAAATAAAATAAAGTCAGACAGTCCAACTTTATCTAGTAATTCTTCATTTCAGATTCCCTTCTTGGAAACAAAATCATAAAATATCCAAGCACTTCATGCAGCTGTCTCTGTCCTGGTAACCTTGACAGGAAAACATTGCCTGCACTTTGGCCCAAAGCTTACCGTGAAATAACACTAAGTTAATTCTCATGTATTCTAAAAGAATTTATTGCACTTACAGGCTATACTGACACCTGTAAGGCAAATAACACATTCAGCAGAACTATTCTCTGTATCCTTTTTGTGCTCTAAACAAACTTAAGCGTGAAAGAATAAACATATTTATTCGGAATTTTAGACCTAATAACACAAGATTCCAACAAACTTGGTAAAACTTTAGTAAGAAGTTCAGTAATGGTCACTTACATCATGGACTTACAAAAAAAATGCAAGATTGAGAAAGAGAAGGGAAAAAAAAAAAAAAGGAAAGATTTAGTACCCTAGCACACAGCCCTGCACTATGCTTGTCTAGATCAATCATTGACATCAGTCAGAGGGCAAAAAATTCACCAAAAATATCAAATTTCAGAAAAGCTATGGATTTATGTGCTGATTTATTGATACATTTTTTTAATCCTCCAAAAAGGACTGTAATAGTCAGCAAGTAACTACTACATTAACCAGGCATTATGATGTCACTAATCGTTCTTTGGAAGAAAAGCTCCTAGGATTTTATCTGCTTGTCTTCTTCATTTAAGACATAAGGCTCAAGTTGCCAAGTTAGACACAATGCCACGTGGCCCACAACTTGCACAAAAAGCAATACCAAGTGCGTCCTGTCCGACTGCATCTCACCATGCTCTGAAAGTCATGCAGAAACCCGTAACAAGTCAATTTTGATTCCCTGTATGTGGAGAGATTGATCTATGCACAGCAAAGGATTTACTGGCAGGTTTTATTAAACAAATAGTTCTCAGTAACCTACATACATACTGTCCTCTCCTAAAGAGCACAGATCAGAAACAGCCTTAAACAGAAGAGCGGAAAGATTAGTTCTCTAATGCACCTGAAACACAGGTTCTTGGGGCTTCCTGGCTGTCTGCAGTGTGTCCTGCAGGTACAGTACGTATAAAGCTTAAATGCACTAAGTGACGTTGCTGTGTTGGAGCAGCAGCCTGCTAGTACAAACAAGGCTCATGAGAATGAATGAGACATCAAGCCAAGGCCATTTCAAAAAGGATAACTTACCTTGTCAAAACATGCTACGACTTGACTCAGAGCATTTAATGTTTTGAAAAACAGGTGTGTTGGCAGACATCCCTTTCCTCCCATGCCACAAGCTACAAAGACTGGGCTGTCAGTGAGCAAGGAGAGTTTCTAGGCTCAGCTATGACAACACCAAATGCAGTTACCTGCAGGCCACACTCAACAGACTGAGAGCCTGTGAACACAACACAGCTCCAAGGAGCCAGGCTGTAGAAGCACCCTGGACATTCCCAGGGCATTCCTTCCCCAGCCCCTACCCAGCCACACACTGCAAGGGCGGGCATCAGGGAGCAACTCCGCAATTTTTGGGGGGGGGAGAATTCTGATGGGGAACTGTCAGGTAGATGGCTCCCATGACATAGGCACAGGGGTACATCAAGGATGCAAGATCAGCTTGCAAATAGCGCATGCAAACATGCATTTCAGAGCCTGGTAGTGGAAAAACTATTTTTGCAGAACACTAATTACATCTGTATTTTGTGCTCTTTAATTATACAGCATCAAACATATTTCTCAGGGACAAATGTTGAGTTGAAGATGTGCTATTTCAGACTTGCGAGAAGTGCTTTTTAAGCACAAAGAGATTTTAAAGGCAGAGCTGTCTCCCTCCTCTCCAGATCCTATATGGTGAATGCCTAGTTGCTTGTACCAACTTTCCCCTAGACTTCATTTGATGCAAGATGTGACTTGGAAATATTCCTGCTTTGGAGCAGGTTAAGACAGCCAGCCAGTCCAGGCAGCTTCACTTAGACCCTGCAAGTAGAATATTAAATAGAAAGCCTATGAATAACAGAAGAGTATCCTAGGATAACATTTAAGTGCAATAGATTTCAGTGGTATCACTAATCAGCAACACCTAATTAGAGACGTACTTCTTTTAAACTGCTTACTGCTTCAAAAAATGTTTGAAACAAGCCATCTACTCCTAGCTCTTGCACTTGATTCTAGCATGAGTCGTCACTGTTGTTTTTGAATCTACATCCCATCTCCA
Source organism: Oxyura jamaicensis (assembly GCF_011077185.1). Lineage (NCBI taxonomy): Eukaryota > Metazoa > Chordata > Aves > Anseriformes > Anatidae > Oxyura > Oxyura jamaicensis. The sequence goes on from NC_048902.1 coordinate 6,993,088, forward strand.
GACCTGACTGGCCTCTCCCACAGGGAAAACGTTGAAAATGCTGAAGAGAGAAATAATTGGAAGAGATTTTACCTGGAGTTCTTCCCAAACTGATGGATGCCCAGTGCAATAAGGAATGTTACTGTTTTCTTACACCTATGGCATTTGACCTGTCAAATCTAGACTATGCTCTTTCTTGCTCACTCCATCTATTTTGCAGCAGCCAGTCCATCGACAGAATAGCAGGTGACAGAGCCTTACCACAGAGTACCTGATGACAAGTCCTCTTTGTGCTGAAAGTGTCAGCTCATCCAAGACCTGTGCCACTGCAAACCTTTTCATTTTCCTTTTCTATATGCATCATTCATCATGCAACAGCAAAGGTGATGAGAAGAGTAAATAACCTGGTTTATATTTTATAAGAGCAAATAACTTGGTTTGTTTTACCAGGCTGTGACCTGTCCAGAAATGTAAAAATTCCACATGCAAGAGACCTTCAAACCCAAGAAGACCAAGCAAACTGCAAGCTCCTAAGATGTATTTTGCTCTCCAATATGCCTGTGTGATTCCACAGCCCGTAACACAACTGCATAAAAGCTTACTGGCTTAAATCTTTTATCTCATGTGTGGCCAGAACCACATATTAGATAAATAGTAGCTCAAAGCTTGGGTCCTGTACAAGTCTGAGATACCTGATATTTTACCATCAGGTAGGTGGCTAGAGCATTGGTCAGAACTCTATCCTCCTTTGTTGTCGGGTATCATCCTGTACAACCCCTTTTTCCCCTGCCTCTCTGCATGACTCATGAGCCAGATAGAGGCAGGCCAAATGTTAATTGCTGAAAACATGGTGTAAAACAGGAAAACAACATGGTTAAAAGGATTCTGCTCTTCAGTGTTAATGTTGTTCTACAAAGCATTTTTCCCCCTTAACATCATTTTCCTTAATATCTGCATTTTTCCTTGCATCTTTTAACAAGGCTTCTGCCATCTGAATGAATTCAGCACTTTAATAAAGTTGGAAGGCTGGCAATTACTACCTAAACCAATGCATTTTTTCCACTTTCAGCAGCTGTTTTTTTTAATTATTATTATTTTATTTATTTACTACTCAAGTTCTCACCAGCAGTTCCTCGTTTTGGAGACCACACATTGAAAAACACTGAAAACTAGACTCTCCATCTCAGACCGTCCTCTGCACTTCTGTGCACAGAGGAAGGACATTGCTTTCTAAAAAATTTATTTCAGAAGGACCCAGTTGCATTTCAGCAGCTGTACTGTAGTTTTCTGTACACCAATTTGTTGTGTTTCTGCAGAAGTATTTTCTGGAATGAGAAGAGTGTTCCACATTTTTACTTTCCACTTAAAAACCAGGGCCTGCTAAGTCCTTGACCCTGTAAACCTTCATCGAGATCATCCATGATTACCTCACATATGCCAGAGCTCCTTATGCCCACAGACTACTTGGAGAGCAGAAGTCTTGGAGAACAGAAGTAATTTTGAATATCAGTGGTAGAAAAAACAAAGCCATTAATGAAATTGATACCAGTAAGTAGAATCTGATTTCAGGAACCACTAAGGAGCCCTATAGACTTCAGGTGACTTTGGGAGAAGGTTCAGGATCTAATGGAGATGTTGTTTGTGGCCCTAGGAAAGAAAGGAAGAAAAAGTGACATTTTTATTATCAGGAGGCAATTATCAGAAATTTCATTTAACAGAAAACTAGAAGAAAGTCACAGGATACTGTCATAATTCCCAGGAAAAGCTTTGGGGGATTTTGCCACTCCTCTCCTCTTCCAAATCCTTGTGGGAAATAACTGCCATTAATGATTTATCACCAGAAAAGTAGCAAAATGGTTAAAAATGCTTAGAGAACAACACTGGCTCGCAGCAGTGAACAGGAAGAGTATGAGAAAAGCAAGGATATTCTCTGAACAAATTGCTTCCAAGTCAGGGAATCCACAGGCATAAGAGAACAAACAGCTTAACTACTGCTCCCAAACACAAAGCGTTTAACATATGGCCAGATATTACTATATAAAGAAAAACAACTTGAAGCTATTGCTGTCATGCATTCCCACTGGGAAAAGTAGAAACAGGCTCATGTGACCATAAGGGATTCTCTGGCACTTAGTAAGAATTGTTGCACGGTGAGGAGCTTTGCTTAAGAGGGGAAGACGCAATAAAACCCTTGGTTGTTTAGCTGCCTCATCCCCTCAAGCAAGTCTCAAGTCTGAACCCAGCCTAAGCCTACTCCCCTGCCCCCTGGGTCTGGCAGCCTCCCTGCTGGAGCAGGCAATGGGGACCACATGGCACTGGGAACCCTCCCTCTCCACCCAAAACGCTTAGGAGAAAACAGGCTGCAATTTGCTTGCCATGCATGTTTCACACTACCCAAAAGCATGGCATAACCAAATGCTTCAGCTGTTGGGATGTGCTTTTTGCTGCCCATACATGGAAATTAAAAAGCAATTTCCTCTGTTTTGTAACACCTGCAAGTATCTTTTGCCATTTGTTCTGTCTTAATAAAAATAAGAAATGCAATGAAAGATGAGAAAAATGTTTTTCCAACATCAGTTTTCTAGGAGCTGCATGGAGAAGAAAGATGGGGTTTTGGGGAATACCTTTTCCAACCCATACTTATGGGAAGCACAGCTCTTCCTTTGTGATCAATAGCACCACCTCAGAGCTGAGTATGAAACTGGACATGTGATCCAGCAGGTTTTTAATCACTAATTCAGGTGGGAGGAAAGTATTAAAAACTTCCTGGTCAGCAGCTTTGCACTCTCTCATCTATTTGGATGCAGATGCTCAGTCATGGGCACGTGTGAGTACAGGGAGGGCAGGGGCAGCCCCTCCCTGGAGACTGTGGGGCTGGAAACACCTGGGAGTTGTTTCACTACCTAAGAGAAAATCCCATCTGTGGCCGGCCTCCCGGACAGAGACCACTTTGAGTCAGTGCTGAAGCCATGTCTGCCTCATCAGCATTCCTCAAGCAGTATGGCCAGAATCAGAAAGCCATGAGCTTGTTCCTGCTGCTTTTAAGTAAGGAAACTGAAGGCCAGCAAATTCACAGGCACCAGCAAGCATAGCTCTGGCTTCTGATAGTTCTAGCTTTGAGCTGCATAGCAGCAGCAATCTCACTCTGCACTGTTTGCTCTTCACTGTGATCGGTTGGAAAGAACAATTAAAATATTATACTCACCAACTTACTGCTCATTGCTTTAGGAAAGTTGTTCAAGTGGAAGCATTTGACAGCAGACAAAGCAGTAGCCAGCCCAGAGAAGCTTCAGCCCCCAAATACCTGACTGGTTTTGCCCATTCAGAGATCAGCCTTTTCAGGCAGTCTGAAGTCATTAACAGCTACCCCACCTCACCTGTCAGCAATTCAGCCCTTAGATTTGTCAAATCCTCTTTGCAACAACCCACTTAAGCTCTAAGAACATAATTCAAATCTCTTCTGCTTTCTGTTGTACCAAAGCCCCTTTGGAGTCATGTAGAGACCTCACCTGACTCTAGCCTTAGGTCAGTTTTGTGAAGAAAATTTGCAAAATAAAATACTGGTTTGTATATCTTGTTAGCTTTGCCCTGGATGCTTGCTTTCCCCCAGACACTCCCAGGTTTTGTTTTTTGCACGATTGCAGTATTAGGGAGCTGTTACGCCAGTTATATGATATGACACATGACACTTCTAGGACTATGTGGACACAAATTTTGCCACTCTGAAAAGAGTGGGGAACAATACACTGAACACTTGGATTTTATGTTTCTGAAAAGTGGCTTTAGTGTGCTGCTCAGTGAAAACGTCAAAAGGCACTTCATAAATCAGTTTAAATTAGCAGCACTTCATGTCCTCCAGGCAAAGAAACCCTTTCTGGTTTATCTATATGGTAAGACATCATTAAAGGAAAGCAATCTTCAGTTAATTACTTGAGTGAATGACTGACAATAAGATGAAGGATTGATCTGATCACAGGAAATGCAAACAAATTATACCTTTAGGGGGTCAGTGAAAAGCTCAGCAGAAACTGACAGTTTGTGATGAAAATAAATCACCATTAGAACCTGGAGCCCAAGTAGCTGGGAGTCAGTGCTCCCCTCAGTTGTGTTGGATTTACCTTTGTGTAAGGCTGGTGGCTTCAGGCTTTTATTGCTTAAGTGGGAAGAGAATCACACTCCAAATACACACCATGCTAGCTCTGACCAAACTTCACAATGTTAACTCCAGACTTTCCAACAATAATGTTCCTATCCATCCTGGTCACCTTTTGCACTAGGGCACTCTCAAAAAATGCAGCACTTTGAGAGGAGGCTTCCTGCCAGTTCTTGTACAAGGCAATTGCTGGCATACACTCGCTCATTTTATTCTGTTTCTTTTGAATCATCTCATTGAAAATTTCTAACATCAAGAGCAGCAGTAATTATCCTTCTTCAGAGCTCCCAAAGTAGAGTTAACGTCTTCATTTGTACTATATTTTTTCAGTGTCAGTCCTTTTATGAAGCATAATTCCTATGCCACCCTTTTATCTCTCCAACTAGACTTGTGCTAGTCAGTTGATAAACCCATTTATCATAGTTCTTCTCACTCCCATTTCAGTGTGACTCACAAAAATTTGGCCAAAAGAAGCTCGTCTAGTATACTTGGAACATTTCTTCTCAAAAAACACTTTAAAAAGCTTAGTAGATAGCATAGCCCGATTCCATCTGTTTCATCTTTTATCACTTCTCCAGCTGTGTATTACACCATGCTCCAGAATTCTATTTTCTTCCTCTCCTAGAAGTCAAATGCCTGTCAGTTTCCTGCCACCTTCAAATCCAGCCAGTCTTAACATATTAAATCCATTTTCTAAACCCATTCTTACAGGTCCTGCAACTATCTGAATCAGAATAAGCAGCTGAGATAAGGCTTTGGCTGTGTATGACGGATCTAGAGATCCCTCTCCTGTTACCAAATACTCTACTGCTGACATTGGAGTTTCTCTGAATCCCAGACTATTTATACAGGGCAAACTTGCTGAGTAGGCCATTTTTGGACTATCAGTGTGGAGCTGGAAAAGGCCTCCTGGATCTCTGAACATGATCCCTTGCTATTGCAGACACCACATTATCCAATTCCCCATCATAAACTTACACCACCTCATTAAAATAAATAAATAAAATCAGGTTTCAGCACTATTTCTCCCAGAGGAAGCTGTTCCAGATCCCAAACACCACTGCAATCTTCTCAGGCTCAATTTATTCACAGCCTCCCAGGCTCATCTATCCTGATGCTGACATTTTCCTGAACCTCATTCAGTTTTCCCCCTTGTTCCCTCCCACCAGCCTTCATCCTCTGATGCTCTATGAAGGGCAACTCTTTCAGCCTTTCTGCAGATAATCACACTCCTTAGATCTTTTCCTGTAGAAGAGACTAGCCCTGTCCTTCCCTGCAATAGGAGCTCTCACTGGGGTTTTATATCAAAGAAACAGTATTCTTTGTATCTAAGGGAAACAGATATCCTAGTAGATGTATTTTTCACAACTGCTTTACATTGAGTGCCCGTGGAGATTTCATGATTGACTTCATACCCAAGCCACTCCCCTGAATGGCTCACATTTCATGGCAGAGGGTTTTGTTCTTGTTCCTAATTGCAAGACCATACATTTTGCAGCTCTGAACTTTTTTTTTGATCCCTTCAGTCCTAATGGACAACAGTTCTTTTCCCCTTGTCTTAAAGAAAGGCTAGTTTTTCCAACCTCATCCAAATCCTCCTACACAGGATGTTTCAAGCAAAGGTTTTCTTTGTTTGAGGGAAGAGGGAGAATATTTTGGTCATCAGAAATCCAAATAAACTGCTTTCTGGACAGAGGCCAGAGGAAAGCTGAGTAGGAACAGTCCATTCACAGAGCTCAAGTGAATTGCCATCAGGACTGTGCAAATGAAGAAGTATGGTCATATCATTGGTCCTTCTAAGTGCAGGTGTGAGCATGTACACATGGAGGATTTACTATGTGCAATGCAAGCCCCTAGAGAACTTGTACAGTTGCTTCGCATCAGTCTCTGGACCATGAGCTGCATGTCACTGGTATAGCAAGTCCAACAGCCAGGTTTATTTATAATGAACCCTGCAATGGACATGCCATTATTTCTCCAGTCAGCTTGGCACCTATAACCAGCTCCTCTAAACAGTGAGTAGTCAAAAGGAGAACATTTCAAACAAGGAAAAGAAAACATCTCACTGCTCCTAGCTGCACAGATTATCATAATCTATAAAGATAGTAATTGCTTGAGCCAGAGCTTTCTCTGTCATTCTTTTTACTCCCCTCCTTTGCCTGAATCACGATCAAATTCCTTACTGTTTGGTAACTGGATAGCAGATTGCTGGACTACAATTAGACATACATACATGGTACCACCTGCTACATGCTTTTTATTTTTGTTGGCTCTGGAACAGCTGTTGGTCTCAAATTTTGCAAATTCAGAGTGAATCTCTTTTTTGGCAAATGCTTTGATTCTTCTGCAGGAAACTATAGCACAAACTCAGAAGAACATTAAGATAAGTGATACACTAGTTTTACTAGTCAGAAACTAGACATTTCTTAAGTTAAGGCATACCCAGGTGACAGAGTCACCACCATGTCTGTAATTTTTTTTACAACCTTCTTCTATATTCAGTAATACAAAATAAGCCAAACAGCTCAAAGTTTCATAAAGCAATACATAGGATATAAGATAAAGCAGCCAATGCATCAAAAACCTCCCAAAAGATTAGGTGGAAAAAAAAATACTGCTTTATCTCAAATTCCTTATTTAAAAGTGAGAGAGACTGATATATAATGCATTATTTGTATGTTTTTCAACTCAAAACTCATGTCAGTCCCTCAATCTATCAATACTAGGGGATAATTTTATCAGAACTATTAATACATGTGGTTTTAATTGTAGAATCTTTTGTGAAGTCAGCTGTAAAATGCAGATACTAGAACTTAATTCTTCTTTAAGTTGAGAAATATTTGAAGTTATCTGGAGGAAGTAAATCAAATCACACCATTAAAAAGCACAGAGCTGACCATACTCACTGAAATACTGGCCCTTCCCCCTTGGGAAGAGGGGGGAACACACAGGTTTACCTGAAGTATATGAGCTGGGCTACAGGCAGTAGAATCCAGTCTGCAGTGTTAAGGTCACCACCCAAATTTGAGCTATTCACTGTTGACATGGTTCCAACTAACAAGCATAAACGCACCTTACTTCACTGGAGTATGTAGCTTTTGTTTTGGCAATTGTTTTCCCCTCAAAGACTGTGCATTTAAAAACCAAGTCCAGACTGGTGATCACCATAGCTCCCCTACTTGGAAATAGCTGTGCTTCAGTGTCCAGTAGAATATTTACTATTTCCTTATTGAATTGAGGGGCAGAAGCAGTGTCTAAGCACAGAAGAGACATCTGCAAAACCTGTCTGAAAGCCAGAAAGATTTAGAGTTGTGAGACTGGTAGGCATTGTTGCCCTGTGGCCAAGTTCTGAGGCAGAATAAATTTCCACACTGAACTATGAAGCTGTAACTGACTCCCTCCACAGTCACTAATGCCCAGAAAATCTAATGCCATGCTCTCCCTCCATTTTCTCTCCCTTGTCTAATAGCTTTGTTTTTCAAACCATAACCAGTTCGTGCTCCTTCCCCCAGCACTCCGTGTTGCTGCACACCTCCAACCACAGATGTGTTCCCAGAACACTTGCAGCCAGCTGAGCACCTCATGACAGCTTACTTTTACAGTCAGTGCTCTATGCCTACATACATTCTTAGGTAGCCACATGCCTTTGCCAATTTGCCACTTGAACAGCAGTTCAGATCTCACTACAATCATTGTAGACTGCATTGAGGTTGACTGAGATGCATTGCAACAAGATGGCATCCTAGAATCCAGTTTCCTAACCCTAGTCCTTCACATATTCAGAGAAATCTTCACTTTCTTCAAACACTTGCAAAGTCATCTAAACATTTTTCATTTGGCCTTTATCTCCTTGTTCTTAAGGAGCATTTTTTCCCCTATTTGGTTGAGGCCTGACATCTGATTTACAGCTTACCAGCACTTGATTTTTACTTTCTTGAGTAACTGAAAAGCAAGTCACAGTGGAGGCCTGATGTGCAGTCTAAGTGCTTGGGATGGGGAATGAAGCAGTACACCATACAGTGCCTCTGCTGCCTGGGAAGTGTTAGTTTAGGAATCATTCTTCCTGACACCCAGCAACACCACAGCTTGAAGGCACTAAGATCACACAAAAACATGGTCTTCTGTATCCTACACTCCCTCATTCCATCTTGCTCTTATTAGCTCACAGGTTTGCAGTCTCAGTTTTGGGGGGGGGGGGGGGGGGGGGGGGCTTTCAGCTAAGGGAAAGCACTCCACAGAGCCTGCTCTGTTACTGCAGGAGACAAACTCCTATCTCCCTAGGTAATTAAATATTTAACCACTTCAGTTTTATGAATATAAACGGATACAAAACAAAATTCAAGTAGAACTGTTCATGTAAATTGATCTAAGGATAAAATTGAATTAAATCCTTAAGGACCGCACAACATTTCTGGGCAAGCTCTGCTTCTAATTAGCATAATGGTAGTTTGGCACTTAGATTCCATTGACATAATGCTGAAGTCATCCCTAAGGCGGACTGGTTACATTTAATAGTACTGTCCAGTATCACTTGTAATTATGCAACTGCCTGATTATATAAAATGGCCCTGGCATGCTCAGCAGTGGGTAACAGAATAGGTGAGAATTATACTCAGAAAACAGTTTCTTACCCATCTAAACATTTTATTTCTCCAAACAAGAAAAAGGGATGTTATTATGTAAGCTTAGCTGACTTTACCTGTTTAACATCACCACGCTCATAACTCAGCTATAATGCTGTTCCAGAGACATTCAGTCCTGATGATAGTTGTTAAACTAGGCCATAGAAATAATAAAAAAATATCAGTGACACACTATCTGAGTGACAGAAAAAGCAATGTGAAGAAATAACAAGCATGTAAAGGTCATGAAGTTGCCAGTAGTTAGTGAAAGCCTGGGGGAATACATGTAACACAGCAAACTAACATGTAGATCAGTTCAGTACACATTTAAATGTACAGATTTGTTACCACCAGACGATGAGTATGGTATACTGTGGCACTTGCATCATTCCCCAAAGCATTATAGTAAAGAAAAATCTCTCATAACATGCTAACATTCCAGCCAAATCCATCAATATTTGGATTAACTGGAGGTGGCTACATCTGAAATTGTGAAAATAAATTTGATTTTTGAAATTGTTATATTTAGACATGCAGAAGAATCTGCAGTCTGGACTCCTGCAGAGAAACCCAAGCCTCTGGCCCGTTTAAAGGCCACGAAAGAGATCACCCTTTGGGCAAGGGAAGAATATTCCATCATATAAAGCACAGAACAAAGAAAGTTGGATGTGAGCCACTGGAGAAACTTACTCATTGCACTCAGAAGCAATTGGAGATATTATTACAGATAATATCACAATTCTCTGGATAAAACTGTGAAAAAATAAAAGCAACATTTCTTAATGAGATTAGTCATTGATCATCTTTATCCCTTCCTTCCTCCCCTCATTGAGAGTTGGCTGCACCTGAGTCTTCTCACAAAGCCTCACAACTGATGCAAGAGCCTTCTCTGCAGTTTGGATGTGTTGAGTAACTCTCCTGTATGTCTACATCTCACCAGTTTTCCTCCTGTCTTCAGACCTTAGAAGCATGCAGATTGCTGCTCTTCTGGCACAATCAAGTTTCTCCTCAGTACGTCTGCTCATCTTTTCTATTTCATTCCATGTAAGTTGAACTATATCCTCTACATCTAAGTCTGCCACCATTCATAAATGTTTTATCTGAAGTTTTCTATTTAAAAAACAAAAAACAAAAGAACTTTGTGTGAAACTGCTAATTGTACAGACTTTACCTGGGAGGCACAGGGAACGCAAGTCAACCACCAGAGCTGTCTCAAGGCTTCTTATCCACTTAAACTAAGTTTTACTGCCCTGAGGATGAAGTACCTGTGTTACACTCTGAGTTAGCTGCTTCTACCACAGAAAAGTGACTAGGATTTATGAGGCCCGTGTGCCCTGTTTTCCAGAAGTAACTGCTGTTCCATTCATTCTCATCCTGGCATCACTGGTGCTGCCTCCTTTGCCTGTGCCTGGACCTAGCCCTGTTGAGCACTAAGGGATTAGCCACATTCAAAATTAAAATCCTCAACATCTCCACCTATGCCTTCTACCTAAATAAAAAACTTCATCTCACTAGAAACATTTTACATCAATAATCTTGCCTGCAAGCTTCAAATAGCAAACTGCATCTTTATATCCAGTATGCACCAGTCTCCATCTTGTCAGGAGTTTTAACTCATATCTACAGCATTATTTTCAAAAAAGTCTCACAAGTTGCCCAAGTCAGTGCTACTAATTGCTTCTCTAGTAAACAAATTACATAGAAATGTACACACGCATTTGCACAGACACTTACTATATAACAGAATGTGCTTGTTTTATGCTTTGTCAGCGATCATTTGTTGCAAAGGCAGTTAAAAAATACAAACTACAAGCCAGATATACACTGAGGGTGTAGAATGGCATGTAAGAGCTAAAGTTTGCATCTATTTCCTACGAGGTTATGTGCCCCAGTGAAGTCTAAGCTCATGCTTAATGATTAAGGAAAGTTTACTATACTTTGAAGACCCCAGACACACTTATAAGGCTTGGTACTGCTCCTCTGCACTGGGATACCTTTTTATTTCTTTGCAATTGAACATGAAATGAGTAATAGCTTGCAATCCAATGTGATATGTTCCAACAAAGAAAGCTTCAGGGATTTATCCATACAGAAGTTGTTCAACTGATCCTTTTATGATGCTCTCATTCCCCCTTCTTCCACAGAGGAGGGTGTAAGCACACAATACAATAGACTAACCCATTCTGGAAGTCTGCACTGAAACAGTTAATTTTGCCCTTGAGGGGATAAATAAGATGAAAGAAGAACAAACTATTGCAGAAGTCATTACAACTGTAGAAAGAAATCCATGGCTCTGTTTTTAGCAGTTGGAACAAGCTGCCTCAGGTCCAACTCCACAAAGCTCTGTCAGCTCTGAAAAGGAAGGGGTGGCTTGGCAGAAATAGTAAAGCTGATTAGGGAGTAAGGGAAAACCGCCAAATCCACAACTCCCGATTACAATTAGTAGATTTAATAGACTTTTCTGCTATGAGATCTTTAAAATGTAGGAAAGATTAACAAACATTAGCCCTGCCCTAATATATGTAGTTATCCCCACATACATTAAAAGCTCCATGGCATCCCACTTCATTTGCATTACAAAAGCACCAAAAAAGGGTTGGAAATAGTCCCTGAAGGGACTACTGACTAGAGAATGGGCTTCATATCTGACACAGGGTTGGCAGCAAGGCTTCCTGCAGGAAGACAAGGGACAAGTACTTGAAATGTGGAGGATAGGAGAAGGATCAATGCCAGCTATACTCATTATGCCACCATCCAGCCTGAAGTATGGGCATCTGAACATAAATGAGGCCAGCAGTTGGCAGTAAAATGCCAAGAACACAAAGGTGTCTTCCAGTTAAGCATAAAATTAAGAGAGTCAGGCTGTTACATTCATGTTCCCTCCAGACCTCAGGCATGCCAGAAGTAGTACAGTTCTCATTAATATCTGCTGTTATTATTAAAAAAGGCCATTAAATCATTACTGACAGAATACATCAACAGGAGACCACAAACAGACAGGAGATTTATTGATGCAATCATAGAAAAGGAGGCTTACTTTTGAGGAAGCAGCCTAAGAGAAGGATATGTAGGAGACAAAGGATACACTAATCTATTTTTTATAAAACTATTTCCATGTAAGTTATATTTTGTAATAATTACATGCTGTCAGTGATTTCATGTGAAGAAAGAATTTTTCATTTTGCTGAGGGAAGATGTAATATGCTATTCCCCAGGGTAAAAAGCTGATTATATACAAATTTGATATTCAGAAGTGATTAATTACTTGGTTGCAAGTGTTCATCTTATAAACCTGGTTGGGTATGCACCAGCAGGAAAAGACATCCTAGATTAGGCATAAGCAGAAAGAAATACACTAGCACTAGTATTTTAAAAAAAGCATCTGCAAAAGGGAAAATTCCATAAGATAAAGATATTTAAAGTGTTAAATACAGGCCATCCTGCTATGCTTAAAGAACACCCAGGTCAAGGTTGCTTGCTCAGCACTGGTAGGCAAGGACTCCACATGCATGTTTTTGCATAAGTTATACATAATTCTCTCCTATTTAGCTTATGGAGTGGCTCTTACCTACACAGTACTTGCACAAGCTGAACTACTTTTTTTTTTTTTTGGCCAACATTGTATTTTTTTATCCAGCTCTGTGCAAAAGGGTGAATTCATGTAAGGCATGAAAGTAGAAAACAATCTACAAAAAACCTACTGCCCTCTTTACAGTAACTCCTTTGTCCTCCTAAGTCACTGATAGTCTAGGCTGGATAGTCTATCCAGCCATTCAGTTTATGGAGTGAAATTCCAAGACAGATGTGGGGATGAAGAGCTCCTTAGCTTATTCAAAGCTTTAGCAGCCACAATAACTTCCCCTACCTTCTATTCCACTCGCCTCTCCCCTCCCCCAACATTACATTAGTATTTGTCATTTATCAGTATTTGAGTCTTTGTTGGCAATACAGTAGAATACTTTTTAGCAAATACCCCAGCATATTTCTAGCACAGATTAATCTACATTTTCATATAGGCAACACATATTACCAAGGAAAACACTACCCAACTTGTCATGCCTCCTGTTTCAGGAGGCCTCAGGTTTTGGTTCACGTAAAACAAGGGAGAGAAAGCCAGAGATCTAGAAGAAATTCCAACAAGATTCCCACAGGGTTTGGGTAGAGCTATTTTAAAAGGCCTGCAACCTGGCACAGCAGAAGTAAGCATTCAGCACAGTTTCTTTCTTGCTATGGAAAAAACCTTTGCAGAAGATATAAGCCCACATGCCCATGCTTACAGCCCTGTGCACGTACCCACTAATTGCTATACAATTATGTATAGGGATGAGGAGGAGGAACAGAAACAGGGAAGGCATAAGGGGTTCAACAACATATGCAGCTTTTCAGCTGCCAGAATGACTGATACCTTCAGAGCACTTCCCTGCACCTTACCTTAGAGGTGGCCATCCCCAAGCAGAGCTCCCTGTTCCTGTGATTTCATTCCTTGGCTGTCCAGTGGCAGTCAGTAACTGCACCAATACCAGCTGCCTGCAGAAGCCTGGGGCCATGCCATAGAAAT